>NW_018127905.1:1138408-1147123 GCF_001952655.1 Monopterus albus | reverse complement strand
GTAGGGGGAAGAAACTGGGTGAAGGGTGAAGTTAGGTTCAGATTAGGGTAGGAGGAACCACACTTCTATACCTAAACCCTGGGCTAAACATGACATCCCTGTGGCTAGATCTGCAGAGATTTTTAAGTGCATCTTTAGAGAAGCATTATTCCGGCCTTATATCTCAGGGGAGACTAGGAAATGGCCAGTCCATCATCCTCCTCCTACACCCCATCCTGCTAAAATGGCTGGTTCAAAGACTTCCTGACATCCGGCCACACCAGTCAGTGCTGGAGGGTGAATGAACAGATGGATGGCCAGGGTCGCTTGCCTGTGGGGCTAGTTTACTGATACACAGATAAGCATTTTCTTTTCTCTGTGTGTAATGTTGCAAAAAGTAGCTGTACTGAGCCATCAGAATAAGTCTTGTTTGTACAGGCAATACATTGTATACAATAATATATGTTATATAGACAATATAAGTACCAATAAAGCTTTGTGAGGTACAATATTAAGCCAATGTTTGCAATAGCCTATATAGATAGATTAAATTAGAATTGGCTAGAATAAAAACAAACAAACCATTTATTCAAAATAGTACTGTATAATTGAAATTCTCCAAGGAAAGTGAGAAGTGTCACAGGAAGATTGAAATTTGTGCGGTAATTCTTTATAACCTGTTGTTGCTATTTAAACGGATTTCTTTTTCCTTCTGAACCACTTTTCAGGACCCCCAGTGACTGGGAAATAGCTATAAGATCCGTCACTGTAGATAAGATTGCTCTGTATAAGCAATGACAGAACTTAGTAATAATGATATTGTTACATATAGGCTGTAAAATACTTTAGTGCATGTGTAACAGGTCGAGATAAGAGAGGCGGCGGGAGGCGCATACTGATTCTCTAACAGGATTGCTCAACAGGGATGGCCTGTGCATTTTGATCAGGTAACGGGGACACCGTTAGAACGCCACCATTTTACTTCCTCCGATTTACTTTTAATCTGTTCCGGTCCTGACTCCCGTATGCCGAGGTCGACTCACAAAAATACATGGAAGGAAAATGCAGTTTTATGAAAGCCTTAAATTAGTTCGGCTGTCAGTTGAACTGCTTCAGTGAGGTAGGACGAGACCGGAAACTAAGTACATTTGCCTTCAAAACAAAAGAGTCATGTTTTCATTTTTCCCCCAAATTGCAAATTTGTCAGACCTTTGTTGAGCCCACCATGTTTACTGGGCAAATGTAATGATTCATAATGCTAGAAAAAAGTTAGTTTGTTTAGACAACACTGCTATACTATACTGTACTGTACTATCTAATGAATGTTGGAATGTGCAAGTTTGGAAGTGTACTATTATCTAATAAATAAGTGCCTAAATATGCTAATAAAAATATTTTTCTAAACTGAAATGTAGGCTAGTGTTAATTTTAAAAAAATCATTGAAGAAAATAAAGAATTTTACTAATGCCATATGACCATTTGAACTCGATTTTAGTAGCATATATATATATAAACAAATTTTAGAAAGGTGATTTATAGTGATATAGTGATTTATATTAAAATGTATCATCCAGATTTTTGTTACAAAAAGTCTGAATGAGTGAAATCTTTTGGGATTATAGATGTAATGCCAAAATTAGGTGGTATTTTTACTGGACAAAAACCAGAGCTGAGCTCCTGAAAAATATACTTACAGTCTAGCTTTTACATACAGTATTTTTACACTTTTTCACTTGTTATTTATATGTATCTATACTATGCAATTACACAATACATAGGCCTATAGCCTACAATGTTTCCTAACTGTAGATTCTGATAATAAATCAGAATCAGAATCTGCTTTATTGACCAGGTGTGTCGGACACACGAGGAATTTGACTCTGGTACATCAGCTCTCAATGTGTATGTACATATCCCCATGCAAGGGGCAAGTAAACAGTAAACCAGCATAAGGCTGTGTAATATAACAAAATAAGCAGTGTTAACAAGCAACAAACAGTGCAAACAATGCAAAATAAGCAGTATAAACAGGCAGTAAACAATGCAGACAGACAAAGGAATGCGCATTGAAATGAGATAAATAGGAATAAAATCAGAGTACTTAAAAATAGAGACCTGTACGAATCTGTATAATCTGTACAATGTATATTTACAGGTATTGCACTGAGGGTTATTGTCCAGTCAAAGGTTCAATGAATGGTCCTGTTAATAAAGACATTTTAATTTGATGAGGTGCTATGTGAGTCACGTATATGTAGTTGTCCTGGTAGGTATTTGGAATCTAGCATTATCCATCCACCGCACCCCTGTGTCCCCTGAATCTACCAATATGACCTCTAAAAAGTATTACATCACAGCCCCTGGGTTTTATTTTGAAAATCTAAACGGGAACCCCGGCATTGACGCACGAGTAACTTAACGGTGGTACCTATTAAGCCGTCTCTGGTTGTCAGCGTTAAGCTGAAATACCGGCTAGTTAAGATTCTGAGGACTCGACACTAACGGCAGCGTGCTAGCTTATACTTACGAAATCATTTCTGCAATTCCCGGTTATATAATGGGTTTTTTTTAAAGTGATCTTGTATTGAAAGACTGAGCACCGGCATGTTTTTTTCACCCCCTGCGACTTATTCTTTTCTGCAGCGCCCTACAGTGAAACGCAATGGAAACTGGATGAATTTAAACTCAGATGTGGATACAGACAACAGACCAGGAACAACAGGAGGAATACAAGTCCAGAATAGTCTAATATAACAGTGACTGCCAACATGACCTACATACCACAGAGCTTCATGGACGCATCTAAAGGACATCTCTGCTGTAATGATACAATGGACAGTAATTGAAGTGCTGCTCAACCTTGTAACACTGTAATAAGTGACCTTCATTTTATTTGCTGCTGCAGAACTATGCATAACAAGCTGTGAACATGTATATGAGTGAACAAGAAAAACATCTGTAAGGATCATGTCCTATGCAAAATAGCGGACCAAGATCAATAGCGTGATATGCTTCCTGTACAGGATATTTTGCTGACCTTCTATAAAGCTCTGGCGTCAAAGAGGAAACCAAAAAGAAAAAGTTAACCTGGCCTGAGTCTGCTGGATTCTGCACTCTCTCCAGCCAGTCTCTCTCAGTATACCACCTGATTGTATACTGCCTCTGCTCTTTGGATCAGCCTACAACACGCAAGGCCCCACAACTGGAACCAGGATCAAAAGTCCAAAGAACACCCAGGGTGAAAGGTCTTTTCCAGCTAGAGCACCTATGCCTTATTCACTTATGAACAACAGATTGTATGGTAGTGATCACTAATTACGCTGTGATCAATAACAAAGTCAATAGCCAAGCAATAAAAACTGAAGTGCTTTGCAGGAAAGGTCAGATACAAATAGACATTCTTGGCATTCAGCAACTTAAACTGTTGCCATTATGCTCCTGAACTGTGGTCAGCCATTACCTCTTCTGAGACATACAGATGTTCCACCTCGGGTCATAGAAAATTTCATCCTGACTGGGTACCGCTTCCCAAACTACAGCCTAAGAGAATGCTTGCTATCAGCATTCAGGCCTACCAATGAAACAGGCAACTTCTGGACACACTTCCTCCCAGTTTTCATTTTTTTCTACTATTTTATGGAGGTGTTTGGTTGGGATGGCGCACCGCATAGTGATGCTCCTTTCTTCTATCCATTGTGGAACTACTTTATTGGGGTGTTCTGTCTGCTAATGGCTAGCAGCATGGCCCACCTGCTCAACTCAATGTCTCTGGTGGTAAGAGAAGTCTGCTTCTTTGTGGATTATGGTACTATCAGTGCCTACACAGTTGGTTCATCACTGGCATACTACTACTATATCCATCCTCGGGCAGGGATAGTGGAGACAGGAGAACATAACATCTCCCATATGGACTTGAAACATGAACCAACAAGGGTTCCTGTATCATCCTATGCAATCCCAGAGTTCAGTGTGTTTTTTGAAACCTTATATATCCCATGCACATGTGCTGTAGCAATCATTTGTGTCATATCTTGCTGCAATACTCGCCTGAAGTGGAAGCAGCATCGATACATCATCCGGAC
Source organism: Monopterus albus (assembly GCF_001952655.1). Taxonomy (NCBI): domain Eukaryota; kingdom Metazoa; phylum Chordata; class Actinopteri; order Synbranchiformes; family Synbranchidae; genus Monopterus; species Monopterus albus. The sequence goes on along the minus strand of NW_018127905.1, from coordinate 1,143,061 downwards.
CTTTGTGTTCCTCCTGCCATTCCTTAGCTCTTCCACGCCAGTCTTCTACCGCCTCTTCACCAAATCTCCTTATTCCACCACCTCAGCCTCCTTTGTTACTTCCAGCACTATGTCCAAGTTCTTCTATCACCACTGCCTCTGGCTGCTGGTGTCAGCTGTCTTCAACATCAGCAAGTTCCCAGAGCGACTGGCCCCAGGTCGCTTTGACATCTGGGGGCACAGCCACCAGTGGTTCCACTGCTTTACGTTTTTGTCCATCCTTGACGAACTTCACATGATCAAGGCTGAGATGAGAGCCATCCTGCTTAGTCCGACTCTGCTGCTGCCACCTGCCACCTTATCCCACCTACCTGGACCTACCATAGCTTCCACCTACGGGGTGATGCTCCTCCTCCAGACCACCATCATCTCCATCATTTTGTGGTTCTCCTGGCATGCCAACTGCATCTACGGACCTCAGAGAGACCAACTAGCAAAGGAACGCCCCAAGAAACACCTTAAATGTCAGTGATCATACAGATACAGTCAGGGAAAAAATTATTTGAACCCCAGCTGATTTTGTAAGTTTGCCCACTAACAAAGAAATGATCAGTCTACAGTTTCAATGGTAGGTTTATTTGAACAGTGAGAGACACAACAATAACAAAAAAAATCCAGAAAAATGCATTACAAAAAAGTTATACATTAGTTTGCATTTTCATGAATGAAATAGGTATTTGATCCCCTATCAGTCAACAAGATCTCTGGCTCCCAGGTGTATTTTATACAGGTAAGGAGCTGACATTGGGAGCCCTCTCAGCTCGTTACCTGTATAAAAGAGACCTGTCCACAGAAGCAATCAATCAATCCAGATTCCAAACTCTTCACCATGGCCAAGACCAAAGAGCTTTCCAAGGATGTCAGGGACAAGACTGTGGACCTACACAAGGCTGGAATGGGCTACAAGACCATCGCCAAGCACCTGGGTGAGAAGCTGACAACAGTTGGTGCGAATATTCGCAACTGGAAGAAACATAAATTAACTGCCAATCTCCCTTGGTCTGGAGCTCCATGCAAGATCTCACCTCGTGGAGTTTCAATGATAATGAGAACGGTGAGGAATCAGCCCAGAATTACTCGGGAGGAACTTGTCAATGATCTCAAGGCAGCTGGGACCATAGTCACCAAAAAAACAGTTGGTAACACACTACGCCGTGAAGGACTGAAATCCTTCTGTGCCTGCAAGGTCCCCCTGCTCAAGAAAGCACATCTACAGGCCCATTTCAAGTTTGCCACTGAACATCTGACTGATTCAGAGGAAGACTGGGTGAAAGTGTTGTGGTCAGATGAGACCAAAATCGAGCTCTTTGGCATGAACTCAACTCGCCATGTTTGGAGGAGGAGGAATGCTGCCTGACTCCAAAAACACCGTCCCCACCGTCAAATATGGAGGTGGAAACATTATGCTTTGGGGGTGTTTTTCTGCCAAGGGGATCAAATACTTATTTCATTCATGAAAATGCAAATTACTTTATAACTTTTTTGTAATGCATTTTTCTGGATTTTTTGTTATTGTTGTGTCACTCACTGTTGAAATAAACCTACCATTGAAATTGTAGACTGATCATTTCTTTGTTAGTGGGCAAACTTACAAAATCAGCTGGGGTTCAAATAATTTTTTTCCTGACTGTATCTTATATCAGGTTTTTTCTGACTTGTTTTGTTAGGCCTACCTTCTCTTCCTCTGACTTACACAAACAATAATACAAACTCTCATTTCCTCTCTCTTTCCAAGTTACCCTTGCAGCAGGAAGTGTGGTAGCCTTGCCGACATAACAGAAATAGCTGAGAGCTCATAATAGTTATAAAGTAACGCACTTTCAGGGGCCAGTCAAACTTGCCCTGACATTAAGAAGCCATACTTGCTTTCTAACCTTAAATGACATATAACCTTTCTAGAGCATATTATATCCCGCTAACTTGTTGGAATTTGGGTTTTTTTAGATGTAAAATATAGTCATGGTGAAGTCAGTACATCTGCTGTTTTATGGGTTTTATTACACTGATGACCAGATTCCCATAGTGCTCTAGTTAAGGTTGTGTGATGTCAATGTGATGTTTTATCATCAGCTTGAAAAGCCAGCTGCAGTGCATGGAAGTAGTGCACATTATGTACAAGCCTTTTTGCCGACACTTCATGTTAGTAAACTCTACCATTCAAAAGAAGATGGGAACAGCACTTCCCAGTTTGCAGGCCTGCATGATATGTGATGTACAGTACAAACAACCTCTCAGAGCAAAAGCCATAGTTTGGAAAAGCGATGGTTGAAGTAATTGCACTCTCCAGATAAATCCAGTTAATTGTTAATAGCAGTTTGTACCTTTCATGTACTGTTTTTTTTTACATACACATATAAGTCACAGAGCTGATCTCTTTTTATGATAAACATTAACCAGGTAGTCTTTGAAAACATCGGAGGGTCATTTAACAGCACTTTGTGCTGTGCTGAAAGTATTTCTATAATCTTCACTGACTCTTGTTCTGAGTCAAAGAAGTATCCCCTCAAAAACGTTTTAAGCTTAAAAGAACAGATAAAAAAAATAAAATCTTTTGAGACTGTGAGAGGTTCATAGTCTAACCATTCATCTGAAAGAGAGAGAACTGTTTTGTTTGCAGCACTGGAATCAAAACTTAAAACTTGTTTCCCAAGTTGCACAGTTATTTCCTAAACCAAATAGTGATGATAGCCTCAAATGTCCTTGCTGCATTTGTTAAAAGTAAACCACATTTAAATGTGTTATGTTATATTCATCAAAATCAATGCTATATTTCCATGTCAGCTGGGATTGGCTCCAGCCCACCATGCCCCTCGTTAGTACTGTATAAGCAGTATAGTATAGATAATGGAGAGGAAGCATGATTTCAGTTGAGAAATCTAAAAAACAATTCCTTTGCTGAGTTAATTTGCACTCTGAACATGGACCATGACTCAGTGCTCAGACGAATCTTGAAAGAATGTATTTTCATGTTGTTCTGTCATGTCTTTTGTGGTTTTGGTGTCATGTAATCTTTCTCAGAGGGAGTTACTGCTAAGACCTTACTCATCACATTTACCTGTTGATAACTCATATTTGTCACTGTTTAATTTCAAAAATGCTATGATTACCACTATCAGTTCTATTCATATCTGGAGTTGTACTTGTTTTTTGACATGTTCCTTTGCTCAGAAGAAAATGATGATGAGATGGAAGCTGCATAGTTTATGTATGACACTGGAACAAGTACAAAAGGACCATATTGAGTGGCTGGGATAATCATGCTGTTATGATGCACTTTAAAGCTTCCTTAAAGCTCCTCAAAATGTTCCTTTAAGGGTTAAACTTGCAGTACTGTATTATTTCAGAACATTTCAGGTTTAGGTACTGCTATCTAATGAATGCTAATGAATAGAGAGTCAGAGAGATTAATCAGATGATGATGCATCCAGTCCTGAAGCGAGGTTTCTACCTCAATACAGCACTTGTGTCACTCTGTTACTGAGAAGAACCATCGCTGGAACAATTTAGTCTCCTAGACTGTGGATGCCAGACTTGAATTTATCAGTGTTTAAGCAGTGTTAGGTATGTGAATGTCAGACTTATAGGCTACTGTATCTTAAAGTACTCAGGGGTGAATGAAGAACGACACTAATACATTATTTACACTTGCATTTAAATTATAAATTAGTAAATGTGGAGGTTATTACTGTATACTTATAGTACTCTGCTGCTGTTAATGCTGAAAAAGTGAAACCCTCCTGAATTATTGTAATTGATGTGTCAAATACCACTAATAATATGGATTTGAATTTATTGAATAAATCATGCAGAGAACTGTTGTCATTGTGGCTAACATTTGGTCTGACATTTAGGTCCACAGACAGTATCGGCAACTGGATTTCCATTAATTGCTACCGTTATTCAAGATCACAGGAGGATAAATCCTAATGATTGTAATGATGGCAATGTAGTCTTAAATTATTTCTAACACCTGTAAAGCTAAATAAAATTGCATGTATCTTATTTGTTAAATCTAAATGAAAATGTTGAAATGACAATTTGTATTTTAGGGGCCAGTAACTATCAGATTCCCAGATTCTTGTCTTCATAGTGAGGTTGTATCAAGTCACTGCACAGAAGTGTTAGGTGGATGCTGGATGGATAACTGGTAAGAAATAGTCCCAACATATAACTCCCTCTAAAACCACAAACTGTTGTTTTTAACATTAATGATAAAAAGCAAAATACAAAATATTAATTAGAGGTGTTGGTAGATGTACTTTGGTCAGTTTTTAGCTACAATTTATGCTAAGCTAGGCTAACTGTGTGACTCCTGACTCAAGCCACAGACCTGAGGTTGAAAATCAACTTCTCAAGGACAGAAAGCAAGAAGGTATATTGCCCAATATGCTGACTAATGAAGGTTCAACCACTCTGAGCCAGAAGGCTGATCCTCAGATGTCTGTTGCACCCAGTACTTTTTACCATGCTAACTCTGAGAGTCCAAATAACTTCAAAACAGTGCTGATTTATTCAATGAACACAGGTAAAAATTAACATTACATGCTCAGGTATCTTGCACCTCCAACATGCACGCAGGCAGCTGAAAGATGAAAGACCCTGAACCACAACAGG
>NW_018127905.1:1136168-1138364 GCF_001952655.1 Monopterus albus | reverse complement strand
GAGAGATGCCAAACCGTGACGTCTCCCGGTGCCAGCTTTGCAGCTGGCCAGAGCAATAGTCAAAACATGAAGAAAATCAATGTGTGATTGTCTGTTGATTATGTGGTGTGTAGCTAAAAACATTCTAACATGACCTCTAGTGACATGTCATGACATTAAACATAAGAAAATATTATGGCTATGGCTACGGTTATACACGTCATAATAATAATATTAAATATCCTGTCTTCTAACAGTCATCAGCTTTCTATCTAGTTATCCTTGACCATAAGCAACCTGCAGCAACTCATGAGAATACCTAAGCATTTAACAGCCTGAGCTAGACACCCTGTCTACTCTAAACATTTCTAATACATCAAGTATCTGACCAATATCTATCTGACTAAAAATACCTAACATGTCCTAAACTGCCCCCTGTTTTTTTTTCCTGGTGTGTAAACACCAACACCTCTCAGAGCTGCTATCATGGCTGACATGGACTTAAGAGTTACATCAAAGTTTAGTGGTTTGTAAAAGTTTGAATAATTCAAATGTTGTCAAATACGTTTCAGCCTAGGAACTGATTTGCAAGGCCAGCACTCCCTCAGCTTTCAGTGCATATGTATTTTTGTGTGAGTATATGCACATACTGTGGCTTTCATCCTTCTGTCTCTTTTTGACCCTGACATCACTAACAAATGGCTGGTGAAACATGAACCACAGAGAGGAGATCCTCATGTAGAGGACCTGCAACATCTTAAACAAAAGGAGTGCATTTCAAAAAGAGCAGAAGCTACTGTATATCTTGTACAGCAAGAAAAGTTTTCATATTGAGCAAAAGAGATAAAACTACATGTCATCCAGATACGTAAAAATGACCAACTACACTAACAAGAGTAAGTGCTGCTGAGTTCAGAATAATTAAAAATGAATGAGAAGGGTGCCACAGTTAATCCTCCCCCAGTGAAGTAGTATTACCTTCTCTTTTTACCATGCATGTGGGTGTGAAGGTCAGTTAAGGACAATCTTGACTACACACAGTTAAATAGCCTACATATGAAAATTGATATTAGGCAGATCTATGCAGGTCGATTTCTACAGACAAACCTGAAAGGAAGGGAAGTGGAACTCTCTATTGAAATTTATGCTATGGGGCATTTTTAAGTGCTTTTTAATTTGAAAACCACGATTTTTGTTTTTAAACTAATAGCAATCAGAAGATGTCATTCTCTGTGTAAAGGTAGAAAGTGACTTTTGTAAATGTTTGAAAAATTACAGAGAATTAAATTCGATTTTGTGTCTATGATTTATATAGTGTAGTTCATGTTTATGGCTGGTCCGACTGACCCTTGTTGCGGTTACATTTGGAAATTGTACTTTTATTCTGAATAAAATTCTAACCGGAAGTATGATTGATGTTGCTGCTGGCGGCGGAACACTATTTTATTTAATAAGATTAGCTGCTGTTTGTGAGAAACGTACAGTCGTGCACTGTTTCTCTTTTGCTGTGGAAAAGTAAGTTATCCAACTCCGACTTTTGGAATTTGTTAACTTATTGGTAAATTCTTAATAACTGTCTTCCAGCAGCGTAAGGTAGCTAACGTAGCAGAGTGCCTCCCTTCGTATTGTCATGCATCATAGTTGAGTCGGAAGCTAGCTAACTCTGGCTGTCACACGTTCAAGTCATTTACGCCAAGTCATGCTGATGGTGTATGGCAAATAGAAAGTAATGTTTAAGACAGTTTAATGTCTTTTGCGTCTTCACTCAAAGCCCGTGCGTTTGTAAATGCCGAACTTTGACCAGCTAGCTAATGCTAAGGTAGAAGAAGGCTAGGTTAGGATGAGGAAATGTTGGGAAACATGACAGAAGCGCGTGACTTCGTTTGTTTCTCTACAGAAATGCACCATATAATAGTAACAGCATTTCAACAGGTAACCTTGGCAGTTTATGGGCATCCTTGTTTTTTTCTATATTCGCATTGTAGCAGTTACCTAAAGCAGTATTTTTATACATATGTTTGAGGAATGCAAGCATGTTTTCCTCCACAACTCTTTTATAAACTAAACAAAACATAGTACTCACACATTTAAACACAGTCATACAAAAACTGTGCCTTAATAAAATAGCTGTTTTCTTTTAAATGAAGAACCACCTGGTCAAACATTAAACAAATAAAGCAATAGATCAGAGCAGGCATGTAGTGTCAGCTTTTATTG
>NW_018127905.1:1117497-1136155 GCF_001952655.1 Monopterus albus | reverse complement strand
ATAAAAACAAAACAAATGCATTCATTATTATTATGTCAGTGTGACATGAACGACATCTAAGCAAAGCACAGGTGCTGGCTGCTCTGCCTATGTTGCATCACACAGTAAGTATCATAATTTGACTTTGCCCTTCTCAGCAGAGCTAGATTAGCCTGTATTTCAGCGAATTGGTATGTGGACATTCTGGGTTTGTGTCCCAGTCAAGGAGTCCTTTTCATCACTTCACCTTTCACACAGATAATGCCTCGCTCAAGGAAATCTTCTGTTTTAGAACCACATTTTAAAAATTTTTATTCAGTTTGTGTTCATTTTACAGCAAGGATCAGCTTGTCAAACATGCAGGTGCACATTACTCCACTCAAAGTTTCATCAGATTGCTAAAGAGATTTAGTTATGCAAGGTTTACATGGGCCGAAAGTTCACTGACCCTCAACTCCAACATTCTGCACTGTTAGGAACAGTGTTACAGATTAATCCATTTTCATGCTGAATACGAAAGATTGTGCAGTGTGCACTAGGCTGTGTAATTAACTTTCTATTACTTTGCTCTACGTGTGCAGTTTGTATGTTTGAAATGTCAAAGATAAAATGATAAAGTTACACTAGTATTGGTTTTATTTCATCTCTGCTTCTATGACTTTTATTGTACAGTGTTAAAACCAGCTTCTGTCTATTAGATTTGTACTGACACGTAGAGGAGGATGTCTGTGACTGTGAAGAATCCATTTCAACATATAGTCGAGTCTCTGGACCCCAAGAACCCAAAGCAGCAGTTTTTCAATCTTTCCAAACTTGGTGACCCCAGATATGGTAACAACAAAGCTGTCCTGAATGAAGGTATAAAACTAATTCTGAGTGTGATTGTATAGTTATAGCAGTACATATTCTTCCTCAGACCATCTGCCGTTCTCCATCCGGGTCCTCCTGGAGTCTGCTGTCAGGAACTGTGATGAGTTTCTGGTGAAGCGCTCAGATGTAGAAAATATCCTCAACTGGAAGCAGACCCAGAGTCAAACTGTGGAGGTACCGTTTAGACCAGCCCGTGTCATCCTTCAGGACTTCACGTATGTCCACACTGATCCTTTTTATCAGAATGCCAGTGAATTGTTCTATAGGTTTTGAACAGATTGAACATTTTACAAAGCACTGCTGAGTGGAAAGGCACTTTTTGAACCCATGAGACTTTTATTTAGTTATTTATTTATTTCAGGGAAACCACCACTGAATTGACATGACCCTCATTAGGATATGTGGTAGAGATAATGGATATACTGTACATATACAAGCAAGTGTAGCCAGTAATTCCCTCAGTCTGTTATTTTTGTCAGAGTTTTGAACTGTAGTTTTCCCTTTTCCAAAGTGTCTCTCTAGGCTCCTCTGTGTGTTTTTGTGCACCAAGCGCTTCTAATGCTTGAGTTAACACAGGCCCGGTATAGTCATGAGTGTGATGTTCTTGCAAAATGTTAGGTGCCTGCACATGCTGTACTTTTCAGTGTAGACACTGTGAGTTTTATGGTTTTCTCCAGTGGTGCTAAGTACTAATACTAATAGCAGCAGTAATGGTATGTAAAGTGCCTTAAGGTGATCTTTTGTTGTGATTTGGCACTATACAAATAAGACTTAAATGAATTAGATTTTAATTGGTATTGACAGATATTTGATCTGTATCGAGGCCAAGAAATCTGGATCAGGACATTCCATATTTTTATTACTGTCAACAAATCCCATATACAGACCCAAGCCAGCAATGAGTCTGTATTTCTGTGCCATTGAGCTCTACAGTGCCTTGCGAAAGTATTCGGCCCCCTTGAACTTTGAGATCTTTTGCCACATTTCAGGCTTCAAACATAAAGATATAAAACTGTAATTTTTTGTGAAGAATCAACAACAAGTGGGACACAATCATGAAGTGGAACGAAATTTATTGGATATTTCAAACTTTTTTAACAAATAAAAAACTGAAAAATTGGGCGTGCAAAATTATTCAACCCCCTTAAGTTAATACGTTGTAGCGCCACCTTTTGCTGCGATTACAGCTGTAAATCGCTTGGGGTATGTCTCTATCAGTTTTGCACATCGAGAGACTGAAATTTTTGCCCATGCCTCCTTGCAAAACAGCTCGAGCTCAGTGAGGTTGGATGGAGAGCATTTGTGAACAGCAGTTTTCAGTTCTTTCCACAGATTCTCGATTGGATTCAGGTCTGGACTTTGACTTGACCATTCTAACACCTGGATATGTTTATTTGTGAACCATTCCATTGTAGATTTTGCTTTATGTTTTGAATCATTGTCTTGTTGGAAGACAAATCTCCATCCCAGTCTCAGGTCTTCTGCAGACTCCATCAGGTTTCCTTCCAGAATGGTCCTGTATTTGGCTCCATCCATCTTCCCATCAATTTTAACCATCTTCCCTGTCCCTGCTGAAGAAAAGCAGGCCCAAACCATGAGGCTGCCACCACCATGTTTGACAGTGGGGATGGTGTGTTCAGGGTGATGAGCTGTGTTGCTTTTACACCAAACATAACGTTTTGCACTGTTGCCAAAATGTTCGATTTTGGTTTCATCTGACCAGAGCACCTTCTTCCACATGTTTGGTGTGTCTCCCAGGTGGCTTGTCGCAAACTTTAAACGACACTTTTTATGGATATCTTTAAGAAATGGCTTTCTTCTTGCCACTCTTCCATAAAGGCCAGACTTGTGCAGTATACGACTGATTGTTGTCCTATGGACAGAGTCTCCCACCTCAGCTGTAGATCTCTGCAGTTCATCCAGAGTGATCATGGGCCTCTTGGCTGCATCTCTGATCAGTCTTCTCCTTGTATGAGCTGAAAGTTTAGAGGGACGGCCAGGTCTTGGTAGATTTGCAGTGGTCTGATACTCCTTCCATTTCAATATTATCGCTTGCACAGTGCTCCTTGGGATGTTTAAAGCTTGGGAAATCTTTTTGTATCCAAATCCGGCTTTAAACTTCTCCACAACAGTATCGCGGACCTGCCTGGTGTGTTCCTTGTTCTTCATGATGCTCTCTGCGCTTTAAACGGACCTCTGAGACTATCACAGTGCAGGTGCATTTATATGGAGACTTGATTACACACAGGTGGATTCTATTTATCATCCTTTGTCATTTAGGTCAACATTGGATCATTCAGAGATCCTCACTGAACTTCTGGAGAGCGTTTGCTGCACTGAAAGTAAAGGGGCTGAATAATTTTGCATGCCCAATTTTTCAGTTTTTTATTTGTTAAAAAAGTTTGAAATATCCAATAAATTTTGTTCCACTTCATGATTGTGTCCCACTTGTTGTTGATTCTTCACAAAAAATTACAGTTTTATATCTTTATGTTTGAAGCCTGAAATGTGGCAAAAGGTCGCAAAGTTCAAGGGGGCCGAATACTTTTGCAAGGCACTGTATTCTTGTCCAAAAACACATCAGTGAGTCACACGGTTGTCTGGGTGACATGCTCCCTCATTACCATGAGCATACACCCTAGTTTATTTAGGCTCAGTTCCATATACGCCATCCTGCTGCCAACAGTACTCACCAGAGAACAGACTGTGGATGAATCCATAATGATGCAGCTTTGAAAACTTGGTGTCAAACAAAAGCCTCCGGGGTTTATGAACTGCTGAATATGTCAAATTTCTCCAAGTCATAGAAATCAAAGTGAATATTCTGGTGAATTCTTGCTCTGACCTGTTGTGTTTCTAAACTGCCCTTACAGTGGTGTCCCTGCTGTGGTTGACTTCGCTGCCATGCGTGATGCAGTGATGAAACTAGGCGGTGACCCAGAGAAGATAAATCCAGTTTGTCCTGCTGACCTTGTCATCGATCATTCCATTCAAGTGGATTTCAACAGGAAGTAAGACCAGTTTCATCAAACTCTTTCCACCATGGCACCATCAGTTCATAGATTCAGCAGATACTACAGCAGCTCTTTTTTTTATTTTATTGAGGCTTTTTGTCTGCAATTTACCCACTTTGCTTTTTCCTTAAGGTCTGATAGCCTTCAGAAAAACCAGGATTTGGAGTTTGACCGCAACAAAGAGAGATTTCAGTTCTTGAAAGTACAAACAGTTAACAAACTCTTTTTAAAGTTATTCTGGTGGGTTTTTCTTGAGCCCTTAAATATATTCTCATTCTTCCCAGTGGGGTTCTAAAGCCTTCAAGAACATGCGAATCATTCCTCCTGGTTCAGGAATTGTTCACCAAGTCAACCTGGAGTACCTGGCCCAAGTGGTGTTTAACCACGATGGGTTCTTCTACCCCGACAGCCTGGTGGGCACCGACTCCCACACCACCATGATCGATGGCCTGGGTGTCCTTGGCTGGGGTGAGACCATAGCTGATGATTGTAGAAGATGTTAATCTGTGATGAACTATTGTCATTAACTTCATTAGTGTACCCCTTTATTCTCATTTTGCCTTTTCTGTGTCTGCCTCCCCACATGTCATACTCAGCTGTGAGTTACATGTGTAGGTAAAAGTATAAAATCATGTTACTAGAGCAAATTAGGTGTGCTGTCTTCATATCCAGCATGTCTTGTGTTTATATTTAGTTGTGACTAATTTGGGAGCAGAAGACTATGACTGTGTCTGTTTAAGCAGATATAGACAGCTGTTTGCAGTTGCCACAGCAGCTGGAACGGTGTTGGAAACCAGCATTTTTCAAAGATTGATTTTGTGGTTTTGTTGTAACCCACTGCATGTTGTAGTGATAATGATAAAATTATGGCGTGATCACTAAAACCTAAATGAGATTTGTTGTCAAACCTTCAGGTGTGGGTGGAATTGAAGCTGAGGCTGTGATGCTGGGCCAGCCGATAAGCATGGTGCTGCCTGAGGTGGTGGGATACAAGCTGAGCGGGACCCCAGAGAAGCTCATTACCTCCACTGACATTGTCCTAACTGTCACTAAGGTAATGACAGTAAGTTTCTATTAAGCTTTGTCAACACTTTTGTTAGATTAACATTGCTGACCTTGTGTTCTTCCTCTTTCCTTGTGCTCTCAGCACCTCCGCCAGGTGGGGGTGGTGGGGAAATTTGTGGAGTTTTTTGGCCCAGGGGTGGCTCAGCTATCCATCGCTGACCGAGCCACCATCGCAAACATGTGTCCAGAGTATGGAGCCACAGCAGCTTTCTTCCCTGTGGACGACATCAGCATTCAATATCTTGAGCAAACCGGTGAGGGTCCATCTGTGGAGTTTGAAAATAATACCCACCTCCGCATGGTGCATCTGCAGGACTGTGAAAATGGACAGTTTGATTTTACACCACTTTTATAAAACATGTTGCAATTACGTCTTATTAGGGATGGGCTTTTCAAGCAAAAATACTGTTCAATATTCACTGGGAACTATTTGACTATTATTTGAAGCTACCCCCACAAAAGCACCATATTGCTAACATTGTCATGTGGTCATGCTGTGACTTTACCTGCAAGTCCCCAGTGTCCCACAATGATGGAAAGCAAATTCACTAGGTTTTTAGCAGTATGCCACTCCGGGATAGCCACTGACCGTTGATCTGCAGACCACACCCCACTTTCTGCTGGATGCCTCACCTTCAAATGGCTGTGCATAATTGTTGTTGATTTATGATATGTTAACTTAGCCTGGCAGAGTTTGCACTGCATCTCATGTGCCAGTAAAAGCAAGGGGAAACAGTGGCTCTTTGTTTTGGAAGACAAAATCATAGTTGCACAAAATATTCAGTTTTTTCAAAATTGAATTACTACTCGAATATTTGAAAATCATTGTCCATCCTTACTACTTATGATCCTACCAACATGTCCCACAAATGTCAACATGATAGTATTAATATGTTGCCTTCATATATGTTTTCTTTTGTTTATTTTAAAAATAATTTTTCCTCTCTGATACGAGCGGTTCTTTTTCATGTTTTGTTTCCCTTGTCTGGATTTAGGACGAGAAGCAGAAAAGCTGGCCTACATTAAAAAGTACCTGAAGGCTGTGGCCATGTTCAGAGACTACACTGATGTCTCTCAGGATCCAAACTTTACTCAGGTCAGTCATTTTGTTCTAGACTGTTCAGCCCATATAAGAAAAATGTCAACATTAACAATTGCTTTTTTAATTTAAAGAAAACCAGAAGGTCAGGATTTTTTCCTCTCTTTTTGCAAAACGTTGTAATGCAATAACAAGACACAAAGTATTTATGATAATATAGTAAAATGTATTGCTTTGTTATTATGGTGCACAGGCAGAGCACAGTGGGGCAAGAAATGTAAAATCTCTGTGTCTTTCAGGTTGTGGAGCTGGATCTGAGTTCAGTGGTTCCATGCTGCAGTGGTCCCAAAAGACCCCATGACAAGATTCCTGTTTCTGACATGAAAAAGGATTTTGAAACCTGCCTGGGAGCAAAGGTAGGTGCCAATATGTGCTCATGTTTACAGTACTTCCACACTGGACTGGTTAATTCTACAATCTTATCTCTCCATTTGGGCCTCGTCCTCGTTCTGTGGTGGCATTTTTTTGCATCTAAAAATTTAACTGCAAACCGTCTCTAGAGTGTGTACAGCTGAAAACACTGGTCTCACATTCAAGTGTGGGTGAGGAAAGCAGCTTTTGGAAAATGATGGTGCAGTTGGCTCAGATGAGCTGTGTGGCAGTCAAGTTAGGGCTCATTTGAAATGATCACAGGGAGTAGGAGGCATCAGAACAGATTTAACCAGCAGAGTCAACAGCTGTGTCTGTCCCACTCCTGACAGCATGATGGCTGTAAAGTACAGGTTTGCTGACTGAAGATGCACAGGAAAGATTTTCCTGCTGTTGTGAGGTTTCAGTATTGAAGCAGTCATTACAACCTGTACTGCCTACTGTAGACTCGCATTTCACATTTTGAAGCATCATGTGAGTGAAAGTCACAAAATAAGCTTCAGTGTTACCAAATTTAGACTTCTTCTTATTTCCTGTTTTAAACCTCTTTATATTTCTTGACTTTGATACAGACAAATTTTAAATGATACCTGCCTCTGCTGTTTCTCAGTACTACTTTAGGGTGATGATCAATGTCTGTGACCTAACTGCTGTTACTTTCAGCGCACCAGTTTTCTGATCAAAATAACTCAGCTTTGTTTTGTGATGCTTTCAGCAAGGTTTCAAGGGTTTCCAAGTGGCCCCTGAGCATCACAGCACTACAGTCCCCTTCCAGTTCAATGGAAAGGACTATATATTAAACCACGGCTCCGTGGTCATTGCTGCTATCACGAGCTGCACCAACACCAGCAACCCATCTGTCATGCTTGGAGCCGGTGTGTACACTTTTCCTGCTGTAATTTGTGGAATATCACAGCATGGGATGTTATAGCTGTCAGAGTTATTTGACAGAGGCATTGAAGATGAATGTTTTTCTTTCAGGACTCCTGGCTAAAAAGGCAAGAGAGTGTGGCTTGAGTGTGAAGCCGTACATAAAGACCAGCCTGTCACCTGGCAGTGGAGTGGTCACCTACTACCTGAAGGAGAGTGGTGTTATGGACTACCTCTCTCAGCTGGGGTGGGTTGCTTAATGCTGTCAGTCTGTTGTTGTCTGTGTGTATGGACGGCCCCAGTATGTCTTGGGCTTGAAAGTTCATTCTTGACTTTGGAACATATTAGTTTGACACACACACACACACACACACACACACACACACACACATACACACACACACATCTGTACACAGTTATCGGTGTAGGGACAACTTGTGCTGGCACATGGACCTTAAGAATTTAAGATTTTTTTTTTAAATCAAACCGCATAAAATTCAGTTAACATTAGGTTATCACAGATATATTGATGTTGTCATGTATGTGTATGTTTGCTGTGATTTTAAAACTATCACCAGAGAATTGTTCAGTTGTGAAATGCTCCATATGTTGCTTTAATTTCCACATTTAAGGGGCTATGGTCATTTATTATACGTTAAAATATATTTGTTTAAAATTCCTGGTAATATTTTAACACATGCTATCAGTTTGAGTTTGTGTTGGCTTCACAAATCATGTTAGGCTTCAAAGCTAATTTCTTTTCAGCCATTAAAGGTGCTTTATCACACTGATGCAAAAATCATATCTATATCTACAGTAGTGCATTTATAACACAGTCCTGATCACTTCTTAAGAGCATGGCCTGCAGTGGGCAATTAAATTGGATCAAGATAATAAGATAATTATCCAGATAATGTAAAATTCCCTTACATCACCTGGTAATACCAGATGATACAATAAACAGTACATCAGGATAATAAGTGCTCTCATCTCTAGGAGACAGAATGTATCTCCACCCTGAGCTGTTTCTAAAGGCCCAGTCAACTGAGTGGATGTAAACGTCTGACCCACTAAAATCGTGATGTAGAGAATTATAAGTGAAATAATCTATCTGTAAACAACAGCTGGAAAAATATTGCGTGTCGTGCATGAAGTAAATGCCTTAACCAACTTGGCAAAATGAGTTTGTTAACATGGTATCTGTGGAGCAGTTAAAATGTTTTAATGACTTTAACTTATCTTAACTTCTGACTTCAACTGTGTCATACTGTCCAAGTCTGAAATCATATTTCTTGCATTTTACCATGAAATGCTCATAGCCAAGTTGTTGGACTTGTACTCAATGATGCACAAAAGTGCAGCAATACAGTATGATTTTCACTCATGTACACAATTATCTTATCTTTCCTGTTAGCTTTGAGGTTGTTGGCTATGGTTGCATGACGTGTATTGGCAACAGTGGGCCGCTCCCTGAGCCGGTGGTGGAGG
Source organism: Monopterus albus (assembly GCF_001952655.1). Taxonomy (NCBI): domain Eukaryota; kingdom Metazoa; phylum Chordata; class Actinopteri; order Synbranchiformes; family Synbranchidae; genus Monopterus; species Monopterus albus. The sequence continues at coordinate 1,127,401 of NW_018127905.1, read as the reverse complement.
CCATAACCCAGGTACCAGTGGTTTACAGTAGGAGGCAGCTTCTTTGCTTTCAGTCTCTGTTTAGTTCTTTTTCTTCCTCATTTATCAGATTTTCTTTTCCCAGCATTCCTCACTCTTACATTGTCCTGTGGTAACATGAATATGCCAGATACATTTATCTTGTCCCCCTTGTTTATTTTTGTTGCCATGTTTTTTTTTTTTTGTTGTCCTGGTGGGTCTCTAGTCTCACAAATTAGATAAACCATACATAAATTCATACAGTAATTCTTGTTTTGCTTCGAGGAGATGACACTGATTTGGGTTTCAGGGAGACCTGGTTACCGCAGGTGTCCTGTCAGGGAACAGAAACTTTGAAGGGCGAGTCCACCCCAACACCAGAGCTAACTACCTGGCTTCTCCACCGCTGGTCATCGCGTACGCTATAGCAGGCACAGTGAGGATCGACTTTGAGAAAGAACCCATTGGTGAGTAGCTTTGAGATGAACTGTGCCGCCAAACTGTTTTGTTTGATCAGTAAACTTGTAATCACCATTTGTCACACACAGAACAAAAGCATATTAGTCATATGTCAAATGTTGAATATAAAATGTGCTGCTACTGGTTTTAACTGCAAAATCTGGCTCGCTGCTTAACCAAGTGAATAAAGGTGATCTGTAAAGTGAAACCTACAGGTTTAACCAAGAATTCTACCAGTTCACAGCAACTGTCAGATGTTTACGAGATTCATTTCTGTTCCTTGTCAGTAAATGCAACATATCGGCCATGTGCTGTATCTTGAGCTTGTCTTAACATTTTCTGACTAAGTAGCATTAACTTATCCACTCCAAGCAGCAGGGATGTGTATTGGAATTATGAAAATAATTTTCTGAGCATTTTCAGTGATTATACTTATGCTATTAGCTTCTGCAGACAGTTGGAGAAGTTATCACCAGTTGTTCACAGCTGGTTAGTTCTAACACTCATGACAGGAATGCACGTCATCAAGCCTGGCACTTACGTGGACTGGTTATGGTCCATCAGTGTCCCCACACCCCCTGCTACATCATACACCACACGGTTGTTGTGATGATGTTGTCAGGATGTTTTTACCCTTCAAATGATACAGGCTATTGAAGGATAATATTGCTACTGGGAGCCAATTTGGTGGTGAATACTCAGTTTGAGTTAATGTGGGACATGTACTGCAGATAAGGAAAGCTCCATGTCTCTTTTTTTAAACCCAGTAAATCTTTGGGCCTCTTTACAGATAATACAACTACAAGCTGGGATAAAATGTATATTTCAAAGGTTACTTTGTTTTCACAGTGGGATACTGTTGGATCAGGTACAGTGTGACTTTGGATTAAAAAATTACAGTTGCATGACTGTTGCATGGTTTGACAAACTTGACATAGAAACAAATAGTTTCCAGAGAGTGACTGATGTGGGTGCAATGCAGTCTAAATGTCAAAGTGAGTTAAAATGTATCTTCTTTTAGAATAAGATTAGATTCAACTTTATTGTCATTACCCATGTACAAGTACAAGGCAACGAAATACAGTTTAGCATCTAACCAGAAGTGCAATAACAGCAGTGCAGAGTGCACAGTATGTACAGTCGGTACTAATTTACCGATACAGTATGTACAATTGATACTTACAGTAAGTTATATAAGGTAATATACAACAGACTATGGAATTAAATTACAAATAATGGATAAAGTACATTAAGCTTATAAAACACTAGTGCAATGGGATGAAATAGTGCAGAATAACAAGATAAGTTACATTCAAGATTCCAGATTTTTATTTGCCATTTATGCATAAACAGACAGTCTATGCATATAGGAATTCTTGTGCAGCTCTTCTTTGGAGTCAGGTAAGGACTAATAAGCCAGAAAGAACACTTAGTCTTAAAAAAAAAGTTACATAAAGGCAGGCAAAGCATTAAAATACACAAAAATAGAGTATTAGTGTTTCCTACAGTGAACTTCAAACATCGCACTTAGTAATTCACATGGTGGAGTTGGATATGGCGTTCCACTTGGTGAGGTAGTGACGGGTTACTGCGCATGTCTACTAAGGGGTTATTGCACATATGTTCTCACATTTTCATATTGCCATTAATCTGATTGCGGCAAGGAAAAAGCTGTTGTAAAGTCTTGTTTTGTGTGTGATGATACTGTCCACCCTGCTGTGCCTGAGGCTGTAGGTGCAGTTTTTGTGTCTGAGCAGAGAGTGAGCTGGGTGGCACAGATCTCTGATTATGTTCTCTGCCCTTTTACGACAGCGCTGTGTATAGTGTGTTCATAGCAGGCAGTTCAGTCCCAATGATCCTCTCTGCAGTCTTTATGACCCTTTGAAGAGCCTTCCTCTCTGCCTGTGTGGTGTTACCATACCAGACTGTGATGCCAGTAGTGAGGATGCTCTCTACCAGTCCTCTAGAAGCCTGGGTGAGAGGGCAACAGTTCAGTCCAGCTTTTCTGAATCGCCTGATGAAGTACTGTATAGCTCCTGCTGGGCTTTCTTCACTGTGGCCGCTGTGTTCAGTGACCAGCTCAGGTCAGGTGTCACCTGCAGGCCCAGGAACTTGTGGCTGTCAGCCCTCTCCACCTCAGTCCCTTTGATGGTCAGAGGCAGCAGAGGGGAGGGGTTCTTCCTGAAGTCTACTATTATTTCTTTTGTCTTATTTATGTTGAGGATGAGGTTATTCTCCTCTCCATAAACCAGAATGTCATTCACCAAGCTTCTGTAACCCGACTCATCTCCCCCTTGATGAGGACCAGGATGTTGGTGTCATCAGCACATGAGTGAACAGTTCAATGGATATAAATAGTGCAAAGATAAATATACAGTACCTGTATAGTACAGTAGAATAAAGTCATTTCTAGGCCTTGAGACTACTTTCACTGTGCATTTTTTGTCATTTTTGAAATGTCACCAGATAAGCCTTGGGTTGGAAATTAAATTTGAGATCACTTTTGTGGGAAATGTAAGCTTTCATATTTTCACAACCAGAATATTATTGTGCTTAAAAAAACACGCAAATCTAGATTTCAAGCTCTTTAAATATGATTCTTTTGTTCACTCTCTCCTTTGTAGCCATTAACTCTGAAGGCAAAGAGATTTTCCTAAGGGACATCTGGCCCACACGAGAGGAGATCCAGGCTGTGGAGAGAATGTTTGTCATTCCCTCAATGTTCAAAGAAGTTTATGAGAAGATTGAGGTAGTGTAAACTGTTGGGGAAGGAAACGGTACATGTGTGACTGCCATGATTCATTTGACATCATACTGTATTGTTTTGTTGCAGAAAGTGAATGAACGCTGGAACACTCTGGTTGCTCCCTCTGACAAGCTGTATACCTGGGACCCCAAGTCAACCTACATCAAGTCACCGCCGTTCTTCAATGGCTTGGTAAAAGTACACATCACTTACTTGGTTACCTCCACTGCTAATAAGTAGAAGTCCAAGACTGGCAAAATTACAATTGTCATTTTTTTAATTGGGTTGCTCTTTATAATTGATTAATTTTAAAGTCCATTTTACATCTTCATGTTTGTAAATGTGGGACTTATGCAACAATTGCACCAAAAACTCCACTGAGAAATAATGGCCATTGTAATCCAAAGCAAAACGTCCTGATTTTATCTTTTTTATAATGAAACCATTGTCGTAATGGCAGTGTTCTCCAGATTCTCCTGTGAAAACTGTCAGAGTCTGTCTTCAAAGCCTTTGGTTGGGATGTAAAGCTCATTTGGCTGAAATGTGCCAGTCAGACAATCAGATGATCCCATTTCACTGTTTGGAAATAAATGTCTAAGTTTTTTATTTTAGTTTGTTTCAACTGTCTTTATGTATTCAGACATGAAAATGATTTTTAAATACACAGTAATGGAACATTTTTATGTTTATTTTAATCATTTTTCTTAAATAAGTTCATTTTAATATTGGCAGCCCTGGACTTCCTTACCACTACTCTTCTACCACAGTTACTTCTTATGCTTTGCCGTGTTAATTCTACTATCCTGAATAATATTCAGTATTTCCCCTCATCATTTACACTATACTGTCTTGACATCAGACAGTGAAATTGTTATTGTTGTATGGTCATGGCTATATCTCGTATCATCTTGTTTTTACTCAGACCATGAAGCTGCAGCCTCCTAAGTCCATACATAATGCCTACGTGCTGCTGAACTTGGGAGACTCAGTCACCACAGACCATATTTCTCCTGCAGGGAACATTGCCAGGAACAGCCCTGCAGCACGCTACCTGACCAACAGAGGGTGAGGACCTCACTGCTTCCAGCCACAGCAGAATACCTTATGCAGGATATCTCTCTCTATTCATTTTTAAACAGTCTGTAAGACACTGATATAGACACATTAAGATACAAATCTGCGGTGACAGCACACTTCTGTCAGACTTTTCTTCTCCAGCATAAGATCACTACACCTTGATATAGAGGGAAACACTTGAGAATGTTTAATAATAATGTTTTATAACGCACTGGACAGGAAATATTGACATGTACTTTGTCATTTTTCTGTCATCTCCTGGCTGACATCACAGCTAATGTTGTGGTGTAAAATGGCAACATGCATTCATTAATTAATCAGCTCTACTCGGATAACGAGAGAGACAGTAGGAACGAACCTTTATTACAGTCTACATTTAAACTGTGGGTAAAAGCTCTCCGCTTTGCTCTGTTGTGCTGTGACAGTTTGACCACTCGTGACTACAACTCTTATGGCTCTCGTCGAGGTAATGATGCTGTAATGGCCAGAGGGACGTTTGCCAACATCCGTCTCTTTAACAAGTTCCTCAACAAGCAGGCACCACAAACCATTCACCTGCCAACTGGAGAAACGGTCTGATTTGTTGTTGCTACTCTCATTCAACAAAACTGTCTTTGTCTCATTTTGTAATAATGAGCAGGAAAACCTGTTCATATAGGGACTGTAGGTCTACTGTAATGTCTTACAATGTTTTTCATGATTGTCAAGTTTCATCTGGGTCAGACCAAACTCACACAATGTCTCAGGGCCTGAAATGGGTGCTTCTATTTAAGCCTGAAGCAAAAACCTCAGTGTTGTGTCACATCATGGAGGCTGGATGGACTATTACACATAGACTAACTCCGGCATATATTGCTGTCTTTGTCCAGGTGGATGTGTTTGATGCTGCAGAGAGGTACCAGCAGTCTGGTGACCCTCTGCTGGTTCTAGCAGGGAAGGAGTACGGCTCAGGGAGCTCCAGAGACTGGGCAGCGAAAGGACCTTTCCTGCTGGTGAGGGACATTTACCTTCAGTTTCCTACCCATGACCGAAAATATTAATTCAGAGTTTGGAACTGGTACTGCAGTGTCACCTGTATTAGGCTAATTTAGGATGATATTTTATTTCTTTGACAAAAAAAGTTAACTTTTCCCAGAGCTTTCATTGGTGGATAGAGTTTGGGTTTTTTAGGGAAATCAGAGCATGTTACTAAGGCTGTTATTTGTTTTTACTTATTTCTGGCAATAGTCACAGTTGTGTTAAGTAAGGTTTTCTAGGTAACATTACCATGGCAACAGGAGATGCAGAATGTCAAGTGCTTTCTCCTTGCATCTTTTTCCTCGCATCTTATGTGGGTAGGACGGAGATGGATTCAATTAAGGGAACTGGGATTTACCCTCTGAAATGGCTGATAGTGTTTTATAGGGTCTAGACTGAACTTGGTGTTTTTAAATTTTGAAGGGTATTAAGGCAATTCTAGCAGAGAGTTATGAGCGGATCCACCGCAGTAACCTGGTTGGGATGGGAGTGATTCCTCTGGAGTATCTACCAGGAGACACTGCTGACAGTCTGGGGCTGACCGGCCGAGAACGCTACACCATCATCATCCCCGAGCAGCTCGCACCCAGGATGATCATCAGTGTTAAAGTAAGTTGACAGTGTCCTAGAGAGCAGGGACATAATTCTGTTCCTAATGTAATGTGATACTTAATGTTATCTCTCTGTGCCTTGACAGCTTGACACCGGAAAAACATTCCAAGTGCGGATGAGATTTGACACAGAGGTGGAACTGGCATATTTCCGCCACGGAGGCATCCTCAATTACATGATCCGCAAGATGTCTGAAAACTAACACACTGAGTACAGCACAGGAAAAGAGAAATGTTTTATTTCTCTTTTAAACACAGAATAATACCGTCCAGGAGTAATCGAATCATTTTTCATGTTTGCTGCTCAGAGCCCTTCACAGAGAGCTGATTTACAGCCAGGAAAAAACATGTAACAGTGTTCTCATTTTTGAGAAAGCTACTACTACTACTACTACTACTACTACTACTAGTCACGTATGAACTGCATAGCAGACCTGAGGTGAATAAACTGTACACAAGATGTCTATATTCAAGGAAGATTAGAAAGGTAGAATACTGCTTGAGACCTCAACCAGGGCAAGGCAATGGATTTTTCCAGTTTATTACAACTTGGCTCCTTATTAACATTTAATTACTAAATTCTAGAGCTGGGTTTCAGAGCTGGTATGCTTTGGTACTACAATATCATTTGGTGAAAGTACCACAAAGAAATATTTAAAAAGGTAATCAAGTCAGGATCCCCCAGAAGTGGGGGACCTTCGAGTGGGGACCGTTTCTGAAGCAGTCCAGTCTAAATTTGTGTGTGTGTGTGTGTGTGTGTGTGTGTGTGTGTGTGTGTGTGGGTGTGTGTGTTTTTTTTGTTTGTGTGGTTGTGTGTGTGTGTGTGTGTGTGTGTGTGTGTGTGTGTGTGCGTGTGCGTGTGTGGTTCCCTCCGGTCAGTGACATCAGTGCTTGTTGCCAACATTTACCAGTAACAGCTGAATAGGAGCACTGTGATGCTTATGTGTGTCACACTGTTGCTTTTAGTTGCATTTCAGTGTGTCAAAGCAGCAGCAAGGTGAACAGTGAAACAGCTTTGCTTCATGACATCAGTCTTTAATTCTACTCCCCACAGTAACTGCATTTACATTCTTGTAGTCACTGTGATACAGTAACAGTGGAAATGTTAAATGTTTTGTCTGGTAATATAGGACTAGTCCATGCTGCTAGTGGGTTTAGGCTGTTTCATTAAATGTGATAGAGGTGGTGATCGCTGTTAGCACAAAGTATGCACTGCACCTGTCTGCTTCATTGCTAGATGTGGTACTGGAAAGGAGATTATGCCTCTTCTGGTTTTTACTCAGCAATTTCTACCAGCATCAAAAACATCTAAGAAAAAACACTAATGGCCAATCATGATGCATATTTTGGGCAGTGTGATGCATGGTATCTTTGTAGCTGCAGCCTAGTTGGTTTTTTTTGTTTGTTTGTTTGTTTTTAATGTTACAGCTTAACCTTTGAGCCTACACATGATGTTTCTGTTGTTACACCATCACCACTTAATGGAGAAGTCTAAATGGTGGAGGTAGGTTATCAAGTACCTCAGGATGAATGTGCCAGGATATGCTGAAATTCACTAACAAAAGCAGTGAAGAAGCTAATAAACATGGATGCAAACAATGCAGGTTTAAAACTTTTGAGACGACTCTGCTTTCCACATGTTTTGTGAGAAATACATTCAACATGTCAAGTACAATGACCAGTTGTAATAAACCAAATTTATTCTTTACACATACAGATTATGTTGAGATTTAGTTCCTTACCTTTTGACAAGAATCTACTTTATGCACATCACAACTGTTAAGTAAACATGGATGAGAAGTCCTTTACTTCCTCAGAGAGGATGTATTTTTTTCTGCAATTCTGTGACAACTGGGCAAAATCTGTTAAGGAAGATGCTGTGATATGATTAAAAGCAACTGAATGAGCTCGCCCTGGCCACGGAACGGGACTTGGGGCGGTGGTGGGGGGAGCCCATCTACCGTAACGGCCAGCTGGCTGGGACAACCACCAGCAGTGCCTACAGCTACACCCTGGAGCGCCATGTCTGCCTGGGTTTTGTATCTCCACCACCAGGCCCAGAGGGGCAGCCCACACCCATCACCCCAGACTTCATCAACCGTGGGGACTATGAGGTGGATATTGCTGGCCAGCGCTACCCAGCCAAAGCCAAACTCTACCCCTTTAGCTCCCTCTTCACCCAACAGAAACGCCGGAAGGAAGATATGGAGCTCACCAACCTCCAGGGCAAGTGATGTCGAGTGATGGAAAACCTTCCATTTGCCTCGGTACAGGCTTGCAACACTCAATTCACCAAATCCACTCCTGCACTAACCTTGTGGTGCCAATCTATCTTCACTTTTTGAGCTCCTAGTCAGAGGGCTCTTTGCACACTCATTGTCCCTCCAATATTTAATTTCTCTTTCAAAGTGCAATATTTAAGTCATCAAAAGACTGAGCTGTATCAAATACAGATGTGTAATTAAATTAGTAGTTCTTCATCCCTACCCTTCTCTACACTCACAGTCTGCATTATTTTGTTAAGGCAACATCAGAATTAGTTGTTTGAGGACTTTCTAAATTTATTCACTTTAACCCTTTAGCCCTGCGATGGCGACCTGTCCAGGGTGTACCCCGCCTTCACCCGATTGCCGGCCGGGATTGGCCCCCCCCCCCCCCCCCCCGTGACCCCGCTCAGGGAACAAACGGTAGAAAATGAATGAATGAATGTATTTATTTTGAAGAGTCTATTATAGAAAAACAAGAGCGAGATAAATTGAGACCTATTAATCAAGTTAACATCTGTGTTTGTTACTGTGCTTATGCATAATAACACCCCAGAGTAAAAATCCAATAAGAGCCTTATCATGACCAATTAATAATCATTAAGTGATAGTTTGCTATGGATATACTAAAACCAAAGCTGACTACATGTATGCTCACTGTCCAACCTAATTTGCCACACATCTTAAAGCTGAGCAAGTTCTGGTGGACTGTGTGTGAGAGTAGCCCCCATACTCCTCCCTGTCCCACCTCCAGCTGTGAGTCAACATCTGCAATCAGAATGAAGCTATGTGAGACAGAGATGGATAATTATTTTTACACTTCACCTGGTGATTTATTTTTTAGACTTTATAATTAGTTATAATTGAGATTTATGTTTATGTTATGTGACTTGCTGTTGTTGATACAGTTGAAAAAAAATGTTTGCAGTTTCTTGGTTTTCTACATAAATTGGTCATGAAATGTGATCTGCTCTTCACCAAAGTCACGAATATCAACAAACAATGTTTCAGCTGAGTGAGCATCTTCCATAAACTACTTCCTATGGAAACTCTTAAAACAGTGAGCATGAAAATTAATACTCATATGACTGAAACACTCATTTGACCAATTAATAAGAATAATCATTTTAAGATCCACTTTTATTTAAAGCCATCAACTGCATCTCACAGTGAGCAGATGGACACTGAAAAGTGTTTGAAGTGAACCTTGAATTTAAAATTAGTAGGTCAAAATAGCTAAAACATAGTACAGCTTCTGTGTCACACTGTATTTCATGTCAGTTTCATGTACCTGCTGTCCTAAATTAGCTTAACTACATATAATGCTGCCATATTTACTATTTACTGTAGTTGTTGTTCCTGGAATAATGCTGACCGAGGAGTCAGCCTTGTCTCGAGCTCCGAAAAAAGTCACCGTGCAACTCTGCAGAATTCAAAAGCCTCCGAACGCTTCGCTTCGTGGTGAGTTGAAATTATTGTCAGAGTATGTCGGGTACATGTTTCAGTATACAACAGGCGAGCTGGCGCTGTTCCAGCTGAGAGAGGGTGAAACTTTCACTCCGGAGATGCTGAGGACTCCAATCACGGCGAATGATTGGGGCGTCCTGAGGTGCATAGTGATGGAACATCTCATTGAAAGCTACCAAGATGCTAATGATGAGGAAGAGGATGATGAGGAGGAGGAAGAGAAGGAGAACCGAGACCCAGCAAATAAGAAAAGATGATATCCTGTT
>NW_018127905.1:1115631-1116897 GCF_001952655.1 Monopterus albus | reverse complement strand
CAGGTAAAAGAAAAACAGGACATATTTCAAATATGAAAACAATATATTATTATAATAAACTCAATTTGCAAACATGAACTGTGCATGAAATTATCGAGAATAGTAATAGCATTAAGAACAGAAAAACAGAATAATACTATAAATTAAAATACATTAAACAATAATATAGTAACAAAACAAATTCTCCCTTTAACAGTACTTAACTGGCTTGAACAAAACAAAGTGCACAAAATTATTACTAGAAAACAAAGCAGCTGTTTTGTTTACTGTTTTGTTAAGACTCACTAACATAACAGATTAAATAATTTCCCTTTTCGTACACTGTCTTCGCTTATAAACAAAGTGCACACAATTGTTTGTGAAAAAATAAAGTGATTAAAGTGCAAAACTAAACAAAAATACCAAGCATTATTAGCTTTTTACCCACAAAGCCCTATGACAGTTTTCACAGAGAACCCCTTTCGATGCTCTGTCATCCTGTTGAAAACTACCGAGTTACAGGTTTTTGTTCAGAAACAATAACATGTTTACATGTTTCCCTTTTATTGCACTTCTTCTCTGGCTTATTACTGTAACTGTCCGGGCTTTGAGAAAATCCTTTCTGCAGGTACAGATGAAGCAATGACTCCCAGGTGTTTCTTGGCAAGTGTATTAAGAGAGGGAAATGTTGGCTCATTAATTTTCCACCAAAGTAGTGGATCTTGGTCACGTGGAATTGGCTTCTCTTCTGAGTAACGGCGCATTTCAATTATGGCATCAGTGCCAGTCGTACGATGCTGCTGGGATGCAAGGACTTGAGAGTCAAACTCTGCCCATATCCCACATTTTACTGCAGGAGGGGAAGCAGCTGCTCCTGCAGGGGAGCATGAGGTAGTTGCAGTAGCCATTGCTAATGTAGAGCTGGTGGCCAGGCTTAAATCAGCAGCTGACACTGAAGAGGTTGAGCTCTGTCTCAATAGCTGAATTTCTGTGATGAGTCGCCCTTTGAGAGATTCAACATTTGCCATGTCACGGAACCCCAGGTTTTTAAATCTTGCATCCAGGTAGGTACTGACAGCAAGACCATAAAAGGTTTCAATACCTCTGAAACGACGTTGGCATTGTGCTGACAGCTCAGCAGCTATCTTGCTACCTTGGCACTCATAAGATGCTGTTGATCTCAGAAGTAGTGACACCAGGGGAATCACTTTTGAAACTGAAACATGTTTTTCATTTGTTATCTCTCTTGTGACTTCCTCATATGGTTTCAGAGCTTCAATGGAAAGA
>NW_018127905.1:1107530-1108925 GCF_001952655.1 Monopterus albus | reverse complement strand
GCTCAAAAGGGTGCTTCTACTAAATACTGAGCAAAGGATCTGAATACTTATGACCATGTGATATTTCAGTTTTTCTTTTTTAATAAATTTGCAGAAATGTCAAATTCTGTGTTTTTCTGTCAATATGGGGTGCTGTGTGTACATCATCTTGGAGCATTAGACGATTCCTGGATTGAGAGTAATTGTTTACTGAATCAGCTTTGTATATATTTGCATATGTTTCATTCATCATGTGATTATGTATATGTACTTGATTGTGTTGGGTTTGTTTTTAACTTTTTAACGTATTTTATATTTTGTTTTATATTTTTATATTTTTAGTGAGTTATCTATTCTATTTATTGGTATGTGTGCTTAATATTGAGTGTGAACCGCTGCTGAAACAATGCAATTTCCCAGATTGGGATTAATAAAGTATTTCTATCTATCTATCTATCTATCTATCTATCTATTTATCTAATGAGGAAAAAAATTAACTTAAATGATTTTAGCATATGGCTGCAATATAACAAAGAGTGAAAAATTTAAGGGGGTCTGAATACTTTTCGTACCCACTGTAGAAGATGTGAAAAATCGTAGAACAGACAAGAGGAGCAGTAAAGGCGTCTGCTCTCGCTTGCAACCCGGTTAGGGTTAGGTTAAGGTTAAGGTTAGGGTTAGTCTACAGGAAATGCATGTAAGTCAATGTAAAGTCCCCATGGACTACGAAACATAAACTGCGTGTGTGTGTGTGTGTGTGTGTGTGTATGGCCCAGATCTGTGCATGGAGGGAGCAGTCCTTTGTTTCTCCAAACACAGGTTATATCTGATGTAATAGGTTACTGGGTATGTAGACACTCCTGTCCACACACCATCACAAACGAGTTTAAACACCCAAACCTGACATCTCTCATTTATAGTACAAAAGCTTTCAGACCTGTTTGCTGTGACACTCAAAACTGAGCTGAAGCCACTGTAAATCATCAGCTATTAATTATAAAGTAATCTTTTATTCTTGAATAAACTGGAACCTACATTAATATAATATTCCTTATACTTTTCACCTGTTTCTAAGCTGTGTGGTTCAGAGCATCTTCTTGGCCAACAAGCTCCAGCTACAGATGCTGATCAGCCACAGGAGGCTGAAGACTGAGAATGAAGAGTGAGGCTGAACATTTATTATCAATAAAGAAAAATGTTTGCATGAGATACTACTGGCTATCAGCGTTTCATGTGTACTGCAAATTCAATTTTTCATCTGTACTCTACCAAATTTCTCTTCAGCTGCAAAAGGGCCCTAGTGAGACTCAAATCAAACTCACACCCTAAAATAGTCCATGCCGCTCTTTACCCTTCCTGTCCTGTTAACCAAAAACCGTAAATGTGTAAATAAAATATAATAACCATATTATATTA
>NW_018127905.1:1105613-1106699 GCF_001952655.1 Monopterus albus | reverse complement strand
TTGCGGGCAACTCCAGAGTAGTAGAGAGTCCAGCCTCTCTCGAGGAGTAAAGTTCCAGAGCCCAAGCTGTGCGTGGAGGTGAGCCCGACTATATCTAGCCGGTACCTCTCAACCTCCTGCACAAGCTCGGGCTCCTTCCCCACCAGCGAGGTGGGGGAGTATGAAGTCATACAGTGTTTATTTGATTCTGATGCAGATTTATTAATGTTTATTTAAAACAAACCTGGGAATCGGGCTATTAGCAGAACGTGTATGTTGACTTTTATGTATGTGTATTTTACATTTGAACTGCACGACCAATGACAGAAGGAAAAAGGGTAGTACATTTTGTACCGGCTTTGTTCAGAGGGTGCTATCAAACATAAGTTTGAGTGTGTGAACAGTGTCAATGTAAACTTGCAAAGCTTGACTGAGTGGAACACTGGTGTTTGGTAATGCTGCAAGCTCTTGTTCATTCAGTCCACATGGGAGCTGTATCTCAGGAATGGTGATTTCAGTTGGACGGTGATTATGTGGTCCTGTCCAGTCCACACCATAGTCCTCATCAACCTGAAAGAGCATTCACATGTCTTAAACATAAGCTTAAGAACTGTTTTCTCCTGCAGACCTTAGACTTTCTTCCCCCATTCTCCTCCAAACCATGCTGGGTGACACAGCAAACATGTTAGCAATGTTTCTGATGGTTATGTCAGACAGCACCAAAATCCTGAGTGCTGCACCTGGAATTTCAAGGCGTGGACAGCCAACACTTAAAGACGGTTCATCTTGTGCATATTCCATCAGCTGTCTCAGGAGTCCCACGAGCCAACCAGGCTCGAAAGGACTCCTTCTTCAGCTTGACGGCAGCCCTTCCTTCCGGTGTCCACCACCGGGTTCGGAGATTGCCACCACGACAGGCACCGGAGACCTTACGGCCACAGCTCCGAACGGCCACATTGACAATGAAGGTGGAGAATATGGTCTACTCCGACTCAGTATCTCCAGCCTCCCCCCTGGTCAAAGCTCTGCCGGAGGTGGGAGTTGAAGATCTCTCTGACAGGGGATTCTGCTAAACATTCCCAACAGACCCTCACAATACGTTTGGGT
>NW_018127905.1:1095865-1105161 GCF_001952655.1 Monopterus albus | reverse complement strand
GCAGTCTTATATCCCACTAAATTGAAAAATTGTAGCAATTTAGACTGTATGAAAGCTGCATTGGTGTGATCCCTATACCCCATCTTATGCACAATTCTTATCGCTCTTTTTTGTAATATATACAATGGTTGAAGTGAGCTTTTGTATGTGTTTCCCCAGTTTTCAACGCCATACTCTAAGTATGGTAGAATCAATGAAGAATACAAAATGCGTAGTGCTTTCCCGTCCAAAATATATCTAACCCTTGCCAATATCAATATATTTTTTGCTATTTTATTCTGAACATATCTGATATGAGATTTCCAGGAGAATTTGTCATCAACTATGACACCTAGAAATTTAATTTCATATACTCGTTCTATATTAGCTCCCCCAATTTTCAATTGAAGTTCATTATCTAGTCTACGATTCCCAAATACCATAAATTTAGTTTTATCCAAATTCAGAGATACTATATTACTGTCACACCATTTCTTTATCTTCTCAAGTTCCTGTGAAACCTGTCCAGAGAGTTGCTGTAGGTTTTCACCCGATGCCCATATGGTAGTGTCATCAGCAAACAAAACCACTTTCACTAAATCAGAAACCTTGCATATATCATTAATGTATAGTATAAATAATTTAGGTCCCAAAACAGAACCCTGAGGCACTCCACATACAATGTCCAGCTCACTCGATTGGTATTCACCCAACTTCACAAATTGACGCCTCTGTGTCAAATAACTTCTAATCCAATTCAAGACCAATCCTCTGATCCCATATTTTTCTAACTTATCCATTAATAACTCATGATTGATTGTGTCAAATGCTTTTTTTAGGTCAATAAATATTCCCATCATGTATTTCCTCTCATCCATAGCACTTGTTATGTCCTTCAGATGTTTTGAAATAAAAACGTCTGGATTTAAATAAAAAGGGAGATGTGATCATCGGTATTATTATGAAAAGAATCATTATGAAATAACATTTCATGACAATGAGCAGATTTTAAAGTAGAATGAAACGTATTTCATATGAATGAGCTTAATTTGGAAAATGTTTGTGATTATTTCACAATTTCATGGTCAGTTTACATATTTGTCTCTCATTTATTCATATATTTATTTATTTCATAATATCCTATTAACTTATTTAATTTTGAACACTTTGGGGTTCCATAGTCTGAGGCTTGTGACATGGAGTTCAACTGCAATGGCCTGAGCTGCTGTGTGGTGCCCAGACTCTCCAACATGACCGATTACACGGTCCCTCGTGACACCCTGCCACCTGTATTATTGGAGAGAGTTCATCAGAGTCCTGCCGACCCTCCATCCTGACAAGACTTTGCCATAAAATAATAAAATAGATTTCTTTGAACATCAAACTTCTGTCATTCTTGTGACTTCTGTATTATTTCAGTCTATGTGAGAACTTGTAAGTTTTGTTTTATGAGCAGGGTGCAATATTTGTAAAATTGTACTTTTTACTCCACTACATTTATTTTATAACTTTAGTTACTTTTCATAACCACATTAATACAAGCAATACATTATAAGACCTCATTCATTAAAGATGAGCACTCAGCAATACACTCATTGAACACATATTTTAAAATCTAAAGACTTTAAGTCCAGGGGCGGATCTAGAAAATTGTGGACGGGGTGATCAGGCTGAGGCACAGACTTAGAGAGGGGTGGCACATGTGAAATCCATGTAAAAAGCTAATTAAATCCATAGTTCTATGAAATAACAAACCATACATGTGTGCTTTCTTTAGCTGCTCTCTTTATTTACTCCTGGGCGGGGATATCACTGCTACACAGTGGTACCCCCTCCTCACTGGGACGCACCATGCCAAGTGCTCCACAACAACACAGTCAGATAAATGAATGCAAATATCACACTGACTGCAAAATTAAACTACTTTGATCAGTATCAAATAAAGCACTAAAAAATGTTAGTTGAATTTAAGGCAATACTTTGTCATTGTTTTTCATTTTTCATCGCTAACACTGACAAAAATCATGTTTTGAGTCTGGCAGGGCTGGTGGCAGGGGTGGCCAATCAGATTCTGGGAGTGGCCATTGTACAGATTTGCTGAGAGAGCAGTGAGAGGTGGCTTCATGTGAGCTGTGTTCAACATCCTCCCGTGGACAACGACAACTTGTGCTCAGCACATGAAAACACTTAAGACTCCAGTGACACTTCAAGCAGCTTCCTGGAAGTTGTGGAAGCCGTGAACAGAAGCAGACCGGTGTATCCATTAGAGACGTCGTCTGTGACGTCAGCTGGATTATTACTCATCAGCAACTAAGTATATTACGGGTTTCCACATATGGTCGCTGTGATGGACATAGTTTGCCGATATTAAAGTTGCAGTGATTGGAATATTTCTTGCAGTTTCATCAGCCTTTTTTCATGGTTATTGTGTCTGATGTACAATTTAAAGTCACCTATGAGTGGCCAGTGTCCGAACTATTGCTCTAGAATCCATGACTGACTGCACACCTGCCTGTACAGCCAACTACCTACCTATCAGCAGCTCAGTCTGGCAGCCTGGGGTTAAATGTAGACTATGTGGTTAATGTTCTTACTAACTTTGTCATGCCCTTACAGTGTTTACTGTCCTCTTGGCAGTGTGAGTGGTGAGGTGTGTCACACTGATCAGATCACATGATAGAAATGGTTTGACCTCTTCAGGTTTTGTACTTACTAGTGCTTGAGATACTGCCCCATAGAAAAATACTGTCTGTGACAAGAGTCCAATTTTAATTGCTTGTAGGAGCAGTACTGGAGAAAATATTCAGGATTAGGAACTTCCTTATGATAAGTTCAAATAATTTGGTGAAATATTGTCATTTGTGTGGTCCAGATTTTCTAGTTTGTTACCTCCACAGATCAATAACTGTGATTTTCCCACTGTCTGGAAGGTTGGGCAGAGAAATCTAAAATGTCTCTTTTTTCAGGTTAACAAAATACATCTTAAAACTGACAATCACCCCATTTCCATAAGCTGCTGGAAAGAACTTTATGTTGTGTTAGCAGTTGCACTTAATTTTTTTTGCATAGTATAGCAAGTTTTTATTTATTGCAAAGTTATATTGTTACTGTTTATTACTGATTAAAAGCAGCTATTTAGGAACAACATTCAAATTTGTTACAAATTTTTTTTATAATTGTGTGACAAAAATGAGTATCTTTTCTCTTTTTTCAGGTTGACAAAATACATCTTAACCCCCCAAATCCTGATAAATTGGAGATTTGTATATTGACATAATAGAACTGTGATTACATGTGTAAAACAATGAGTTCGTTACAGCTAAAGTAAATCCCTTCAGTGGCAAGTTTTAAAAGGAGTTATTCGTGCATTTAAAAAAGTAAACCATGCAAACTCGTATATCATTTCAGGAAGACTTTTAATTAATATCTGACCATTTTAGAATGAGTCTGATTCAACTTTCTTTTAATATAAAAGCACGGTCTTGCTTATTTTTGCCAGTAAAAACAGTAAACTACAATATTTGGCCAGAAGGAGTGATGATACCTGCACTTTGGCCAGGATTTGAACCTAGTACTTCCATCAAAGTTGACAGATGTGTTACCAAAACACCACATGAGTTCAAATGCGCCTCAGGACTCAGTCAATAACCACTTCAGTTTACTGGATCTGTGCAACTTCAAGGTTTTCCAGGTTTAAAGTGAACTGACTAATCATTCCTTATGGGGATTTTACATTGACTTACTATACATTCATTTCCTGTACACTTATCCTAGCCTTACCCATAACCACTACTTGCCTGACCCTAATCTTAAACCAAGTTGCCCCCTAAAATTCAGTGTGTGAGTGTGCTAACAGGTTTCATCTAAGTAATACAAAGACACCTACACACATATGCACACAGAGGAAAACTCAGCTGATTTCCTGTAAATGGAGAGGGGCGGGGCCACAGTGAACACAGAGGGAACAGGGTGTGAACACAGAGGGGACAGGGAGTCGACAGAAGGAAAATGAACACTGAGGCAGGGTGAGTGTTAATCCGACATTCTTCTTCTTCTATTGGGGAAAACCTGCTCTGATTAGCAGAGACGGCATCCATCCCACTGTGGATGGTGCGGCTTATATCTAGAAATCAGGACGAGTTAATTTTCCAATCTAAATTCTGACAACCCAGAGCTGAGTCCAGGAAGCAGTTTTACTGGTAAAACGCAGAGGACGCGACTGGAAACAAATAGTTTTCATGTAAGCTCACCAGGAAGTAATGGCGTCTTTAGGCAGAGTTGATGGATTTTTCCCTGCTCGTTACAGAGGGAGAAAGTGAAACTTAAGCAGCCTGATCAGTCGCAACAGAAAGTAGCAGAAATTTTCATTTTATTTATTTATTTCAAGCAATAGTGACATATAACAAGGCAATAAAAGCATTCAATTAATTGTGAGGCGTGTTCTTTCATTTGAGAAGTGAAGACTAGTAAACGGATATTCCACAGTGTGAAATTTATTATATTAACGTATCAAAATAACCATGTGCACATGGATTTTCACTGTTTAGAATAAAACAGAAATGACTACTCTCAACTTATCGATATACAATATTTGTATCAAAAGGTGCTATTATCTGATTGGTCAAAAACTGTTGGGCTTAACTCTCCCGTTGTTGGTCCTTCGGTCCATCCATCCTCCATGGTCCTTTCTGCTCCAATCGTAGAGGACAGCGCCCTAGGAAGGGGAGGAATACTTATACTGCCTTAATTTCTGCATGGACACTCACTTGTTTTGTTTCTAACTACTGCTCCATGTTAGACGTTGCTTTCCGGTTCCAATTAAAACTGCTCTGCCTGTGTGTGCATTTGGTTCTACCTTTGAAGTTTTCTCCTCTTCCTGGCTTCAGACCTAATCTCTGTTTACTAACCTTGGTGTCCCAGTGAACCCTAATTCCCCTGGCTGTATCAGCCAGGTGGTGGTGATAAAGTAACTGTGGACTCTCTTTGCCAAAGTTGTGAATCTAATGAGATTCAGTAATTTAGTGGACAAGTCCCTTTGATGTTAAACAGTGCTCAATTTGGCTAACACAATAATATTGACCAGTGATTCAGTGAACACATAGGGTAATATGTAACTACGTAAACATAACTGTGAAATAAAAGTATGTAGGCTTGTGTGCTATAAAATAAAAACCTTAACTAATCCTATTCATATCTACTTAAAAATAAAAATCACCCTAACACCATACAAGGTATAGTCCCTTACATTGACAACATAAATCAATCAATTGCTCGAAACAGAGTGGGAAGAAGTCAAACTTATTTAAACCCACCCCGGTTTGTTATAATTAAAACAGAAGAACACAGTGGCTGCTTCCTTAATTATTAATGTTGACCAAACTTTCAATTTCTATGTATACACATGAATATATACACATGTGAACGGAAAAAAATAAAACAAAGCAAAAAACAAAACAATCAATATAACTTAGATACACACCATATATTACCACAGGTAACAATAATAGCCCTGCCAACAATGGTAATCAGGTAAAATTATACAGCCTCCAAATGCATCATCAGATGATTAAGCCCTGTCCTCCATGTACTGTGACAGAACCTTCTGTTTATAAAGTGCTTTAAATTGGTGAATATTTTGACATTGTTTGTGTTCAAGCCCCAAAATATTCCATAGTTTAACCCCACATACAGACACAGAAACTCCTCCTAGTGGTTCTGACCATTGGTACTGAAAAGTTCCCATAGTTCCTCAAACTATAGAATTGCTCTTGCTGCGTGAATAACCTTTGTATGTTAGCAGACAATAGGTTGTGAAATGCTTTAGATAAAAGTTGTGCTGTGTTGATTTTAACAAGGTCCTGTATTTTTAATAACTTTGATTTGAGAAAAGGTGGATTTGTGTTCAAGATATTCAGCCTTGTATGATACGCATAACCCTTTTTGTACGATAACGAGTGATTGTATTGAATTATTATAATTTCCCCATACTTCCACACAGTAAGTTAAGTACGGTAGAATCAGGGAACAATACAGGGTATGGAGTGTATCGTAATCGAGGACATGTTTGGCTTTATTTATTATTGCAAGGCTTTTAGAGACTTTGGTTTTTATGTGTCTGATGTGAGATTTCCAAGTTAGTGTATTATCTATTGTAACCCTATAGTAACCCCTAAGAATTTTATTTCAGAGACATTTTCAATTTGTATCCCATCTATCTCAATCATCTTTTCCATTTTTGTTTTATAATTACCAAAGAGTAGGATTCATTGCTTTCAGATGAGACTGAATAAATTGATCGTTTATTATTAGATTGTTGTCTGCCATAAAAGACTTGGTGCCCAGAGTATTAAATATTAAAATTAAAAATTAATAAATTGTAGTATAAATCCACTACAGGGCCATGAAACCAAAACAGTGTGCTGAAAGACACAGCATTTGAGTGATAATATTGCATAATACAGTATTTCCATAAAATATTGACTATGACACCTTTAAGTTCAGTTATTTACTGTGCTTCATCAACCATATCAAGTGCATCTCACAAATGATATTCTGGCTTCTGGCTGAGATATGTGGTGCAGCTCACAGTAGAGCATTATTATATCTTAGGCAAAGCCACAGTGACAGGATTACAGGGTATACTGTAGCTCTGGTGCTCAGGTCACAATGACAATGAAATAATATTGAATCAAGATCAATGCTATTGCATGCATGCTAATACTATCATCATATCATATGACATTGCAATATAACATCTTACTGTGCATGTTAGACACTCACTGATTTTCAATAAAATTTAATTTGTGGCCATTCTTTCTCTCTTTCTTTGTATATATTATGGTGATATAACAGTTTCCTGGAAATGTGAGCGTAAAAATTGGAAGACAAATATAGTAGATGGATGGATAGTTTGGCTGATGAATACCAAAAGTATGGCTAGATAGGAAAGTGGCCAGCTACAATAAATGTATATAATATAATATTCTGTCATTAAGGCCTATTACATTTAGCTATGACTATGTGTAGCATGACTGAATACTAGGATTTTTAATCTCCATATTTTTATTTCTCATGCTCTAAAAGCTTTGAGTGGTCTTTATTGCCACTGCTGTACTTGACGACATTTATGGACGCTGTGAGCCCAGACCTACAGTAAACAAAATGATCATACTGTAAAACCGCAAACATGGATTCTTAAGTCAAATAACCACACAAATAGCACAGATACTCAGTATAGTGCTTTGGGTTTGTTAACTGCCCATCTAGGAGCTTCAAACTTTGTGATTTTTTCTTTTATATTGCCTGCATCTTACTGTTAAAACTAGTATTGCTTTATTTTCTCTGGTCCGAATATTTTTTTGCACACTTTCATACTGTGCTAATGCAATGCAAAGTCAAATGTGTTAGCAGCACACTTCTAGAGTTCCTATTCTCGACAGTGAAATTGGTCTGTAATTGGTAAAAGTATGCTTATTTTTATTTTTGAACAATGGAATGACTTTTGCAATTTTCATTTTCTTGGGAACACAACCATTTTGAAGCGACGGATTGCAGATGTGCGCTAGAGGTGTTTTAATATTGTTTATGACTTTTTTTTAATAGTGCCATATTGATGGGGTGACAGTCCATAGAATATTTATTTTTGGACTTTTGGACAATGTCCATTACTTCTTTCTCGCTAACTGCTGAAAGAAAGATTGTGTTTGAATTTATTTCATTTTTTTCAATATTGTGCTCTATTTGTTCATCTGGAATTCTTGCTGCCAAGTTAGGACCAACACAACACAGAGCTCCAGTCTTGCACTCTCAGGTATCATTAAATACATGAACTGCTTCTTGAGTTTGCAATCTTTTACATTCCCAATGTCTTTAGGTTTAGACACGTTGCAATCATATATGGTAAAAACAATTTAACCACAAATGCAACAAACTCAGCCACTGACAGAAGCAAAGACGTCTCTGTTCTTACATCCAGGTCTGTAATATCACAAATAAGCAGGCTGTTAATTGTGTTATTTGTAAAAATGTTATCAATTAGGGTTGCACTATGTGACGTGATTCTACTGATAACAGAAAACAACAGGATTTGTGTGATTTAAAAGGCGGACTGGCAGCGAGGCCTCTACAGGAGACGCGCGTCTCACGGACTCGGTGTGGACGAACTCATCTGATGTCATGGATTCCTATCTGCAGCATGAGATGCGCGCACAAAACGCTTCCACCATGTTTTACCCGTTACGAACCTCTCAGCGTCTCCTTGCAGCTGCTACCCACCCAACGCTCCCAGTACCCCATAGAGTCTGGGTTTGTCCCCCAACCCCTACATTATATAAATCAAAAATCAACTCAAAAGGAGTTATTCATAAGAACCCAATTAAAATTAAGATGACTCCTCTTATAGTAGAAAGTAATAGGACAATCAAATGTGGACTATTAAATATCAGATCTCTCTCATCTAAATCTCTGTTAGTGAATGATTTGATAAGTGAACATCACATTGACTTATTGTGTCTTACTGAAACATGGTTACAGCAGGAAGAATATGTCAGCCTAAATGAATCCACTCCACCTAGTCACAGTAACTGTCACATCCCTCGAAACACAGGAAGGGGTGGAGGTGTGGCAGCGATGTTTGACACAAGCCTATTAATCAACCCTAGACCTAAACATAGTTATAACTCATTTGAAAGTCTCACCCTGAGTCTCTCACACCCAAACTGGAAAACTCAAAAGCCTGTTCTATTTGTTATTGTATACCGTCCACCTGCTACTTATTCAGAGTTTTTAAGTGAATTCTCAGACTTTCTGTCTGATTTAGTACTTAGTACAGATAAAATAATCATAGTAGGCGACTTTAATATTCATGTAGATGCCGACAATGACAGCCTCAACAATGCATTCTGTTCATTATTAGACTCAGTTGGCTTCTCTCAAACTAAATAAACCCACTCACTGTTTTAATCACACTCTTGATCTGGTTCTGACATATGGCATCAAAACTGAACACTTAATAGTTTTTCCCCATAACCCTCTTCTGTCTGACCATTTTCTAATAAATGTTGAGTTTACATTAATGGATTATACTCTATGTGGGAAACAATTCCACTACAGCAGATGTCTATCTGGCAATGCTGTTACCAAGTTTAAGGAAATAATTCCATCTTTATCTACTTCAGTGCCGTTTGCCAACACAGTGGAAGGAGGCCACCTTAACTTTACTCCAACACAAATCGATAATCTTGTTGATAGTACTGCAGCCTTCCTGCGTAATACACTTATACCATTGCCCCTCTGAAAAGGAAGGCAGTGAAACAGAG
>NW_018127905.1:1093006-1094101 GCF_001952655.1 Monopterus albus | reverse complement strand
TAACAGCAACAAAGAAAAGCCACTGGATGAGACGGGGTCTGAACTTTTGACCGGTACTGTAAATGTAGGGAAAGAGCTGGATGCAGCTAGTGAGTCGAGGGCGGTCGACTGCTGATGTCTTGGTATAAACAATGTGTTGACGTCCACAGACGGAGGAAGATAAGTCATGGCTTTGAGGAGCAGCAGCTGTCCCGCTGTGCTCGGTGTCCGGACGTCCTGAAGGACCCAGTCTCTACCAGCTGTGGACACTGGTTCTGCAGACAGTGTTTGACCTCATACTGGGACCAGTCTGGCTCATCAGGATGCTCCTCCTGTCCCCAGTGTGGAGACGGATCCAGAACAAGTGAGACTGTTTTTCTTGTCCTAAGTTTTGACTGAGAACTTCACAGTAGAGATTCTGTGTAAGACAAAGTCATGTTTAACTGTCTCTTGTCTTTCAGCCGGTGGTGGTCTGCAGGAGGTGCTGGATGAACATAAGATCAGTCTGAGGAGCAGATGTGAACGTGTGACTGAAGGAACTGATGGAACAGGAAGTGAAACCCTCCTCAACAGGATCTACACTGAGCTCTACATCACAGAGGGACACAGTGAAGAGGTCAATACCCAACATGAGGTGAGGCAGCTTGAGACCACTTCCAAGAAGAAGACCCTCCAGGACACTCCAATCAAGTGCCATCAGATCTTTAAAGCGTTTCCCAACCAACAGAGACGCATCAGAACGGTTCTGACGAGCGGCGTCGCCGGTGTTGGAAAAACCTTCTCGGTGCAGAAGTTCACTCTGGACTGGGCAGAGGGCTTGGAAAACCAAGATGTCAGCCTGCTGGTTCTGCTCTCGTTCAGGGAGCTGAACCTGATCAGACATGAGCAGCACAGTCTTCTCACGCTGCTCCATGTTTTCCATCCAACCTTACAGAAGGTCACAGCAGAGGAGCTGGCTGTCTGTAAAGCTCTGTTCATCTTTGATGGCCTGGATGAAAGCAGACTTTCACTGGATTTCAGCAGCAGGGAGGTTGTGTCCGACGTCACCCAGAAGTCCTCGGTCAGTATGCTGGTGACAAACCTCATCCAGGGGAACCTGCTTCCCTCAGCTCTGGT
>NW_018127905.1:1065188-1092269 GCF_001952655.1 Monopterus albus | reverse complement strand
CTCTTAGGAGGCCTGCTGGGTCAGACAGAGAACAGTCCAGAAACCATCCAGAGAGCCATCGACAACCTGAAGAGGATGAACAGCCATAAAATTTCTCCTGACAGAAGCATCAACATTTTCCACTGTTTGATGGAGCTGAAAGACCACTCAGTCCATCAGGAGATCCAAGAGTTCATGAAGTCAGAGACCAGGTCAGATAAGGTACTTTCTGAGATCCACTGCTCAGCTCTGGCCTATATGTTGCAGATGTCAGAGGAGGTTCTGGATGAGTTGGACTTGAATAAGTACAGGACATCGGAGGAGGGACGACAGAGACTGGTCCCAGCTGTGAGGAACTGCAGAAAGGCTCGGTGAGTCCAGATGTGACCATCAACATTATAAAGCAACACAAAGATCAAGTATCAGAGTGAAGACACACACTTTACACATACTCACAATATAAAACACACTTGACAGGTTTTATTAATCTCATATTGAATCTGCTGATTGAACCAATTCTCCACGTGTTAGGCTCCAAATGTCTTTGTTGGCTTCAGCTCTTTGATAATGAGACCAACATGATGTTTGTGTTTCCAGCTGTCAAGTCAGTGAACACAAGAATCTTCTGTCTTTCTTTGGTTGATGGAGGTTTCATCCAAACTCAGCAGAAAAACTTCTGCTCTTAACAGTTTCTGCTGAAACCCTGTGGACAGTCGACATGTTTTCTCAACCGATGGCAGTTTCTTTACAGCGGACACAGTGTCTGCTCTGGGTTTCTGTCATCTAGCTGTTTATTAATCTTTTCTCTACAGACTCCCATTCCCTCTAATGTCTGGAACCTGGTAGAACTAACAGCAGCTGAAGCTGAGCAGTTTTCGTGCATTTATTGCTGTTATCCTATGTTTGTCCTCAGCACTTCCTGTTTCACAGTAAGAACTGCTCTGTCCATAGTTGTATTTTCTCCAACATCTATACTCAGTTGTGGAGCTGAGAGAGGATGTGGGGGGCGTCCTCACTCTGCTAGAAGGAACCAAACACCCCCCTCCTCATCCTCAGTCAGTTAAAGGTGTAGCTTTGACCTGTGTAGCTCCAGCAGTGAACATCTATCCACATGTGTTGTTGTGTTAGACATGAGTCTGATGTAGAAGCAGAAGCCATGCTGCTGTCTTTTCCTCTCTCTGGCAACATTTGAATGGACTGCTCTGTAAACAGTGGGATGTTCCAGAGCTGCTTGGCTCATGGTCCCTGATAGAGAGCCTTGTTTCAAGCTCGTCCTCATGTTCCCCCTTTTCCATTTGCTCAACCTCATGTGAGACATGAGAGAAGCGACACTGTGCCCCTGTGTTTCCTGTCTGCAGTAACAGTGGAGCTGAGATCTGTCAGAAACCTCCAGCACACATTAGACGCATCAGCGAGGTAAATACATACGAGTGCAGTTCCAGCCTAATGTCATGTTACAGCTGAATGAAGGTTAAAATCCAGTTGACCAATCACAGCCCCCTGTAAATCAGTCTTTAGGTTTCATCACATTGCTCAAGGACACTTTGACATGTGGACAGGAGGAGCTCAGGTTTCCAACCACAGTTCTTGTGATTAATGACTGACCTACTGACCACCTAAGCTACAGCTGCTCATATCAATCTGCTTTGGGATTGAAATTAATCAAGGCTGGTTTTATCCCAAGTCTCTGTTTTGATCAGATATTAAAGTTAATATTTTCTGTCACCACAGACTTTGTGACTGTCGACTCTCAGAGACTCACTGTGAAGTCATGGCCTCAGCTCTGAAGTCCAGCCCCTCCCATCTGAGAGAATTAGACTTGAACTACAATGGGCTACCTGACTCAGGAGTGAAGCTGCTGTGTGCTGGACTGGAGAGTCCACACTGTCAACTGGAGACTCTGAGGTC
Source organism: Monopterus albus (assembly GCF_001952655.1). Classification (NCBI taxonomy): domain Eukaryota; kingdom Metazoa; phylum Chordata; class Actinopteri; order Synbranchiformes; family Synbranchidae; genus Monopterus; species Monopterus albus. Next base: position 1,090,382 of record NW_018127905.1, on the reverse strand, counting down.
AGTTCATGTGTTTCTGCTTATATCAACAGAATTTTTCAATGTTCATTGTTTTTGCTGAGTCATCAAACTGGATCGGCATTTGAGAAATCTGTCAATTTATTTCCAATGTGCTATGACATGAAGTCACTGTTTCTAATGTTTGATATAAAAATGAAAAGCAGCTTCAGAACAGTGTTTTAGAGCAACTGACACTGCAAATGAGCCATTGTGTTTTTTTGTGTGGTGAAAAGACATCAATCGAACCTCTCCAGCAAACACACATGAACAATGAGTTTGTCTTCACATGTTCATGTGCTGCTACTGTTTATTTCCTGAACTCCGACATTCAGACATGAAACGGCAACTGTGGCCTGTCCCATTCTACTGGGAAAAGGTTTTGGATCCAAAATGTCAGATGGTTTAAACCTTACACACTTGGCTGAGGTCAGCAGTGTTTTTGAATGAAGGAATGATTCATTGTTAATGACTCACTGGGCTTTTATTTTGTAAATCCAGGGTGTTTCCTGTAGGCTTTCCCATTAATCACTGTTGACATGAACAGGTGTGTGAATTGTTGTGCTCACATCTGGACGGTGTCTGTAGAAGGCTGACATGATCATGATCCACAGGAACAGAAGGACAAAGTGGACAAAGTAGGACATATCTGATTGGATTATCAATGACTTCATCTACATGCTTTATTCTTTATTCAGACTGAAGGGCTGCTGTTTGTCAGAGATCAGCTGTGCTTCTCTGGCCTCAGCTCTGAAGTCCAACCCCTCCCATCTGAGAGAACTAGACCTGGGCTTGAACAACAACCTGCAGGATCCAGGACTGAAGCAGCTGTGTGGTTTTCTGGAGAGTCCAGACTGTCGACTGGAGACTCTGAGGTCAGACACCATGTTTTAGTTTTGTGCTGAGATGAATCTGATGTGAAAGTTGTGCTGACACCGAACTGCAGACATAAGACTGATATTCTACTGATCTATACTGAGGAGCTTCATGGGAAACTGTTTTCTTCTTCTGTGGTTTGGTCCATTGGCTGTTTATTTTCTCTGGCATATGTTTAGAACAACAACCAATCCACTGTGTAATCTATCAGACAACAACAAATACACAGTCACTGTCTGATGGCTCCAACACTTTGATAATTAGTGATGGCGAGATGAAGCTTCCTGAAGCATTGAAGCCTTCCAGCCAATTGGTTCGCAAAAGGGTTCATTTCTCCAGGCTTCATGCACACACAAACCCCCTGCTGGTCAAAGACTGTAAGACAGGCAGATGTGTTCGTAGTCATTTTAACTGTATGTGATGCTCTCAAAGCTGTCTTGCCACAGTTTGTCTTGCCATTTAACTGTGCATTGTTCTCTTGTGAGCACAAGATAATAACCCATTCAAACCATATGTTTTTGTCTCCCCTCATTAACGTGCTTGTGCTTGTTTGTAAATAGTGTACATAAGAGTTTCTGGGCTGATACATTCTAATCGATGTTCTGTGGTGGTAGTAGTACATATACCAAAGTGAACCTCCTCCTTTACATCAATAGTTGAAAAAGTCGTATAATAATGACAGGGACAATTATGTTTTCAAACTGTGGCAGTGTTAAAAAAGTGAACGTGCTTATCAACAGAGAAGAGCAGTGAAGGTGCTTGTGCCACTGATGTAGGAGGACACTATTCATTTTTATTTAAAAACAGTATTTGTTCAGCAGTGTTGGAGTTTAAGCGATTCCTCTTTATGGAAATACATAACTCATGAACTCTCCCAACTCCAACACTACCCATGAATTGTGTAGAGATTCCTTGGGCTTTATATCTGTCAATACATCGCGAAAATTCAAACCACTTCCTGAACCACTACATGCAAGGCTTCAAACATCATCGATGGTGTCACTCACTGTAAACAATGCAAGCCTCAATACGCGCTTCACTAAACACTTCCTGGATTTCTCTACACACGCTTCGAAACATTGGCACAGTACATCCCATCGCTATTGATAATACTATTTACTGTTTGTCCTGATTTGTCCTTTACTGAAGCAGCAGCATGTTGTCATTAATATTAATGAGAGTTCTGTATCACTTCTTGTATCTGACTGGTTTTAACCTGTATCCTGTTGGGTTCAGTCATTTGGAGTTTCCACTTTCTAAACCTTCTTCAGCTCTGAACAGACGATGAAACACTGAATGGTTTCAGGCAGGAACTTGGCCTTCTAATATCACATGGTTTATTCTTTATTCAGAATGTGGAGGTGTAGGTTGTCAGAGACCAGCTGTGCTTCTCTGGCCTCAGCTCTGAAGTCCAACCCCTCCCATCTGAGAGAACTGGACCTGAGTGACAACAATCTGCAGGATCCAGATGTGAAGCAGCTGTGTGATCTACTGGAGATTCCAGACTGTCGACTGGAGACTCTGAGGTGAGTAGAGGGTTGCAGTCATTCCCTGCTGCCTCAGCAGTATTGTACTAAACCCAGTCAGTGTCAAAGCAAAGAGCCAGTGTTTCCTGTAAACCTACAACCTTCTCAGTGGCTGATTTCTTCAGTGAAAACAATCAAAGTCTGACATAACACACATGTAATGATGTGGAATGAAAGCACTGTGCTGTGCTGTCACAGTCTGATATGTGAGGGGAGTTCTTCTTCCCAGCTGAGATAGAGGTCTGACCAGACCAGACCAGGATTGGGATTCTCAGTTCAGACACTTTAATCCCATCTTGGATCCAATGGTCCAGATTCAGGAGGAGACATGGACAGTGGACAGACTCTGCTGTCCTTCTCTCATGTCTCTATCCAGCCTACACACTAGTTGTGTGAGCAGAACACATCCCACTCTGAGCACATGTCCACACAGAGACAACAGGTAGAATCCTCTGGTCTCTGGAACCTGGACCCTGTCATTTCTCCATGGCTGATACATCTGGAAGAGCTAACAGCTGTTGTCTGGCCAACCTAGGATTCACATCCTCTCACACATCTGCTCAGTGAAGGCTCAGATAAATAGGATTTGCAGCAGCTTGAACCTCAGGAAACAGACGATCAAATCCTGAACTTCACACAGAGGGAGTGAAGCCACAGTTATCTGGCTAAGCTGCTGATCAGGCTTATTGATAGAGAATTGGTTCACATTCAGCTGCTGAGACTGATGATCTGGATTATTACTGTCAAGTTTAATATGACCCACTTAGACTCAAAATGGTTAGTTTAACTCACTCTAGCTGCTCTCTTTGTTCCTGCAGGCTTGGTGACTACAGGACCGTCTACAGAGAGGTTAAATCTTCCATAGACAAATCACATGAGTAGTGAAACAGTGTCTCCTCTTCATCAAACCATCATCAATAAAGTCTGATCTTAAAATGAGCCTGAGCTCATTTCATCCCAACAATCTGTATCGGTGACATTTGTATCTGACCTCTGGAAACCAGCTGCGCTCCTGTCTTAAAGACCTATTGCCCTGACCTTCCATCTGATGAAGACCATGGAGAGGATTGTCCTCGGCCACCTCCGTGCCCAGGTGAGCTCAGTGCTCAACCCGTTGCAGTTTGCATATCAACCTGGCATCGGGGTTGATAACGCTATTATCTACATGCTGCATCAAGCCCTATCTCACCTGGAGTTCCCCGGAGGTATTGTGAGGGTCATGTTCTTTCACTTCTCTGGTGCTTTCAACACAGTCCAGCCGTCACTGCTGAGGGGGAAGCTGGAGGAGGCAGATGTGGACCAACACCTGTCTGCACGGATCACAGACAGACCTCAGTTTGTAAGGCTGCGTGACTCTGTATCAGACGTGGTTTGTCTGCAGCACAGGGGCACCCCTTGGGGACGGTGTTTTCCCCCTTTCTGTTCACCCTCTACACATCGTACAACTGCCACCACTGTCATCTACAAAAGTTCTTGGACGACACTGCCATTGATGGATGTGTATCTGGGGGGGATGAGGGGGAATACAGGGGAGTTGTTACTGACTTTGTGAAGTGGTGTGAGGTCCTCAACACCAGTAAGACAAGAGAGATGGTGATTGACCCCCGGCGGAAATCACCAGCACTCACACCGGTGAGTTTGCAGGGCTCAGATATTAAGATTGTGGACAACTTTAAATACCTGGGTGTCCACCTCAACAATAAACTGGATTGGACCAACAACACAGATGCCCTGTACAGGAAGGGCCAGAGCCGCCTCCACTTGTTGAGGAGACTGAGGTCCTTTGGTGTGCGCGGGGCACTCCTTCAGGCATTTTATGATACTGTGGTGGCATCTGCAGTTTTTTACATTGTTGTGGGTTGGGCAGGAGGTAGCATGGACAGGGACAGAAAGAGAATTAACAAGCTGGTCAAGAGAGCTGGGTCTGTCCTGGACTGGATTCCATCGTGACGGACAGAAGGATGCTGGTAAAACTAACATCCATCATGCACAACCCCTCCCATCCCCTGCACCACACAGTGGAGACTCTGAACAGTGATAAGATAGGTGAAATTATGAGGGACTATGTAATAGTCAACTGAGGTGCAATATTCAAATCCTGGGGTAAAATGCATGGTTAATATGCACATATGTAAAATCTGTTCTTGATTTCCCTTGAATGCTGTCATGTGTGTTTAGGTATTTTTCAGTAGTTTTTTCCGAGATCCTCATGACTGAAATACAGGTATTTCCCCCATTGCGGGATTAATTATGGGAGTAATATTCTTGTCCTTGATTTCTTGATCTATCTCGAATACTATATTTTGTCTTGTTCTTAGGTATTTTGATCTGTTCTCAGGGATTAATTGTGGGAGGATCATTCTTGTTCCTGATTGACTCTCAAATACTATATTCTGTCTGTTTTTATGTACTTTGGAATTTGTTTATCAAGATATGTGTGTGGTGTCTGTTCTTTTGGTGTCTTGTTGCTACTCTCTACTGCTGCTGGAACACAGAAGTTTCCCCATTGTGGGATCAACAAAGTCCTACCTACCTACCTACCTATGTGTGTGGGTCAGGTGCACGGTGAAAAAGCCGGTAGTGATGTGTCCCGGATACTCTCAGTGGTCACGGTGTGAAGGTAAATCCACAGTGGTGCTGGGGAAGAGTGGAGGTTGGAGCAGAGAGAGTGTTTGTCCGTGAGACTCTTCCTCCAGGGACCACCTCCGTTAGTCCCTCAGAAACCTCTGACCCCGTGGATCCTATCAGAGCGGCTTCAGCTTAACAACTCGACAGACTCAGTGTCCGGTGTTCAAGTCACTTTGCCGGTAAATATGTGTAAATACAGAGTAAATTCTGGCATAAAGCTGAGAGTTTTGACTTGTGGATCTCATCGTAAATGGATCAAACTGCAGTTCTTGCTGATCAGTCTACACTCAACAACATAATGAGAAAGTGAAAACAGGATTTTAGAGATTTTTTTTTAAATATATTAAAAGTCACAAAGTGACAGTGTGGAGCTGTAACAGTGCCTGCCAGTCCATCTTTTACAGGGTCCATTCAGACCAATTTGGTCTATAACATTTTGCGGTTTCAGTGTGTGAACAGCCAAACGTGACGGGGACATGTGGTTGTGCTTTAATGTGTTGCTAAAACAGCTACATTGCTAACAGCTCCCTGGATCTGAGTCCAAAACCAAACCAGCAGAAGCCACAACCTGAAGGGGATCAGGGTTCAAGCTAAGAGAAACCTCTCTAGAACAGGGTTAAAGGACTTCACTCTGTCTCTGTGTCTTGGCCCTGTGACAGACCGATGACCTGGTCAGGTCTGCCCGCATCTCACTCAGTGTCAGCGGTCAATCCAGACACAGAATACTACCTGGCAACTGCAGCGATAATCAAAGATTTGGTTTAAGACACTTTTCAAACTGACTGGCTCCTTCTCTGGTGTCTCAGATGTCATCTTCTCTGAGCTTTGTTGAAAGATTTTGCTGCTTATTAAACAGAAATACCTGTCTTGTTTATCTACATCTCTGAAGGCCCGGGCAGTGACTCCGAGTGTCCCAGCATAGTCAAAGTGAGGAGGATCCATGTGTTTGAACAGAAGTGGAGCTGAAGTAGAAACAGTATCATGCTGTTTCTGTCTGACGCCAACTACCATCTGACCATGAGTGTTCCTGACAAACACTGTTTTACACACATCTTTGTGAGTCTGTTCAAATGTCTCCTTGTGTACTTGTGTTGTTGTGGTATGTTTTGGACAGCAGGTGGTGCTGTTGTTTGAATGACATCCAAATGGACCTGGGGCCGGACTGGTTTCATTTCATCCCTGAGCCTGGCCTCCAGTGAATTTCTGAGATTGTCTGCGAACTTATTTTACTGCACCAGGTTTCAGAAGGAAATCTTCCACTTCTTACAGCACAGCTGTAGACACATAGTACCTGTCTGTGGCAGTAGCTTTTAATCTGACACTGTAGGAAAGGTAAAAAAGGGGCAGGGCTTAACAAGCTGATAGTGACTGTGAGACTGATTCTGTGAGATCACGTGAAAATGAACATAATGTTCGAAGCACAATGTAGCAGCGACAAAAACAAAATCAGAACATGGCTTTCATTGAGCAGGACCACTACAAAGCGGAAATTAAATAAGAGACATTAGACCCAGATTTCACTGACCAAGGCTACAACAAAACTGAAATAGAGGAGGAGAACCAGAACCAGAATTTCATCCACCGTGCCAGTACAAGAGTGGAACAAAGGAGGAGAGATAGGATCAAGAATTCCGGAGAAAGAAACCAAGCCTCTTGTCCCAGTGTTTGACTGGTCCATGTTCAGGATTTAAATGATAGAACCGTTTTATAAGTTCGGAGGGTCCATGTATCATCCAGTTATTCAGTTATTTGATTTAACCAGAAAACATGAACAGAGAAAACCACTGCATATGCCATGTCACAACAAGTAAACCTATGCAGTCCTATTTGTATAAAACCCTGTAATAATACTTTACCATTCTTTGGGTTCTGATGTTTTCTTTCCTGGTTCAGTAACAGCTTCAACTTGTAAACAGACACAGGTACCACTGTCCAACATGAGGGGTCAAAGTGCAACTGGTATTTATGACAATGTTACACTCAGCAACTGGAGGGGGGCGAAACTGTCAAAGTACCACATGCAACTTACTGGAGCTTGAAAAACATACTGTACATAGAAAATACAAGACATTGGCCAACAAATGCTCTAATGTAGTAAAACTAATGAATATTAACCTGCAGAAAGCCTCCATAATAAATCTGTACCTTCTAAGGGGAGAACTCAGTCACAGCGTGAGTTATGAAATTTGTTGTCCAATTCGATGAGTCAGCAGACATTTAGCATAAAGAGTGAAGGCAGGAAAACACAACTGGTCAAGTGTTGTTGACAACATGCCCCAACAGACACTGCTTTTGTCTAAGATCTCACAGTCCAAAAAGTTTGGAACCGTTGGTTTGAACTTTTAGCAATGTGTTGGAGTTTAGGAGCTCATTGTATGTAAACCACCTGAAAAGAACAAGCATCTCCAGCTGTCAGATACATGCAGTGGACTAAAAAGTACAATTGTTCCTTCTGAAATGTGGGGGATAGAAGTATAATGTAGTATGACATGGAAATACTCAGGTAAAGTACCTCACAATTGTACTTAAGTGTAGCAGTATTGTTCAAAATAATAGCAGTACAATGTGACTAACCAGAATAATCCAGGTTTTTAGTATATTTTTTATTGCTACATGGCAAACAAGTTACCAGTAGGTGCAGTAGATTCTCAGAAAGCAAACAAGACCCAGCATTCATGATATGCACGCTCTTAAGGCTGTGCAATTGGGCAATTAGTTGAAAGGGGTGTGTTCAAAAAAATAGCAGTGTGGCATTCAATCAGTGAGGTCATCAATTTTGTGAAATAACAGGTGTGAATCAGGTGGCCCCTATTTAAGGATGAAGCCAGCACTTGTTGAACATGCATTTGAAAGCCTGAGGAAAATGGGTCGTTCAAGACATTGTTCAGAAGAACAGCGTACTGAATGGTAGCACCCACTCAGTAGTGATGTGCAAATGAAGCAATGAACCAGTACTGAACCACTTTATCAGTTGTCTCAAAAATGGGTTCATTCATTCAACGCTTTGTTTCAGTGACATCTAGTGGCAAAATAGGAGACAGCAAAGCAATGTATTAATAATTCTGTGATGAGTGTAACTAGGATTTGTGTTCCACAGTTTGACTGATTGGTCAGTCGGTTGATCCTATAAACTCAGGAGCTGGGAGAAGGCGTGCTTGGGAAAACAGGATGTGCTAGGATGGTAGGGTGTGCTTGTGTAACTAGGGCAGGGTGTGATTATGTACATGGGATGGAGACTCAAAGATTTTTATTGAGAAACAATATTTTTCGCAATACGAAGCAGTATCGACTGGTTTGAACCAATCGTGATCCACTCAGGGGATGTCATCGGTCACATGTCTTTTTCTGCACCAAAGCATGCTTTGAAGCAGTGGTTCAAGGAAAATGCTGCTTTGAGTTTGAAGCTTGTATTGGAGCATTGGGGTCAGACAGCCATCACTACCACTCAGGTGTGGCTCAGGTGGTGTAACAATCTTGTTTCAGATCAGAGGTGATCAGGTGAAGCCCATGGTTTAAAGAAGCTGCAGCTGCTGCCAGAGGGGGTCCTACGGAGTCCTGGGTTAAGGCTCTTGAGTATTTTTGGACATGAGAGAGCTCAGCTTTGGTTTTTCTCCTTTGCACTAGCGTCACCATGTTTTCACTGTGTCCCTCTGGGTTATTGAGTGTAGACTGATTGGCAGCAGTGGAAATGTCCTCAGGCTTCTTTGTATCAGCTGACTGTGAATCCACAGGACAGTAAAGTGCAGACAATGAAGGGATGTGAACATGTCCTGAAGCCACTGGAATATGTGGAATGTGTTGTCGTCCTAACTGAGCGTGTGGACAACCGAACATGTGGCTGTGACTTCATGTACTTAACTGTGCTACTGGAACCACTGGTGGAAAGTCACTGAGCCCAGTTCCTCCAGTCCTCCACTCACAGGAAGTGCAGTCTGAGCTACTGCTACTTGACTCCACTGCATTTATCTGACAGCTGGACTCACTGGTTCCTTTTCCCATTCATAGCAATAACACATCTCACCAACAGATCAATACTGATGGACTCTGTCCAGACACGCTTTATGGGCAGAGTCTGGACTGGTTCTGCGTCTGCTGCTTGAGAAACTTGGACCAGAAACTGTTTCACCAGTGTCTGTCACCAGTCATTGTGGACCATCTGTCCTGCTTTGACTCTGTGTCTTTGTCATTGACTCATATGTGGCTGTAATATGATTCAGTATTTGTGCTAGTGGAGCTTTAAATTCAGTAACTGATGGTGAGTTTCTCTCAGATCAACTGTTGGAGTTGTTTCCTGTGTAGCACAGTATAGTTGAACAGCAGCACAAACTTCAGCCTCGACAGTGACACAGGTGCAGTTTCAGTTCAATCTGAACATGAACTGAATTATCATATATTAGCGCTCAAGATGGCAGTGTGCATAGACACAGCAGCTCTCAGCTCACTGATACGGTGTGGTTTGATTCTATGTGTAGTGTGTGTATTATGTGTGAGGATGTGTTTTTACAAATATTTCTGTAGTCAGGGTGTTTTGTGTGACAGGAGCAGTGACTCCAGTAAGAGCAAAGGAGGAGGTCTTTGTATCTATGTTCATAATGCCTGGTGGACAAACTGTAACGCTATACACAGCCATTGCTCTCCCGACCTGAACGCAATGACTATTAAGTGTAGACTCTTCTATCTGCCACGAGAGTTCACAATAGTACTTATTACTGCTGTGTATATTCTATCAGATGCCAAAGTCAGTGCAGCTCTCGCCCTGCTACATGAAGCAGTAAACAAACAGGTTCATCCTGAAGGGGTGTACATCATTGCTGGCGATTTTAATAAAGCGTGCTTAAGGTCAGTGCTCCCTAAATTTGTACAGTACATATAGTGCGCCACCAGAGGGGGAAACACTCTGGATCATCTCTATTCCAACCTTGAGCATGCCTACAGAGCAGTTTCTCTCCTTCACTTGGGCCTTTCAGACCACCTTTCACTGCTCCTCTAACCAGCATACGTACATCCTGTTCAGGGGGCAAACCAAGCCGGTGACTAAGACTACAAAAACCTGGCCAGAGGGAGCACTCTCACAGCTCCAGGATTGCTTTGCACACACAGAATGGTCTATATTTGAACACCAGGACCTAGAAAAATATACTGAAACTGTTTTGTTCTATATCAAATGCTGCACTGTTAATGTGACTGTTAACGAATGCATCCGAGTGTATCTCAACCATAAACCTTGGATGACTTGTGAGGTTCAGTCTCTTTTGAAAGCGTGCAACTCTGCCTTCAGGTCTGGAGACAGGGCCTGGTACAGCGTGGCAAGGGCTGAGTTGAGGCTGAGAAGGGGTATTAAGGCCGTTGACTATAAGAGGAAAATAGAAGATCATATAACTAACAACAACCCATGGCAGAGACTGATTAACCAGTGACTGGACCTTTCAGACACAGGTGATTTATAAAATCAATAAAAGGGTAAAACATCCAAGGTGGTCAATACTTTTTATAGGCACTGTATAAAGAAAATATAATATAGATTAATATAGAGCCTTGTGGTACTCCACAGGAGATGGGTGTAGAGGAAGAGCAGACTTTACCAATTTTAGCTAAGGCTGATCTGTCCTGGTGGTAGGAGGTAAACCACTGAAGGCCAGTTCCTGAATGCCCACCACATGCTTAAGGCGTGTTGGAAAAGTATGGTGTGACTGACCGTGGTGAAGGTAGCAGAGCTGACTATGGTGTACCACTATGGCGCATCCTAAAACCTGACTGATACTGTATTTGTCCTGGATGCTACATTTGTCCAAGTAGGAGCTTAGTTGAGAGAAAACGGCTTCTTAAAGAAATGGCATCCACCTTTTGTTAGTACAACAGGGAGAGGGGTATGTGTGGAACATGAGCAACATGTTGTTTTTATGTGGTACACAGCAGTGACATACCATAACCAGCAGTGACATATGCCAGTACACCAACAATGAGTGACATCCGCCAGAAGAAAAAGAGTAGCATGTGTCAGTAAAGCAGCATACCATTTGTTTTTAGCTTTTCAATATCAATGCTGTTATATTGCTATGACCCTCTGGAATCACACTGAAGGAAAACCTTAAGCCTGCTTCTGGAAAGACTATGGATCTAAAACTAGTTACTTCATGCTCCACTACTGTGTCTGTCCAACACTTCAGTGTGGGACACTGATACCTCAAGGGGGCACTAGTAGGGCTTTACTGTAGTTATTCCTGACTGTATTTACAGAAGTGAAATCTATTTATGCTTCACCATCTATTTATGCTTCAATCACCTCCACCATGCACTTTACTCTTACGTCTGTGTACCCGATGTTATTGTCATACACATACACAGTATCAGCTTATAAAGTGCTTAATTAGGTTTCAGAAATACTACTAATGGAAAATACATTATTTGCAAGCATTCTGGTATGCTGTAAATGTAGACGGGTATCATTCATGTTTTGCATCATACTGACAGAGGTGACCAAACCATAGAGCAAAGACAATAAAGATCCCGATCAGCTGATAGTTAGATACAGAATAAGACAGCAGATTGTCAGACATTCCTACTACTGGATGACAATTGAATATCAGAGACTGCGTGTATCATTTTCAATTACTGTAAATGATTCCATTATATTTAAGTCCAAAAAAACTGTTTTTGAATGAGTTAAGCACGTAGAAGGGGGCGACAGTGGTGCTGTGGGCAGAGCAGTCATCTCCCAACCGGAAATTTGAAGGTTCGAATCTCGGTGCCTGCAGTCCACATGTCGGAGTGTCCTTGGGCAAGACACTGAACTTCCGAAGTTGCCCGTGGTGGCGGCGCATACGCACGCAGTGACCTGGGGCCCTCAGCTCCAAACATAATTTCATTGTATGTGTCACAATGTTACAATAAAATAAAGCTGCTTCTTCTTCTTCTTATCAGTTTGTGTCTTAAGAACAGACATTTAATTGATTTTCAATAAAAAAAAATGTCATTGTATCATTATATATGATAGTACCGTATAGATATTAATAAATTATAGATGTGGAAAGTATTCCTGCCTTATTATCTTCATTTCATCTCTGTCAGCTTCTGTGGAGTTAAAGGCATTGCCATAAAATATATGAAGTCATCAACTCTGCTGCTGTGTTAGTTCAGCCTGAGGATGTAAAAACAAAAAGATGAATTTTTGCTTTAAGTTTAAATGGGCAATGTGACATATTGAGAAATCTGTTTATGATATGCTATGAGGAACTTCACTCTGTGTCAACCAGCTGAGATGAAGAACATCTTTAAAACGGAGTCGCTAGGTGGCATTAAGGGCAAGAAAGGCATTTGTTTTATTCTTTTGTCTCTCTGTTTTCTGCATTATACTTTATGGCTGGTTCAACACAGCAAGTGGTACTGAATGTCAACTGAGTGGTTACAAATTTAGTGTTGTTAAACTGTTTAGTTGTTTATTCAAGAGGAACATGCCAAAATCTTAATTCCAGCAATGAAAAGTCTGTGGGGATTGTGTCTTTGTCAAACATAAAACCCATTCAATCATTTGAATAGGAACACAGAAATAAAAATGTCCTCCACAATACTGATCCATATGACTGATCCTACTGAAGACCCAACAAAGCCAACCCAGCCTTCCAGTCTTGTTCTGTGTGTGATGATACTGTCCGCCCTGCTGTGCCTGAGGCTGTAGGCGCAGTTTTTGTGTCTGAGCAGAGAGTGAGCTGGGTGGAGTGGGTCTCTGAGTATGTTCTCTGCCCTTTTACGACAGCGCTGTGTGTACAGTGTGTCCATAGCAGGCAGTTCAGTCCACTCATCAGTCTTTATAACTCTTTGAAGAGCCTTCCTCTCTGCCTGTGTGGTGTTACTATACCAGACTGTGAAGCCAGTAGTGAGGATGCTCTCTACCAATCCTCTATAAGCCTGGGAGGGGGGGTGACAGTTCAGTCCAGCTTTCCTGAGCTGCCTGATGAAGTATAGCTCCTGCTGGGCTTTCTTCACTGTGGCAGCTGTGTTCAATGACCAGCTCAGGTCAGGTGTCACCTGCAGGCGCAGGAACTTGTGGCTGTCAGCCCTCTCCACCTCAGTCCCTTTGATGGTCAGAGGCAGCAGAGGGGAGGGGTTCTTCCTGAAGTCTATTATTATTTCTTTTGCCTTGTTTATGTTGAGGATGAGGTCATTCTCCTCTCCATAAACAAGAATGTTGTTCACCAAAAATTGTGAGTTTGGGGCTGAGACAGCACCCCTGTGGTGAGCCTATGCTGATTGTGAGCTCATCAGACACCCGCTCTCCCATTCTCACCACCTGTGGTCCAGAATCCAGTTACAGGTGGGAGTTGGGACACAGAGGTCTGTCATCTTCCCAATCAGCCTGCCAGGGCGAATGGTAATAAATACAGAACTGTAGTCCAGGAAGAGCATCCTAACATACGTTCTGCTGCTGTCCAGTTGTTTCAGGGTGTGGAATAAAGCCAGAGCCACTGGACCAGTTTCTCTAAGCTTCATGGCGACTGATGTGAGCGTCACTGGCCTGAAGTCATTCAAAGTGGATGTGTCTGATGTCTTAAAGACCGGTATGATAATGGACTTTTTTGAAAATGTGAGGGACTACTGCTTGGGTTAAAGACAGGTTGAAGATGTCAGCATACACACTAGCTAGTTGATCCCCACAGGCTTCCAAAACTCTAGGGGGGGGACACCATCTGGTCCCGCAGGGTCAGGCTGAGGGGGTCACGGGTGCAGGGTGTGCCTGCTCCAGCTGGGCCTCAGGCAGTTTTGTCAGGGGACCCTGGTTTTCGCTCTTCTCTGGTTTGGCTCGTGGTTGTTCCTGAACAGCCTGGTTCTGGTCCCCAGGAGCATCATGTCGGACTACTGCACCGACAACAAGAGCAAGAGGACCCTGCACAGACTGATGAGTCAGACAATCAGTCAGTAGTGTCTCAGTGCAGACAATGAGACAGAGGCACATAAAGGGTGAGTGAGCACCTCCTTCTATTAACAACATATAGGTTCATTGAAGGTGCTGTATATGACGTGCACAACAATCATAAAGTTTTACTTTGCATTACATTAAACACACTTCCCTAAAACTCAGCCTGACATTGTTGCACATGTAGTGGTTAAAAACAAGCAAGGTACCAGTCCAGAGGTAATATGTAGTAGAATAGTATGTAGTTTATATATAGATATTATTTATGTAAGGGTGAGCTAAGTGTTTATATAAGCTTGATCTGTTTCTCTTCTCTTCTCTTGCTCAAGCAAGAATATCTTGGGCTGTGTCATCCTTGTTTGATTTATGGGTAAACATCCAGAGCGACTTCCTCCTTAAATGGGGAACGGACATAGCTTCAGCCTTATGTGAACGGTTCGTGTGCTCTGTTCATGTTTAGAAAAAGGAAATATGCACTAGGTCAACATGACCTAGAAGTTCATGTACTGGACATCTTAGACAGTGCTTGGAAGAAGGTGTGTGGAGCTGGCATGAGACTGTGTCTCTGGCTCAGGCCATAGAAGGCTGCGTAACAGCGAGAATATAAAGGCTAGGATAGCTGTGGGTTTAGAGAGAGAAGAAGAAAGGATGGTGTGGCAGTCGTGAGAGTGAGCTTGGACCCGGCTGGGGGGACTCTGGACTCTGACTGACTGTATCCTGTGACCAAGACTGACTGATTCTGTGACAATCTTCTTAATTAATACTGTATCTATTCCACTGCAGGAGGAGTGATTCTGTTCTCTGTTCCCTAACTACCACATTACCTATTTAACTACTACTCTGTTCAGAATAATTGTAATATTAAATGATTATTTAAATTGGGATGATTTGTCCGAATTAATTTAGTCTGTATCACATTCTAGCCACGAAACACATTTGAAGAGATGAGAACAATGACGAGGAGGAGGAGCAGCCACCGTTACATTGGGACAGAGGTTGGGACCTATTCACTCTGCAGTACAGACAACTTGACCCTGCCAACTAGTTTTTCTGAATCGTTATGTTTTGTAAGGCTCTGCAATAAGAAGAAAACTGAGATGTTAATGGCTCCAGATTGACTGATTGGCTGGAAAGTGTGTAGCTGTCTGGAGCTGTGCCAAAAAAGTATTCTCATGATTTAAGTTCTGCGCATGATTATTTTATATCAATTGCAATTAATATGTTGGAAAAGTTCTGCCTCCTCAGCAAACTGAGGCAGTGGTTCCAGTGATTCATGTCTTGGTTTGAAACCCTGGGATGTTTCAACAAGCCTGTTGACAGAGGGTGGACTGCTGCCTGCTTTCTGACAGTGCAGACACTTTTCTGCTTTACCTTACCAGCAGAGGTCTGGTGTTTCACTGGCTCTGGTTTCTCCCCACACTACTGCTGCTGCTCTCTCCGTCTGATGCTCCACACTGCCGGGCTGGAGCGTGTGAGTGTGTGCACATACGCAGGTGGCCCAGATCTGGACTGGTTTGTTCACACTGCTGTGGAGAGTGGAGCCATGGAGCTTGAGCAGGAACTGGAGCAGGAGATCACTGAGCTGGAGAGGATGCTGGTCTGAAGCAGCTCTCACACCCAGAGGATCCCAGCCAGTTTCTACTGAACCAGCCTTAGTGTCAGCACTCAGTGGACCTACAGACTTCCCAGCATCAGTGTCCACCCTCTGAGCCACTGGGAGGATGTGACAGCAGCTGTGTCTGAGCTCAGAAAGAAACTACAGCACGCTCTCAGTGAGGACTGGGCTGAGGTCTCAGCGACAGGGCCTGGGCTGGGTGTTCTACTGCCACCAGCAGAGCTAGAGACCAGAACTAAGTTCCTACTGGATTCACATCCCACTGGATCCAAACACAGTGAACACAACGCTGGTTTTGTTTGAGGGTGGCAGAACAGTGACCCGTGTCTCTAAAGAACAGTCACATCCCCCTCATCCAGACAGATTCACTGAATTTAGTCAGGTCCTGAGCAGAGGGAGTCTGACTGGGCGTTGGCCCTGGCAGGTGGAGAAGAGAGGGTTCAGTTTCAGTCCCGTACAGGGATATCAGCGGAACAGGAAGTGGAGGCACATTTGGATTAAGTGATGATCTGTGGACATTAGATTGGGACTAAAACCAGTTCAGACACAACAGAATCAGAAGTTCCCTCCCAGTCCTCCAGACCTGGAGTGTACCTGGATCACAGAGCAGGAGTCTGTCCTTCTACAGTGTCTGTGAAACCACCGCTCTCCTCCACAGAGTCCAGACCATGTCCACTCAGCCCTTACACGCTGGACTTTGGGTCGGTGTAGGAGCCACTGCTGACTTGTGTGAGCTGCAGTAGGGAGCGGGAACGTCATGTACTTCCAATGGAACTTTAGATTTGTTGACGTTCTCTCCATCTCTGTCGCTCACTTCAGGAAAACTTTGCTCTTTTATCACAGCTGAAGACTTGAAACCATGATTTTGTTTGTTTGTTTGCTTCCCTTTGTATTAAAGTCTGGTTCACTGTCACTGTTGGTGCTGAACCATCAGATTTACACCAGATGGAGGGGAGGTCTGACATCAGATGGTAGTTGTTTGGGTTGAACAGCAGGTGGCGCTGCTGCATCAACAATGAGCTGAGACTCAGCCATACAACAGGCCATGGATGTTGGACCTTTCGTGTTTATCTTTTTAATCTTGTGCATGTTTGTTCTTGATATTTGAGGCAATGATTCAGTTCAAGTTTGATCCATGTACAAGAACATTTACATACTGATGACTCCAGGTCTTTCTAATCATGACCAACAGGAGCCTTCTGGGATTAAATTCTTCATTTCTGTTCTCCCCCTTTGTTCCTCAGACTCACAAACACACACACATACTGTACGTACGTTCACAGCGTACACATGTAATACACCTGGTTGATTCCAGTGTTTGTCCTGAAACCAGCTGCTGCTGCAGACACACTGTGTGTTTGTCCATTCACTCCACTGTCTGATCAGTGAACCAATCACAGGCTGATGACAGCAGCTGTCAGATCAGTGAACATGTGGGATGAGAGAGAGAGTTTGGTCATAGACACGTTAAGAAGAATAAAGAGAAAAATTTGTCAACTTCATTTACTGATCTGAGAGACATGGCATGATCAGCCTGATGTGTGGTGGCACTGCACACCTTGCACTCACACACACACACACATACACACTCACTCACTCACTCGTGGGTTCCTGTAAACAGAGAAGTGAGGAGCAGCAGAAACTGCGCAGTGACTGCTCAGATTCCATTTTGAGCCGAGAGCAGGAAACTGAAGGCCGAGGCAGGGTGAGTGTTAATCCGACATTCTTCTTCTTCTACTGTCAAAGTGTCACAGTCAGTTTTCTCCCTGTGGACTGCAGAGGAAGAAGAGTCCCAGTGATGTTCTGTCCTCACAGAGACACTGGGAGAAAAGCAGGAAATAACACAGCCAGTGCTGCTTCCTGTTCTCTCACTTTAATGAACTCAACGGTTTGGTTCATGTGTGGACATAAAGTCCTGATGGGCTGAACCAGACACATTAAACCTGCAGCTGAGCCAAGAACCAGGCTCAGGTGTAAAGAAACATGACCAGGTGGAGGCTGCCTGCTTTCATTACACTGTGTTAATGTGTGTGTGTGCTTCACTTCCTGTTCTCTCAGGCTGGTGTGTGACTCTTGAACAGACGTGCTGGTTGTGACTCTTGTGTTCAGAGCTCCCGGTGAGTGTTACTGGTTTTCCTCTCAGACTGACTCCAGTCCACGATGGAGGAACACCAGGACAGACCAGAATCTTTGGGATTCATCTCTTCCTCTAAGAAGAGTGACTGGTCCAAAGAATATTCTTTGAAGTTCGGTTGTGGACCTGGATCTTCAGACACAAAGTAAGAGTTTCTGCTGTGAACTGATGTGAAGATGATTCGGTGTCGACATGTTATTCACATTAACAGCAGTAGGTGGGTGGATGTTTGTCTGAAGTCATAGTCTCATTGTGTTGGTCCTTCTTTACTAAAGAGCTGCTCAGAGGCTTTGTTCAGGTCAGATGTCAGAAACAAACAGCAAACTCAAATCACCTCGGGGTCGACTGCTCGTGAAGAATGAGAAGTTCATGAACTGTAGAGGACTCTCTGGGTCTTCCTGTCCTGGGGAGGTCCTCGTGAGAGCTGGTTTCATCAGAGGCTTTGATGGTTTCTCTGGCTGCACTTGACAAACTGTCACAGTTTCTTGTTTTGACTGATGAAGTAATAATGAAGGAATCATCAGTTCTTGTTACTTCATTTAGTAGACGCTGCCATAATGTGGATTCCTACAGTAGTTGAGTAGCAGCACTAACTCCATACAACACAACTGATGGTCTCAGACACATAAAGTTACCTTGTGACAAGACACACCTGGTAAGTGAAAACTGTCCAGGCGACTTCCTCATGAAGCTGGTTGTGATGTTACCGACGGTGAGCAAAGCTGTCGTCACGGCAACCGGTGGCTCCTTCGAGGAACCGGAAACACCAAACCCACTTTGTGTTTTTACACTTTGTTGTTTATATGATGCCATATGTGTTGTGTCACAGTTTTGACATCTTGAGTTTAAATCTACAATGTGAACAGTAACAGAAACAAAGAAAAGCCAATGGATGAGACGGTGTCTGAACTTTTGACCAGTGCTGTAAATGTAAGGAAAGAGCTGGATGCAGCTAGTGAGTTGAGGGTGGTCGACTGCTGATGTCTTGGTATAAACAATGTGTTGACATCCGCAGAAGGAGGAAGAGGAGTCATGGCTCTGAGAAACGGAAGCTGTCCCGCTGTGCTTGGTGTCAGGACATCCCGAAGGACCCAGTCTCTACCAGCTGTGGACACTGGTTTTGCAGACAGTGCTTGACCTCATACTGGGACCAGTCTGGCTCATCAGGACAGTCCTCCTGTCCCCAGTGTGTAAAAAGGTCCAGAATAAGTGAGACTGTTTTTCTTGTCATAAGTTTTGACTGGGAACTTCACAGTAGAGAGTCTGTGTAAGACAAAGTCATGTTTAACTGTCTCTTGTCTTTCAGCCGGTGGTGGTCTGCAGGAGGTGCTGGATGAACATAAGATCAGTCTGAGGAGCAGATGTGAACGCGTGACTGAAGGAACTGATGGAACAGGAAGTGAAACCCTCCTCAACAGGATCTACACTGAGCTCTACATCACAGAGGGACACAGTGAAGAGGTCAATACCCAACATGAGGTGAGGCAGCTTGAGACCACTTCCAAGAAGAAGACCCTCCAGGACACTCCAATCAAGTGCCACCAGATTTTTAAAGCCTTCCCCGAGCGACAGAGATGCATCAGAACGGTTCTGACGAGCGGCGTCGCCGGTGTTGGAAAAACCTTCTCGGTGCAGAAGTTCACTCTGGACTGGGCAGAGGGCTTGGAAAACCAAGATGTCAGTCTGCTGGTTCTGCTCTCGTTCAGGGAGCTGAACCTGATCAAACATGCTCGGTGTCAGGACGTCCTGAAGGACCCAGTCTCTACCAGCTGTGGACACTGGTTCTGCAGACAGTGTTTGACCTCATACTGGGACCAGTCTGGCTCATCAGGATGCTCCTCCTGTCCCCAGTGTGGAGACGGATCCAGAACAAGTGAGACTGGTTTTCTCGTCCTAAGTTTTGACTGAGAACTTCACAGTAGAGATTCTGTGTAAGACAAAGTCATGTTGAACTGTCTCTTGTCTTTCAGCCGGTGGTGGTCTGCAGGAGGTGCTGGATGAACATAAAATCAGTCTGAGGAGCAGATGTGAACATGTGACTGAAGGAACTGATGGAAGAGGGAGTGACAAACCTCATCCAGGGGAACCTGCTTCCCTTGGCTCTCATCTGGATCACTTCCCAACCCGCAGCAGCCAATCAGATCCCTCCGACATGTGTCGACAGGGTGACAGAATTACAAGGCTTCACTGATGCCCAGAAAGATGAATACTTCAGGAGGAGGACCGGTAATGAAGAGCTGTCCAGCAGGATCATCTCCCACATCAAGGCCTCCAGGAGCCTCCACATCATGTGTCAAGTCCCCGTCTTCTGCTGGATCACTGCTACAGTTCTGGAACACATGTTGACTACAGAGCAGAGAGGAGAGCTGCCCAAAACCCTGACTGACCTGTACTCACACTTCCTGCTGGTTCAGACCAAGAGGAAGAAACACAAGTATGGTGAGGGACACGGGACAAGTCCACAGGAGCTTATGGGGGCTGACATGGACGTTCTTCTGAAGCTGGGGAGACTGGCGTTTGAACATCTGGAGACAGGAGACATCATGTTCTACCAAGAAGACCTGGAGCGGTGTGGTCTGGATGTCTCAGAGGCCTCGGTGTACTCAGGACTTTGTACAGAGATCTTCAAAAGAGAGCGGGTGATCTTCCAGAAATCAGTCTACTGCTTTGTTCATCTGAGCATTCAGGAGTTTCTGGCTGCGGTCTACATGGTCCACTGTTACACCATCAGGAACACAGAGGTACTGAGGAAGTTTCTGGAAGTTCATATAGATGATGGTCTGTTCACTCTACATGACTTTCCGACTTCCAGAGCTATGAAGAAATCCCTGGATTTCTCATCTCTGGATGTCGTCTTGGAGAGAGCTATGAAGAAATCTCTGAGAAGTAAAAATGGCCACCTGGACCTGTTTGTCCGCTTCCTTCATGGCCTCTGTCTGGAGGCCAACCAGAAACTCTTAGGAGGCCTGCTGGGTCAGACAGAGAACAGTCCAGAAACCATCCAGAGAGCCATCAACAACCTGAAGAGGATGAACAGCGATAAAACTTCTCCTGACAGAAGCATCAACATTTTCCATTGTTTGATGGAGCTGAAAGACCACTCAGTCCATCAGGAGATCCAAGATTTCCTGAAGTCAGAGACCAGGTCAAAGAATGAACTCTCTGTGTTCCACTGCTCAGCTCTGGCCTATATGCTGCAGATGTCAGAGGAGGTTCTGGATGAGTTGGACTTGAATAAGTACAGGACATCAGAGGAGGGACGACAGAGACTGGTCACAGCTGTGAGGAACTGCAGAAAGGCTCGGTGAGTCCAGATGTGACCATCAACATTATAAAGCAACACAAAGCTCAAGCATCACAGTGAAGACACACACTTTACACACACACAATATAAAACACAAACACTTGCCAGGTATTATTAAACTCATATTGAATCTGCTGATTGAACCAATTCTCCACGTGTTAGGCTCCAAATATCTTTGTTGGCTTCAGCTCTTTGATAATAAGACCAACATGATGTTTGTGTTTCCAGCTGTCAAGTCAGTGAACACAAGGATCTTCTGTCTTTCTTTGGTCGATGGAGGTTTCATCCAAACCCAGCAGAAAAACTTCTGCTCTTAACAGTTTCTGCTGAAACCCTGTGGACAGCCAACATGTTTTCTCAACTGATGGCAGTTTCTTTACAGCGGACACAGTGTCTGCTCTGGGTTTCTGTCATCTAGCCGTTTATTAGTCTTTTCTCTACAGACTCCCATTCCCTCTAATGTCTGGGACCTGGTAGAACTAACAGCAGCTGAAGCTGAGAACAGTTTTTGTGCATTTATTACTGTTATCCTATGTTTGTCCTCAGCACTTCCTGTTTCACAGTAAGATCTGTTCTGTCTGTTGTCGTATTTTCTCCAACATCTATACTCAGATCTGGAGCTGAGAGAGGATGTGGGGGCCTGTCCTCGCTCTGCTAGAGGGAACCAAACGCCCCCTCCTCATCCTCAGTCAGTTAAAGGTGTGGCTTTGACTTTTGTAGCTCCAGCAGTGAACATCTGTCCACATATGTCCTCTTCAACTATCCTCTCCTGTGGTGTCCTTCAAGGGTCTGTACTTGGCCCAACTCTATTTTCCTTGTACATGCTTCCACTGGGATCAGTTCTAAGGAAATATGGCTTCTCTTTCCATTGGTATGCAGATGACATCCAGATATATTTACCATTAAAAGCAACCGGAGGGATGTCTCTACAGCCACTGTTTGACTGTTTGACAAACTTGAAAGCATGGCTGGTGCAGAACTTTTTAAAGGTTCTTTTAGAGGTTCCCAGGGCCAAATACAAACGCTGGGGTGACCGTGCTTTTATTGTTGCAGCTCCTAAATTGTGGAATGGTTTACCTTTTAATGTTAGATCATCTACAGACCTGACAACTTTTAAATCACTGGTTAAAACATATTTAGTCACTTTGGCTTTTAATACATAGTATTGTCTGTCAGATGTGATGTTAGAATAATACAACCTTCTAATCTGATTGTAGTGTTAATGCAATAGGAGTCATTCCAGTCATTCAGTCCATTTAATAGAAGATGAAAAGGGGACGCAGCCACATAATGAGACACATTAGAGATGTCCAGCATATACACAGACACATCACTGACTTAAATGCATACAAGTGCAGTTCCAGCCTAATGCCATGTTGCAACTGAATGAAGGTTAAAATCCAGTTGACCAATCACAGTTCCCTGTAAATCAGAGTCTGACGTTTCATCTGGACACTTCTGGCCAAAGTCTTTGTATTTCATCATGTTGCTTAAGGACACTTTGACATGTGGACAGGAGGAGCTCAACCACAGTTCTTGTGATTAATGACTGACCTACTGACCACCTAAGCTACAGCTGCTCATGTCAATCTGCTCTGGGATTGAAATTAATCAAGGCTGGTTTTATTCCAAGTCTCAGTTTTGATCAGATTTTAAGTTTAATATTTTCTGTTACCACAGACTTTCTGGCATTGGACTATCAAAGACTCACTGTGAAGTCGTGGCCTCAGCTCTGAAGTCCAGCCCCTCCCATCTGAGACAACTGGACCTGAGTGGAAACCACCCAAAGGACTCAGGAGTGAAGCAACTGTGTGCTGGACTGGAGAGTCCACACTGTCAACTGGAGACTCTGAGGTCGGTTCATGTGCTTCTGCTCTTGTACATTTTATATCAACAGACGTTTTCAATGTTCTTCAAGGCATTGGTTTTGCTGAGTCATCAAACTGGATCGGCGTTTGAGAAAACTGTCAATTTATTTCATGCTATGACATGAAGTCACTGTTTCTAATGTTTGGTACATAATAAACACATTGATATAAAAATGAAAAGCAGCTTCAGAACAGTGTTTTACAGCAACTGACACTGTTTGATGCAAATGAGCCATTGTGTTTCTTTGTGTGGTGAAAAGACATCAACCGAACCTCTCCAGCAATCACACATGAACAATGAGTCTTTCTTCACATGTTCATGTGCTGCTACTGTTTATTTCCTGAACATTCAGACATGAAACAGTAACTGTGGCCTGTCTCGTTTAACTGGGAAAAGGTTTTGGATCCAAAATGTCAGATGGTTTAATTCTTACACACTTGGCTGAGGTCAGCAGTGTTTTTGAATGAAGGAATGATTCATTGTTAATGAGTCACTGGGCTTTTATTTTGTAAATCCAGGGTGTTTCCTGTAGGCTTTCCCATTAATCAGTGTTGACATGAACAGGTGTGTGAATTGCTGTGCTCACATCTGGATGGTGTCTGTAGAAGGCTGACATGATCATGATCCACAGGAACAGAAGGACAAAGTGGACAAAGTAGGACATATCTGATTGGATCATCAATGACTTCATCTACATGCTTTATTCTTTATTCAGACTGGGGTGGTGCAGGTTGTCAGAGACCAGCTGTGCTTCTCTGGCCTCAGCTCTGAAGTCCAACCCCTCCCATCTGAGAGAGCTGGACCTGAACTGGAACAAGCTGCAGGATCCAGGACTGAAGCAGCTGTGTGGTTTTCTGGAGAGTCCAGACTGTCGACTGGAGACTCTGAGGTCAGACACCATGTTTTAGTTTTGTGCTAAAATTAATCTGATGTGAAAGTTGTGCTGGCACCGAACTGCAGACATAAGGCTGATATTCTACTGATCTACACTGAGGAGCTTCATGGGAAGCTGTTTTCTTCTTCTGTGGTTTGGTCATTTAGCAATTTATTTTTTTGGACATACTGTATGTTTAGAACAACAACCAATCCACTGTGTAATCTATCAGACAATAACAAATACACAGTCACTGTCTGATGGCTCCAACACTTTGATAATACTATTTACTGTTTGTCCTGATTTGTCCTTTACCGAAGCAGCAGCATGTTGTCATTAATATTAATGAGAGCTCAGTGTCACTTCTGGTATCTGACTGGTTTTAACCTGCGTCCTGTTGGGTTCAGCTGTTTGGAGTTACCACTTTGTGAACTTCTGTTTTCTAAACCTTCTTCAGCTCTGAACAGATGATGGAGCACTGAATGGTTTCAGGCAGGAACTTGATCTTCTAATGTCACATGGTTTATTCTTTATTCAGACTGAGGAGCTGCAGGTTGTCAGAGACCAGCTGTGCTTCTCTGGCCTCAGCTCTGAAGTCCAACCCCTCCCATCTGAGAGAACTGGACCTGAGTGAAAATGACCTGCAGGGTTGGGTCCATTGGCTGTTTATTTTCTCTGGCATATGTTTAGAACACTAACCAACCCATTGTGTAATCTATCAGACAACAACAAATACACAGTCACTGGTTGATCAAGTCAGTGTTTATTTGTCATTTGCACAGTTAGGAAACGTGTTTTCCTGTACAATGAAATTCTTACTTTGCCGTCCACATGAATGCCACAGAAATACAAATGAAATATAAAGTAGATAAATAAGTAACATAAAATCTAAGCCACTTTAAGCAGCAAATGCAGCAATATAATAAATATTTATAAGAATGGGTAGGTAGGCAGGACCTTATTGATCCCACAATGGGGAAATTCCTGTGTTCCAGCAGCAATAGAGAGCAGCAACAAGACACCATAAGAACAGACACCACATGGATTGAGAGACAAATTCCAAAGTACCTAAAACCAGACAGAATATAGTAATTGAGAGTCAATCTGTTATGAGCCTTTCGCACCTGTCAGTGAGCGAACGAGAAAGAGGCGGACCCAGGTAGCCGACTTCGATGCAAGCAGTGATTTTATTATGTACAGTGATGATGAGAGTAACAATACACAGAAGGAAATAGTGCGTAGTCCTGTCGATGAGTAGTAGCTGGGTGTTTGACCAACAGCAGGAGGCGAGGAGATGGAGAGCTGGGCCTAGGCTGGGTCACTCCTGGGCTGGTCGGTGGTGATTTTGGTACTGAAGGAAGAGACAGAGAGATGAAGGCAATAGTAGAACAGATAGGTGACTGAGCATTGACCTGCCTGGGAGGGGAGAGTGGAGCCACGGTCCGGAGGAACAGGCCATCGGG
>NW_018127905.1:1060240-1065021 GCF_001952655.1 Monopterus albus | reverse complement strand
GGGGAACACAAAACAGTAGCTGGCTAGGGGATAAATACATACAAAAAAAAAACGGAAGAAAAAATGGCCTAGAGACTAGAACGAACTGGCAAGTGACTGAGGAGTGAAACCGGGTAATATAGTGAGCAACCTAATCAAGTGCAGCTGGTGATAAGGGAGTGAGGAACAGGTGAACGTGATTAGTGTTAATGGGCAAGAGACAGTAGGAAAGGTGAGGGAGGCCAGAGCGGCCGAGCAAACCTGACACAATCAAAAACAAGAATGATCCTCCCACAATTAATCCCTGAGAACAGATCAAAATACCTAAGAATAAGACAAAATATAGTATTCGAGATAGATCAAGAAATCAAGGAAAAGAATATTACTCCCATAATTAATCCCGCAATGGGGGAAATACCTGTATTTCAGCCTTGAGGATCTCTGAAAAACTACTGAAAAATACCTAAACAGACATGACAGCATTCAAGAGAAATCAAGAATAGATTTTACATATGTGCATATTTACAATGCATTTTACCCCAGGATTTGAGTATTGCACCTCAGTTGACTATTACATAGTCCCTCATAATTTCACCTATCTTATCACTGCAGTGATGTATTGTACAGTCTGATTGCTGTGGGGAGGAACGACCTGCAGTAACGCTCCTTCTTACACTGGGGATGTAGCAGTCTTGTGCTAAAAGAACTGTTCAGAGTCTCCACTGTGTGGTGCAGGGGATGGGAGGGGTTATGCATGATGGGTTTTAGTTTCGCCAGCATCCTTCTGTCCGTCACCTCCTCGATGGAATCCAGACAGCAGTCCAGGACAGAACCAGCTCTCTTAACCAGCCTGTTAAGTCTCTTTCTGTCCCTGTCCGTGCTACCTCCCGCCCAACCCACCACAGCGTGCAAGACTGCAGATGCCACCACAGTATCATAAAAAGTCCAAAGGAGGCATCAAAGGAGCTTGGTCTCCGCAACAAGTGGAGGCAGCCCTAGCCCTTCCTGTACAGGGCATCAGTGTTTTTGGTCTAATCGAGTTTTTTGTTGAGGTGGACACCCAGGTATTTAAAGGTGTCCACAATCTCAATATCAGAGCCCTGAAAGTTCACCGGCGTGAATGCTAGTGATTTCCACCAACACTCCATGGCTCCAAAACTTTGATAACACTATTTATTGTTTGTCCTGATTTGTCCTTTACCGAAGCAGCAGCATATTGTCATTAATATTAATGAAAGCTTAGTGTCACTTCTGGTATCTGACTGGTTTTAACCTGCATCCTATTGGGTTCAGCTGTTTGGAGTTACCACTTTGTGAACTTCTGTTTTCTAAACCTTCTTCAGCTCTGAACAGATGATGGAGCACTGAATGGTTTCAAGCAGGAACTTGGTCTTTTAATGTCACATGGTTTAATTTTTATTCAGACTGAAGGGCTGCAGGTTGTCAGAGACCAGCTGTGCTTCTCTGGCCTCTTCTCTGAAGTCCAAGCCCTCCCATCTGAGAGAACTAGACCTGGGCTTGAACAACAACCTGCAGGATCCAGGAGTGAAGCAGCTGTGTGGTTTTCTGGAGAGTCCAGACTGTCGACTGGAGACTCTGAGGTCAGACACCATGTTTTAGTTTTGTGCTGAGATGAATCTGATGTGAAAGTTGTGCTGACACCAAACTGCAGACATAAGGCTGATATTCTACTGATCCACCCTGAGGAGCTTCATGGGAAGCTGTTTCTTCTTCTGTGGTTTGGTCAATTGGTGGTTTATTTTCTCTGACATACTGTATGTTTAGAACAATAACCAACCCTGGTTTTAACCTGAGTCCTGTTGGGTTCAGCTGTTTGGAGTAAACCAAGTTATCCTCAGCTCTGAAAAGACAATGAAAAACTGAAGGGTTTCAAGCAGGAACTTGGTCTTTTATCATCACGTTGTCCAAAGTCCTTGGGTTTCAACATGTTGCTCAAGGACACTTTGACATGTGGACAGGAGGAGCTCAGGTTTCCAATCACAGTCCTTCTGATTAATGGCCGACCTACTGACCTACTGACCACCTGAGCTATAGCTGCTCATGTCAATCTGCTTTGGGATCAAAATGAATCGAGGCTGGTTTTATTCCAAGTCTCAAATTTGGGCAGATTTTAAAGTTAATATTTTCTGTCACCACAGACTTTCATGCTGTCGACTCTCAAATACTCACTGTGAAGTCGTGGCCTCAGCTCTGAAGTCGTGGCCTCAGCTCTGAAGTCCCACCCCTCCCATCTGAGAAATCTGGACCTGAGCTACAATAACCTGCCGGACTCAGGACTGAAGCAGCTGTGTGATCTAATGGAGAGTCCAGACTGTCGACTGGAGACTCTGAGGTGAGTAGAGGGTTGCAGTCAGTCCATGCTGCCTCAGCAGTATTGTACTAAACCCAGTCAGTATCAAAGCAAAGAGCCAGTGTTTCCTGTAAATTTGTCATTTCTCCATGGCCGATACATCTAGAAGAGCTAACAGCTGTTGTCTGGCCAACCTATGATTCACATGCTCTCACATTTCTGCCCACTGAAGGCTCAAATAAACAAGACATGCAGTAGCTGGAACATCAGGACACTGACGGTCAAATCCTGAGCTTCACACAGAGGGAGTGAAGCCACAGTTATCTGGCTGAGCCGCTGATCAGGCTTATTGATATAAAATCAATTCATGTTCAGCTGCTGAGACTAATGATCACTGTCAGACACAAAGTGGTTAGTTCCTCCCACTCTAACTGCTCTCTTTGTTCTGCAGGTTTGGTGACTACATCCATGCCAGGGAGGTTAAATCTTCCACAGACAAATCATGTGAGTAGTGAAACTGTTATGGTTGGTGTCAGCTGTGTCCATTACCCTGGCTGAAGTTGCCGAGGTAGTTAAACAAGTCCTCAATGGCAAGACACCGGAGATGGATGAGATCTGCCCTGAGTTTCTTAAGTCTCTGGATGTTGTGGGGCTGTCTTGGCTGACACGCCTCTGCAGCATTGAGTGGAGTTGGGGAACGGCGCCTCTGGATTGGCAGACCGGGGTGGTGGTCCCTCTTTTTAAGAAGGGGGACTGGAGAGTGTGTTCCAACTATAGGGGGATCACACTCCTTAGCCTCCCCAGGAAAGTCTATGCCAAGGTACTGGAGAGGAGAATCCGGCCGACAGTCGAACCTTGGATTCAGGAGGAACAGTGCAGTTTTTTGCCTGGCCGTGGAACACTGGACCAGCTCTATACCCTCACTGGGATGCTGGAAGGTTCATAGGAGTTTGGCCAACCCATCTACATGCGTCTTGTGGATCTGGAGAAGGCATTCGACCATGTCCCACGTGGCATCCTGTGGGAGGTACTTTGGGATTTAGGGGCGTGGGCCTTGTTGTTACGGGCTGTCTGTTCCCTGTATGACCGGAGTAGGAGCTTGGTTCGCGTTGCCAGCAGTAAGTCAGACCAGTTTCCAGTGCATGTTGGACTCCGCCAAGGCTGCCCTTTGTCACCGATTCTGTTCATTATTTTTATGGATAGAATTTCTAGGCGTAGCCAGGGAACAGAGGATGTCTGTTTTGGTGGCCATAGAATCTCATCTGTACTTTTTACGGATGATGTGGTCCTACTGGCTGCATCAGTTCAAGACCTACTGCGGCACTAGAGGGATTTGTAGCTGAGTGTGAGGCAACAGGGATGAGAATTAGCACCTCCAAATCTGAGGCCATGGTTCTCAATCGGAAAAAGGTGGATTGTCCTCTCCGGGTTGGGGGCAAGTTGCTCCCTCAGGTGGAGGAGTTTAAGTATCTCGGGGTCTTGTTCACAAGTGAGGGAAAAATGGAGCGGCAGGTTGACAGATGGATCGGTGCGGTGTCTGCAGTAATGCAGTCTCTGTAACAGTCCGTTGTGGTGAAGAACACTCTGTTGCTCTCAATTTATCGGTTGATCTATGTTCCTGTCCTTACCTATGGCCATGAACTTTGGATCATGACCGAAAGAATGAGATTGTGGATACAAGCAGCGGAAATGAGTTTCCTCTGGGCACACCCTCAGGGATAGGGTGTGGAGCTCAGTCACCCGTGAGGAGCTTGGGGTAGAGCCGCTGCTCCTCCATGTTGAGAGGAACCAGTTGAGATGGCTTGGGCACCTGTTTAGGATGCCCCCTGGTCGCCTCCCTAGGGAGGTGTTCTGGGCTTGTCCCTCCGGGAGGAGGCCTCAGGGCAGACCCAGAACTCGTTGGAGAGACTATGTCTCCCGGCTGGCCAGGGAACGCCTTGGGGTTCTTCCTGAGGAGCTAGAGGAGGTGTGTGGGGAGAAGGAAGTCTGGGGGGGCCCCTCTCGGACTACGGCCCCACGACCCGGAGGCAGAGTGCTCAGTTCAATTCAGTTTCATTTGTATAGAGCAAATTCACAACAACAATCTTCTCACTTTCACTGAGGTCTAGTATTCTAGGGAAAACCTTACAAATCGCAGAGCAAGCACTTGGTGACAGTAGAGATGGAAATTCCTTTAAATGGTGCAGTGAGTGAGATTTAGCCACACCTAGTGGTGAGGCTGCAGATTGCAACATTCAGCAACGTTCTCATACACTGTGTTGCAGCGTTTCACAAAGATTATCATAAATATAGGCCCAATTGCGTAACTACGGTCTTCTTTTTCAGATTATAGATCTTAAACTCATGGCAATGCTTCCTCTTGTTTCTAATATTACTTCTTCATCTTCCAAGTGTCTCCAAATCCAAGACAAAGTGTAAGCTGCTACTTCCTGAAAATGTGAATGTCACGCTCTAGAGCCAGTGTGTGGTTTGTCTGTTCTGTGCCCCTGTA
>NW_018127905.1:1053232-1060192 GCF_001952655.1 Monopterus albus | reverse complement strand
CTCCTATGTACGTAGACATAAAATGCTCATTGTAAGCTAAAGAAAAACAATGATTTTTTTTCTGGTGATTACACCTGAATGAAAACATAATCTTCATATTATAGCCCGTTTCTGCTAAAAAAAGTTTGTTTCACACTGCACCTTTAATGTTAGAAACCTCCAACAGACCCCGGCTCTTGGTGGGCAGCCGTTCTGCCTCAGCTGGTTGGGGTGAGTGGATAGAGGAGAGAGAAAAGAAAATCATCAGGACACAACAAACAAACAAACACTGAGCAGATTAATGTAGCTGGTGACGGCTCATCAGAAATGTAAAGCATCGGACCCAGGGCCACCTGCTGAAAGGTACAGGGAGAGAGAGAGGACACACTATGGCAGAGAAGCTACAAAAAGCCAACAATCCAGCAGGTCATAAATGGAATGTGTAGGTGAGATCCAGGTATCAGCAACAGGAAATCAGGAACAGGTACAGGTGGAACACCAGTGACCTACACTGACAACATGATGAACTGGGAAAGGGAAGGGCTGGTGAGCTGGGTGTCTGTAGAGACCTCCTCCAGAGTTACTGCCCACCTGTCCAAAGTTCAGTCATGTATGTGTGAGCGCAGCCAGTTGTTGGTCAGTGGGGGAGGACGCCAGTTTGACCTTTTTGTCGAGGAACGGGGAGCCCCTCAAAACACACCAGGAATCAAAAAGTGATCCTCTATGATCAGATTTCATTAAAACCTGGAGCAGAGTTTGAGCTGACTGTCTTCTGTGTTGATCAAAATGGACTGACTTGAACTGAGTCTGTGTCGTCAGAATCATTGAAACGGATCTGTGTCAACTGGACTGAGCTGTGAAATGAATCACACTTTAGTATGGTTGGGCAAGACTCCAGTAATGAACCCATCGATATTCTTGTCTGACTGGCACCTCTCACGTCCTGATCAAACCTGCCACAGTATCCATTAAAGGACTGAAGAGAACCTGGAGGCAGACAGTAGAACTGGAGGATCTGTGGCTGAATCCAGAAAAACACATTCAGCTGTGGGTGTAACAATGTCAGGTTTGTCACCAGGCACATGCAAAATAAATCAGTAACTCAAACTGTTCCCATTCATTGGTGTGAGTTGGCGCCGCAGATGGCTGCCTCGGTTCTGTACTGAAAACAAATTCCTTGTGTGTAACATACTTGGCCAAATAAAGGTGATTATTATTATCCTTCTTTCTAAATATTTTCAGTGAGTGTCCAGTGTGCTGCTGAAAAAGATCCTCCAACAAGCTTCACACCTGAACTGCAAACTGAATCTGCACAAGTTACATACAGGTAATCGCACAATAAAATCACTTGTCTGTAACTCATGAACAGTCTGAAGGCTGTCGTTATGCCGGGCATGTTTTTGTTACTGCTGCACTCACCAGACATTTGATCCTTGTTAATTCCTTAAAAAGGCACAGGCCTGTTATTTATAGTGGGTCTTACTTTGGTGAAAGTGTTGTTGGTATGCCGTTCTGTTTTCCCAACACTTATTCACTACCAATTTGTGGTGGTAGCAGACCTCTGTCTCAGCCACGCCCTCTAGGTCTTCTAGATTGTTTATGATCATGAAGTGTTCCCAGACCTGATAGAAAGTAAAATCATATGTGTGTCATCTGTCTAAAACTCTCCTCCAACTCAGAAGTATCCAGAATACATCCAAAGACAGGTAACGACTCTCACTGATACTGGGCTGTAACGACTCAGTCGTTAAGGGACATTGTTGGCCTTCAAAGGACTGAAACCACACCGAGGGGGATAAATATCTCTGGCTCAACACCAGTCAGTCAGAACTGATGAAGCCTCTTGGATGAGAGGTGAAACGTCTTCGAGCTAGAAATCCAAGTCCAGTTGATTTTTTCTAAGGTTATTTCGGTTTACTATGACCTGGATGACTGAGAATCTGCACAGACAATACATCCAATTCTTCTCCACCACAGTGTTGTGGTGCAGTAACTGCAGGACTGCTAACGCTGTACCAAACCACCTGACTGAAAGTCTGTCTTCACTGAAACAGCCAAAGCAGCAGCTGATACTGTAGAGCCATTTTCAAATGTGAATTCTGGACAATGTCCACAGAATCAGGACTGTGCACCATCCAGTTTCCCTTTCACACAACAGGAGAAAGTCCATGCCAGACACGTTCTCACCTACTGGAAGTAGCCCAGCCAGTTTGTCATTTGTTCCTTAACAACTATCTCTTCCTGCTCCTTAAATTTGTCTGACAAATCTGGCACTGGCTCTTAATGAGAGAAGTTTCCAAATCTTGTCATGTGTAAAATAATTCTGTTGGTGTCTTCTGGTGGTGAAGACTCATTCTTCTTCACCATCTGATGCTCGCATTCTTCTGGTGTCACACCAGTCATATAATAAAAGGTCATCAACAGGCCCACTAGCTCAGTGTGAATACTCTGGACGATACGCTGCTGTTTTCTCACACAGACTCACTTGGACTTTATGCAGACTGTAGGGAGCTGACAGTAAAGTTTGCATTCTCACATACAGCTCTGGGTAATGTCTAGAGGATTTAAGGTTGTCAGTGCATGCCTAAAAACAGCTTATGTGTTTTGAATTTTGACTCCCACCTGATTTCTGCATTCTTCATTTGTTTAGACCAGTTGTGGTCAGTCAGTTATTCTGTCTTACAGGTTCAGGTGTCCTGGTCCAGGTGTGTTCCAGTGTACTTGGACAGGACTGACATTTCTTATGACTCGGGAGGCGGAGCTCCTGTATGAAACTATCCAATGGGATGAGAGCCTTCTCCAACCAGCTGGCAAGATGGCTGCAGGGCCACTGTACAGTATCAAGTGTCTTGAGGATGCTGTCTGTCAGCTCCACCTCCCACACTGTGAAACAAGGGATGGTAAGCAGATTATTGCTTTTGTAAGTGGCGACATTACAGTAGTGATAAAACTCTGTAGGCTATGCAGCCAGGGATCAACACCCCCAGGTACCCAACCTAGCCTGCTGCCTGACTTGCATTGCACCCAACCCCAATTCATGAGAACAAACTGGCAGTGGGCAGGTAGGAAGGCAAGGTAAATATAGGAGATCTGGTGATTGCAGGAGTGACAACAGGTGGTGGCAATGAGGATAGCTGGCAGGTGTGTGGAGGAGAGAGGGCAGGTGAAACCGAGCAACCTGGACAGGTTGATGTGGCCGGTGACTGTAAAGCTCCAGAGCCAGGGTTACCTGCAGAAAGGTACAGGGAGAGAGAGAGGACACACTATGGGAGAGAGGAGACACAGTTAGTGAGGGGTAGTAGTGGCATATAGATGGATGGAGAGAGAGGAGAGGAGAGGGGAGAAACTCAGAGCATGGGGCCCCCCAGCAGCCTAGGCCTATAGCAGCAGAACTAAGGGAAGGTGAAGGGTCACCTGATTGAGCCCTGTCTAAAAGCTTTATCAAAAAGGAAAGTCTTAAGTCTAATCTTAAAGGTAGAGAGGGTGTCCGCCTCCTGAACTGAGACTGGGAGTTGGTTCCATAGGAGAGGAGCTTTATAGCTAAAGGCTCTGCCTCCCATTCTGCTTCTGTGGACTCTAGGAACCACAAGTAAACCTGCACTCTGAGAGCCAAGTGCTCTGTTGAGATGATAAATGGAGCCTTGTTATTAAGGGCTTTGTATGTTAGGAGAAGGATTTTAAATTCTATTCTGAATTTTACAGGGAGGCAGTGGAGAGAAGCTAATATGGGAGAGATATGATCTCTCTTGCTAGTTCCTGTCAGTACTCTGGCTGCAGCATTTTGGATTAACTGGAGGCTTTTTAGGGAATTATTGGGACATCCTGATAGTAAAGAGTTACAGTAGTCCAGCCTGGAAGTAACAAATGCATGGACCAGTTTTTCAGCATCGCTCCTCATTTTTGCAATATTGCACAGGTGAAAGAAGGTCAAAGCTATGTCATCTAAAGTAACTTAGTATAAGTATAACTGAGGTCTTACAGATGTTTTTAAAGCCATTGTATTTGATGGCATATCTGTGAGAGCTGTGGGAAGGATTTGATTCATTTTTTTCTCTAATAGTTGTGATTTTATTTGTAAAGAAGCTCATGAAGTCATTGCTGCTGAGATCTAAGGGAATGTTAAGCTCAACAGCACTGTGGCTCTTTGTCAGCCTGGCTATAGTACTGAAAAGAAACCTGGGGTTGTTCAATGCCATGCGTCAGAACAAGATCAAGTATGTGATTAAAACAGTGAGTGGGTTTATTTACAGTTTGACAAAAGCCAGTTGAGTCTAATAATGAACAGAATGCATTGTTGAGGCTGTCATTGTCAGCATCTACATGAATATTAAAGTCGCCTACTATGATTATTTTATCTGTACTAAGAACTAAATCAGACAGAAAGTCTGAGAATTCACTTAAAAACTCTGAATAAGGAGCAGGTAGACGGTATACAATAACAAACAGAACAGGCTTTTCAGTTTTCTACTTTGGGTGTGTGAGACTCAGAGTGAGACTTTCATATGAGTTATAACTATGTTTAGGTCTAGAGTTGATTAATAGGCTTGAGTCAAAGATTGCTGACACACCTCCACCTCATCCTGAGCTTCCAGGGATGTGACCGTTACTGTGACCAGGTGGGGTGGATTCATTTAGACTGACATATTCTTCCTGCTGTAACCACGTTTCAGTCAGACACAATAAGTCAATGTGATGTTCACTTATCATTCACTAACAGAGATTTGGACGAGAGATCCGATATTTAATAGTCCACATTTGATTGTCCTGTTGTTTGGTTCTATAAGAGGAGTCATCTTCATTTTAATCTCTAATCTGTCCTTTCTACATCTCACTCTGAATCGCCACACAGAGACTGTATCCAAGGACACAGTCTCTCACCAGCTTCCCATCCACAAGCATTGACAGTTGTTTTTGATTAATTATCCGACACCTGCTTCATTTGTCAAGAAACAGACTAAATGTCCTAGAAATCAAATCATGAAACAGATGCTGGATGGTTCTGTGTTTTCACAGCTCTGCCCTCTGAAGACCAGCTGTCTGTCGTCCACATCACTGATGACGGCATGGACATTCTCAAGACACTGGAGATCACATACACTCATGTGATCGTCAAAATCCCTAATCTCTCTGCCTTTGGTCTGGTCTGGGATGTTGTCAACAGGTTTTGGAACAACACAAACCCAGTTTCTTGCCAAATTTTGCTGTTCCTCAAACCACCAAACCAAAGAAGACAGAAGCAAAAGCTTAACATGTTGCTCCTGCCGAGCAACATCTCCCTGGAAGAGGTAAAGGTTCCTGAAATGTTACAGCTCCACTTGTCCAAACTGGTCTTAATGGTCTTGATCTTAAAGAAGTTCATGGGAACTGAATCTAGTCACTTTCCCTTTCCTGATGCATATCCAGGTTCAGGTCTGCACTGAGTTGTTCCCAAAATGAGGTATACATAATTTTATACTGGCATCCAGGAGGCATCTTTAAGAGATGCTAGAACCACTTCAGCTGACTACTGTGATGCAAAGAAACAGCAGCTCGATGCTGAGATTCCTCTGTATGTCTGAGCTCCTTACCCTGCCTCAGACACCTGCAAAGGAAAATCATTTCAGCCTCTTGGGTCTCATGTTTTGCTCACTACCCAGAGCTCATGATTGCCATAGAGATTTATATATGTGTGACTGTGTTTGGAAAACTATCATTTACATGATTTGAGAGACCACCTGTGATTGAAACAACCACATCCTAGTAAGAAGGAAGCCAGAATCCCCCACAGACTGTATAATGAAACCAGACTGGAGAGAAGTACAGTGTTATAAAGGGAGAATCAGCCAGTGAAAACAATGATTTATCAGTCTGAAAACAAATCTTTTAGTGTTCTCTTGTCTCTTCAGGTAAAAAAAAAGCACATAGAGTCTAAGTACATCGAGGTCCCTCCTATATGTGACCTCATCAAAGGC
Organism: Monopterus albus; assembly: GCF_001952655.1. Lineage (NCBI taxonomy): Eukaryota > Metazoa > Chordata > Actinopteri > Synbranchiformes > Synbranchidae > Monopterus > Monopterus albus. The sequence continues at coordinate 1,054,262 of NW_018127905.1, read as the reverse complement.
CAAGATTATGTTGTCAAGTGTCCACCAGCATGTCAAATACAGCCTGAGGTGAGTATTTCAAATAAAGATCTTGCCACTGCTGAAACAAACTGTTGGTTACCTGTACTTTAATGGGACTATGTGCTTTCAGAAAGAAAAATTCAAACCTCAGTTTGGGCCAAATTACCACCCAACATTTGAGATCCACCTGCCTATGAACACAGAAGAAATGACTATAACAGTACAAGACCAAATGGCTACTGAAGTCTGGACGCGCCACGTTGATCTGACTGGTAAAGTCTTCATCTACAGCATCATGATACCTGATGGTAGAATAGATTAGAAGCGAGCAGAGTAATATTTAATTAAACCCTTTATTTTTGCATCCATAAATGTGCTGCATTTGACATTTGCTTTTGGTGGGTTAGTTTAATTTTATTTCTGTGTCATGCCAGACATCTGGCCCATCCTGCATGGGATTACAGATATTATTTTTTACAAAAGATACATCTTCTGCTAACATGTAAAGTGCAAGAATCAAAAAAAGGGAAAATACTAATTATCTACAAATCGTCTTGATACAGAGCTTGTTTCCTCTTCTCCCGGGTTTTCATCAAGTAGTTAGCAAGTTTAAATGTTTCATATGGATTTTCTTTTTTTGACAGACGCTGGTGAGTTCAGTACTTTTAATGAACCTTTGCCGCGGGTGTCGGGGCATGCAGGTGGGTCAGCGTTTGTTTTTAAGAACAATTTCTTTTGTAAGCAGTGCACCTTACCATTTCCCTCATTCTCTAGTTTTGAACTGACTTTATTCGAAGTGGGTCGGTCTGATCTAGTACTGTGTGGTGTTATTTACAGGCCACCCAAATATAATAAGAAGTTTGTGGATGAGCCCTTTATGAATAGATTAAGATCAAGGACCGTGACGTCGCCCGGCATGGCGCAGCCGGGGCCCCACCCTGTAGCCAGGCCCGGGGTTGGGGCTCGAATGCAAGCGCCTGGTGGCCAGGCCTCCCCTCACGGGGCCCGGCCGGGCTTAGCCCGAACGAGC
>NW_018127905.1:1045698-1052210 GCF_001952655.1 Monopterus albus | reverse complement strand
GCAGACCGGGGTGGTGGTCCCTCTTTTCAAGAAGGGGGACCGGAGGGTGTGTTCCAACTATAGGGGGATCACACTCCTCAGCCTCCCCGGGAAAGTCTATGCCAAGGTACTGGAGAGGAGAATTCGACCGATAGTCGAACCTCGGATTCAGGAGGAACAATGCGGTTTTCATCCTGGCCGTGGAACACTGGACCAGCTCTATACCCTCTTCAGGGTGGCGGAGTATCATGGGAGTTTGGCCAACCAGTCAACATGCTCTTCTTCTGTGCCACAGGGGCCACCTCACTGTTTTTCTGCTGTTTGGTGGCTTTTAGACTTTCACTTTTGACTTTTTTCTCTTCTTTCTTTTCTACTCTATTCTCTTCACTCTTTGACTCTTCCTCCTGCCCACTGCCTTCTTTCTTTGCTGTTTTAGGGTGCGGTTTGGGTGAAGATTTGAGACTCTCTTTGCTCTCAGTTCTTGATCTTATTTTGGTCTGTTTGATGATGGGAGGTGGTGCCCCAGACAATATGTCTTTTTGTGTTGCCACTGGATATCGCAGGAAGTCCAGGTGTTTTAGTTTCTCCAGCCCCTCAAAGATTTTATTCTGCGGTGCATTTCCTGGGAACAGCACCCTGACTATCTTTTCTGTAGTACGGTGAGGAATCCAAACAATGAGAGCAGTGACTGATGTCAAATAGGGGACAGATATTTCTCCTTCTTTTCCATTGGGCATCATAATGCCTGTCTTGGCTTTGCTGTTTCCAGCCCACTTCTGCATTAGAAACTGCATCTCTTTGCTTTCTTTTACAGGGTTTAAAACATACATGTCTAGTTTTCCCACACCAAGTTTGTGGAACAGTGTGATAGGCTCTATAGTGTTGCTGACGACCCTGTGAAGTGGCTCTGGCCTGATACCAAGCTTGTTGAGGTACTGCAGTGTCAGAGATGCTTCCTCAATGCTTCGCTTCACCTTCAATGTGGACTCAGGCATCAGAAGCTTCTCTGGGACATTGAGAAACACAATCCCAAGCTCGGGAGAAATCAGGTTCTTCATCCATTCACCACTGCTGCTGGAGCCAGTTCCTTGGTTCCGCTCCTCCTCCTGCTCGGCAATCTTTCTCTGGAACAACCCATTGATGCCCGGAAGATTGTCTGCCCCAATGTGGGTGAGCAGAACAGAGTCGATCCGATCCAGGTGGCGAACCAGCTTCCAGAAGCAGGACTTCCGCTCAGACCCTCCATCCACCAGGATGTTGAATCCATTGACAGCAAACAAGGCAGAGTCTCCCCTGCCTCCAGGAAAGATGTAACAGCAGGGTTTGGACAGCTTCAGAAACCCTCCAGAGTTCGGGGGCTCCAGAAGGTCAAAGGGTGATGGCACATCCACAGTCTCCGACACATACTCGGTGAACTCTGTGACTCCATCCATGTCGGGAAGGTGGGGTTCTGGGTTCAGGCAGTATTCCAGAAGATTTTGGAGTGGCTGTTGCTCCTGGCTTTGGCCCAGGGAGCTCCAGCCTCCGTCTCCCTGACAGGAAACAGTAAGCCTGGAGTGCTGCTCTGAAGACGCCCTGGACAGGACTTCAGTCACCTGAGAAAAAAGTAAGAAGAAAAAAAATAAGAATAGCTGTGCCTTTATAATCCCAAGTGGATCCACACACAGGCACCATAACAAAGTGTTTGGAGACAAAATGCACTGGACTTACTTGCGGGTCAGATATGATGTCAGAGAAGTGTTGCCAGGTGAAGGCTCCACCTTGCAGTTGGATGTCACCTCCCTGCTCAGAGCTCTGGCCGCTCAGTATCAGCAACTTATTCCCAGCAAGGTCAGTGATCAGTGAGCGGATCTAGGTAGAGGACAGAATAAGCACTTTAACCGCTGCTAACATTAATATTTAAAATCTTCCATACCAACATCAAAAAGCCAAATGTGCAGAAAAGATGGAAAATCTCTGTGGAGTAGCCAAAGAACAAAGCTCTACATCATCTCACATGCATCATGAATGCACTGAGCTCAATGTGTCTTTTGATTTGAGTGCTATTGAGTTTGAGAGAGAGTTAATTTTTTCCGTAATTGCTGTCACCCTGACAACGCTGAGCCACCGAGTGATAATAACACTTCTGAATGATGAACGGCGAGTGAAGAGAAGAGAAACAGCTTTCAAATCAAACCAAATACTGCAACACAAAGAGTACCTGACTAAAGGTCATTTTTTTAAGAAATGCTCAGATGCCAAATATAAATATAATAGTCTAAAATTATTCCTTCAAAGGACTGAAACACCACAGAGGGGGATAAATATCTCCGGCTCAACACCAGTCAGTCAGAACTGATGAAGCCTCTTGGATGAGAGGTGAAACGTCTTCAAGCTAGAAATCTAAGTCCAGTTGATTTTTTCTACGTTTTTTCAGTTTACTATGACCTGGATGACTGAGGATCTGCACAGACATGTTAAATATCTAATCTAACCCTCGGCAAGATAGCCAATGAGCATGTTTTATGAACTGTGATACGGTTCCTTTAGACACCATGACAGACTGGTTTAAGTGAAGACAGACTGGATCCACAAACTCATATACAAGGCAGGCATTCAGGACAGGCAGAAACATCTGTGCACTTGTTTGATGCTGATTTCCAGTGTATAAACAGGATGTGAAAGTGGTGCTTAATGATCCCTCTGGCTGGTTTCAGACCCGGTTTAGAAAGTTTGGGAAAACTGCTGAGTAAACTTGCTGTGATTTTGAACAGTACCTTCATACTGTATGTACAGTACACTGCTGTCCTATCACTCAGGTGGCTACAACTTTTTATACATATATATATTTGGTGGGCTCTCTTCTCCTTGCAAATTGAGTGCAGCAAAGTTGTCAGACTGATGGTAAATGGTATGTGACAATTAAAAAGTGAGAGTCAACTACCCTACTTCTTCAAGAGCTGAAGATGCTAGGTTGTTTGCCGTGTTTACAGTTTATTGCACCTAAGGGTCAAAGAAGAGAATGAAGATGGTTTGATGTGAAGGACGGAGGAAGGTGCTCAGATTAGTCACAAGCATGGAATTAGTAAATCCAGTTTTACTTTGGGTTTTTACACAGTAACATAATCTGGGGCCGTCTTTATGAATAAAAACATATGATACATCATACATTTATGAGTACTGAGTGGCTTAGGCCTGACTCTTCACTGGTCATGATTCCTCATAATGTGTCATCACTTAGAAAAGAGTTCCAAGGACTTTTTTCTAACAAATTTTGAACAATAAAGCCTTCTATTTTTGGTGCCATGTAAAATACCTCTCATTCTGTCATTGCTAGATTAGTTTCAGTTTAATGATGAAGCTGAAGAAAAGAGTAAATTCCAGAGGAATCAAATTGATTGATGTGTCGATATGGATGAAAGACAGAGCAGAAAAACAGAACTCACAGTAAAATTCAATGAATTTTCGAGAAAGGAGAAAAATCAACTGTAGTTTCATCACTGTGGAGAGCTGATGCATAGATGGACTGATGTTGCAGTCATGAAAGACGTGCAGGGAAGGACAGATGAGAGGAAGGGAAGACGCAGAGGAGACATGCTAGAGGTAGAAAGGAGAAAGAAAAAAATGGAACAGGGAAGGATTTTGTGGGGAACTGACCTTTATTCAACAAGGCAGGTCAATTAGGAGCAAACTGAAGCACACGGATGAGAAGGAAGGAAGGAGGAAGGAAATATAAGGAGCAGTGAGGTTTGAAAGAGCATGGCAAGAAGAGGAAAGCAAGATAACAAAGAAGAAGTGGGAAGTAAGGGCAAGAAAAAAGAAGAAGAGAGAATAGAAAATGAGAGAAAAAAGTGAAGCATAAGGTGAGAATATTTCATCAGAAAGCTCTAGGTGTTAAGACTGGCCTATGGCAACATGCTGCTTTATAGTTTTAATGTCCAGAATACATCTTCATGATGTTCTAAACACATTGACATGCTGTCCACTGCAGTAGGGGTTTAAATGTCTACACGGTTTGTGGATGAGTGTGTGGCAACAGATGCTGGTTCAGTGGCGCAATCCCACCTCACCAGGGTAGAGCGAGTGAGAGATTCTGCTGAAAGAGTGAGTGAGAGGTGAAGAGAAGGAGGGAGGGATGGTGCCAGGAAAAAAAAGGAGGAGGGAGGGAGCAAGAGGGAGGGAGCAGCGTGATGAATGCCAAGCAGCATGGTATTAGAATGGTGCTGTGTTAAGCAGGCAGGGATCTGACACTGCTCAGCTAAACCAAAGTGTTCTGTAAGTTTCCAAATTTCATCTTTGCGGACGACTGTTTTATTGTTTTTTTTTTTCTTCTCGGTCTTCTTCCTCATCCTAATAAACTGACCTGATTTAAGAGAGTACTTTTTTATTGTTCTTTTTTTGTCACAGATTTATTGTGATTATGTAAATCAAGGAAAACAGTATACAGTATAACCTGTTAACCTACAGTACCCAGCAGTGTTCTTATAAAGGTTGTAGCAAGAACCAGTAGCTATGGACACCTAATATATGTCAAGGGTAAAAATGGGGATCTATTGTTTTATCATCCTTTTGACCCACCTTTGAGTCCTGACTTTGTCTCTAGAAATACATTTGGGTGCAGCAGCAATCCCCTTTGTTTTAAAACCAGGAGGAATGATTACTCCTGGTTCTGTTTGAGGTGCACAAACAACGACCTCTGCAATGTTGCATATAACCGGTTATATAGTATATAGTTTTATATTTATCATTCCACCTCCAAAGCAGCACACTAAATCGTGGTCAAAGCAAATTACAGCAGACCAAGGCAAAGAATTTGTCACAGGCCCAAATATTTTTGTACGTTTCACATTGAATTCCATTATATTAGAAGTAATACATTCCAACTGACAGGTTAGTTTTTCAAATGAAGTCAACTTGCATGTGTCCAGCTTATACTGGTTACGAGTTACATGAGCGTTGTAATCTGAACTATGTTAAATTTTACCTGTGTTTGTTATCCACAATGGAAAATTAGGTCACATGATGGATTTCTGGTATTTTGGGTTCCCAACTACACTATTTGAGGGTTCTGGTACAGATGTATATGTGCAATTGCAGATGCCTTAGAAAAGTAAATGGAACCTCAGCTCTGGACAGCTACAAAGGTTTGCCACTGGGGAGCCAACTGCTCTTTAAGGAGAACGGGAAGAGTTGATTTGATAGGCCATGGCTGGTAGAAGCATTAGTCGTTACATGGACCCTTCTACAACTCTGCCGCAGCACACTGACATGTCTACTCACATTTAGGCATGTGAATAAAGCATTACATTAAACATCATAATTAAAGTACGGTGGGGTCGCCGGGGTCGGCGTAGTGGAAAGTTAGTGAAGCTGAAGACCCATTTGATGTGCTCCACTTCCTTCCTTCGGACGGATTGGGAACTGTATTCTTCCTTCGTGGTGTCTCGGCATCTTTTGGATCCTACCGATGCCTGTTTGATGCCTGTTGTGGGTGGTGAAGTGGGTCCTCAGCCTGTTAGGCCCTGTTTTCGCGGCTCCGATGGCGTGGTGTGGATCATCATGTTCTGAAGACGAGTTTTCCGGCCGGCAGTGTCACAGGCTCAGGGCCTGGTAAGGATTGGCCTGGTGATTGCTCGGTCGTTAAGGAATAAGACTTTTATTCTAAGGACTTTTTTAGCTCCCGGGACCTGGATTTTCTTTTTCTGACAGAGACATGGGCTGATGCTGGTGAGTTCAGTACTTTTAATGAACTTTTGCCGGCTGGATGTTCCTATTTTGGCTTGCCACAGGTGTCAGAATGTGGAGGTGGGACAGTGTCTGTTTTTAAGAACAATTTCTTTTGTAAGCAGTGTACCTTACCATTTCCCTTATTCTCTAGTTTTGAACTGACTTTATTCGAACTGGGTCGGTCTGATCCAGTGTTGTGTTATTTACAGGCCACCCAAATATAATAAGAAGTTTGTGGATTACTTTTTGGATTTTCTGTCTGGTATTATGCCCTATTATGATCATATTCTTTTATTGGGTGATTTTAATATGCATGTGTGCTGCCCGGATAAACCACTGGTGAAAGAATTTCTAGCTGCTCTTGATGCTTTTGATTTGGTGCAATATGTGACTGGTCCTACACATGAGCAGGGTCATACGTTGGATCTTATTGTCTCTTATGGTGTCCCTGTATCAGACCTGGATATATGTATAAATGCTTTTTCTGATCATATGCCTATTGCATTCAAGGGTAGTTTCTCCTGTGCAGTGGGTGCAGTATGTGTGCCTACTTGGCACAGCCGGACAATTAATTCTTCTACGGCTGGACTGTTTGTTGCTGCGTTTGATCAGGCTGCTGCGCAACTGGATGTGGCCACCGGCGATGCAGAGGGCCTTAGTTCCTGGTTTGATCTTTCCTGTTACTCCATAATGGACTTGGTGGCCCTGCCGAAAATTCAGCAACTGAGGTTGAGGCCGGAACCCTGGTTTGGTACTGAAACTCGAGCAGCGAGACAATCCTGCTGTAAGGCAGAGCGTTGGTGGAAGAAGGATGGATTACAGGTGTC
>NW_018127905.1:1035476-1044271 GCF_001952655.1 Monopterus albus | reverse complement strand
ATCCTAATATCTCGACTTGAGGAGTTAGTGGGCATCCGTGGTACTGCCTTGAAGTGGTTTAGGTCTTATCTGTCAGATAGGACAATGTCTGTTCGTGTTGCTGATGCTGAGTCCTCGTCTACCTCGTTGGTATCTGGGGTTCCGCAGGGCTCAGTTTTAGGGCCACTGCTTTTTTCCTTACTTCCTCTTGGCTCTATTTTCAGGAAGCATGGGGTCTCTTTTCATTGTTATGCGGATGATGTTAAGATGTATTTGCCACTGAGGGGAAGGGACGCATCATCAGTTGCATCACTATTGTCATGTTTGATGACGTTAGGAAGTGGACGACCTTAAACTTATTGAAGTTGAATGATACGAAGGCCGAGGTTATAGTGTTTGGTCCAAATAACTCTGATGATTTTCCCCCAGTTGATTTTGGTTCCTTGGAACGGTACATGCAGTCCACCGTTACTAACCTTGGTGTTAAAATAGACTCTGTTCTTAGAATGGAATGTCAGGTGAATGCAGTTGTACGGGTCAGTCTTTATCACCTCCGGCAGCTGGCAAAGGCGAAGCCCTTTCTTTCACCGCAGCATTTTGAGACGGTAATACATGCATTTATTACATCTCGTGTGGATTATTGTAATGCACTATATTTTGGGCTCAGTCAGGCGTCCCTTGCCCGCCTCCAGAGAGTCCAAAATGCTGCTGCTCGTCTATTGGTTGGAGGGTGTAAAAGTGACCATATCACACCCATTTTGGCTTCCCTGCATTGGCTGCCGGTGTGTTTTAGAATCCATTTTAAGATTCTTTTATTTGTTTATAAATCTTTAAATGGTTTGGATCCCCTTTATCTTACAGAATTGCTACATTCCTATAGCCCCTCCCGGTGCCTCAGATCAGCTGACCACCTTGGAGGTACCGAGGGCTAGGCGGAGATCTAGGGGGGACAGAGCTTTTTCTGTGGGGGCGCCTAAGTTGTGGAATGCATTGCCCATTTATATTAGACAGGCCCCCTCGTTGTCCACTTTTAAAACCTATTTGAAGACTCATCTGTACCGTCTGGCGTTCGAACCAGTATGATCCTGTGTCTTGTTGAGCTTGTGATTTATGATGGGGGGTTGTTTTAAGTATGATGTTTTTGTTTTGCTGTTTGTTTATGTTGTTTTTTTAAAGGGTGTTGTGGATATTATGTTAAGCACTTTGGTCAGCTTCGGCTGTGTTAAATGTGCTATATAAATAAAGTTGATGATGATGATGATATGTAAACAACCATCTCAGTCTCTCTGCATCATCCATGTTTACACAGTCAATGCCTATAGTTATTTTACTAACCAAGATATTGCCCAGTTGCCAATGCAAAAGGCAATAGAAAATAAATTGAAACTCATTTTCTTTATCATTCAAACAACCCAGTGAACAGGTCGGCTTCCCTTCTTCTAAATAAGAAACATTCCAGTTACTACTGTAAGTGACAAAACACCAGATCTCAGCTGAGCACACACAGACCTTTATTGTTTAGATAAATTATATTTCATATCATTCATCATTATGTGATCCGACTTTAAGCTGAAGATTGTGTAGTAAAAACTAATCCAAAGGAGCTGTGTGTGGACAAGCTGAAAGTAAATCTGAACAGTTGTCGTGGGGAAATGAGGAATCTAATCATGTCCAGTCATACAGTCCTCCCTCAGGCACTGAATCAGCCAGTAGTCATCCTGCAGAGGTGTCATGGCTGCTTTGACATCAGTCCTCGTGCACACGTTGACCCTGCTGACTACTGACAGTAACAATCAGTCTGTGTCTGCGTGTCCTGACCGGACCAAGAAGTGCACGTTAATGCAGGTGTAGAAACATATTTGGATCACGGTGCGATCAGACTGGCCAAACCACATCTGGAGGTGGTCAGGCTGCTGTTGGAATCGGACCTCAGCAAGTGAACATGTCGTCTGTACAGTGTGATCACAGTCTGAAGATAAACCTGTAGCTCTTCTCACTCGACTTGGCTGATTTTTAAAAGGCGACAAGTTGTAGCAGAAACTAGCAGGCCCTCACACCTCACACAAGGACATCTGCCAATGCCTTGTTTGGTCTCCAGTGTAGCACGGCTGAATGCATGGTGGTCAAAATATAATATGCCGGCCTGCGCTATAACTGACCTGCACAGTTCATGGCAACACTGTGTGAATGTGTGAATGAGACATTGTAAAGTACTTTAAATAACAGCTATTGACCAAAGTCTGTTTTCTGCTTGTCCCTCAGATCCTGGTCCAAGTAATGACTGTCTACAGAGGCTTCAGAGTCGGTCACCAGAGAGAAGGCTGTTCTCTGTTCGGGCCAAGTTTACTAAAAACGTGTCTGAACAAATTCTAAACCAGCTGCTGGATCATCTTTTGCAGGAGGGCTTTATATGCCAAGAAGAAATGGAGTCGGCTAGAGCAAAAACCAGGGCTGACAGGGCTCGAACTGTGATCGACTGGGTACGTATGAGAGGGCCACAAGCCAGTTCATTCCTGATTGCCCAAGTGCGGGAGTTGGATCCATGCCTTTCCAGCACCCTGAAATTGGAACGTGTTTAGCTGTAATGATGGCATGTGAGTCCTAAATGGAGACAATCTTATGTGAAATCATTTCAAAACCTCGTCTGACATTGTGCAGAAACAGAAACTTGATTTTCCCGACTATACAACCAGCATTGTTAGAGCGAGAGTTGCCTTCACAGATGAATGAAAAACACTTCACATAGTGTGTAGTGTCATGTGGGTGATCAAGGGGGATAAAAGATTAGAGTAAGTCTTGTTCTCATGCTTGTAGTTAGATTTGGATAAGGTCATTTCAGTCATAATTGCTGTATTTGATTTATTTTACTTACTATATTTTTACTTAATTTACTTCATTTTTTAATTTGTTATCTGATATTTCTTTTGGGTTTAATCTTTATTACCTTACTTCAATTTTTTCATCAGTAGTTTTTATACTTGCTCAGTATTACTGTGAATAAGGCTGACAGAGTCGCCTGTTATGTGTAAGACTGACCATAAGATGACCCTAGCAGCCTGGAGTAAAGTGAGAGAGTTCATCAGTCTGTTATGTGGCTGGCTGCCCAGAGTTGTGGCCCAGACTGGAAGGTGGCACGGGGACACCTGTTGTGACTCAGAGAGGGAGAGATAAAATAGCCTTTAATGTCATTGTCAAAATTATTCATTTGTTTATGTGTCTGACAACAAACAGTACACAGATGTAGACACCTCCTTGTTATGGAAGCATCATATTAATGAAGTCTAGATGCCATCCTCTGATAAGTTAATGTGTTTCTCTATCACCTGTTGATGAGGTGGACATATGTGTATCACAAAGTTATATGTTACCTGTAACTAATTGTGTTTGTGACATGTTTATAGTGTTTGGAGGTATCACTACTCAGGGACGTGTCATAAAGATATTGTGTGCTCATTCTTCGTGTCAGTCATCATGTGATATGCAGCCTTATGTCACTTGCAGGTCCATTAAATTTATTTCTGGTGTTTGTATAATGTCTGAAGGGGTGACAAGTCTGACCTCTATAGGAGCAAATACAGTGATGTCTATGGTGTGTGATGTCAAGGAGAGAATGGTGGGATAGACTGTGGTCAGACTGGAGGTGCCTGTAGAGACTATAAAAGATGCTGGAAAAGCTCTGTAAACTGTTCTGCTTCACGAACCAGAAACAGAGATATTGCTGTTTGGAACCTTTTGCAATAAATCCTATGCTTTGTTTGAGAATGAAGAGACTTTGAGTGTTTTTTCAAAAGATAACAGAATCTTCACTGGTGTGTGCCTGACTTATACCGGCCCAGGTCAGGTTCCACAACAGTTGGAGCTGTCATACCAGGCTGGTCTTGATGATTCTTTGAATAGTGGCTGCTTTTTAAACTGTTGGTGCAAAGAAGGAACGAGTTGGGGGAGAAGGACTCAGTCCTGCAGGGCATCTGTGCTGAGGTTCAGAGGGGGAGGTGGACCCAGTGTCACCTGTCCCATAGAAGGAGCTGCTCAACTGGCTCATTGGTTCCTCCACATCTGTGAAAGAAAACAGCTGGAAACGCATTTATTTACAGGATTTAACTTGACAATATTTGGTAAATAGTCAGTTTAATTCAACCTGTTCAAGACCAGAGAGGAGTTCACAAACATGTCATGTGAACACCACACACACACACACACACACACACAGGTGTAAGCAGACTCATGTGACTTCTTGTGTAACTCATGTGTGCAGCAGAAATTGTTCATTTCAGCAGCAACCACTGGTCCAGTACAGCACTTTCTGCCAGCCTCACCCCTACATGTCACACCAGCTGCCTCCTGACTTCCACAGCCCAGTCCACCTGGCTTCCTTCATCGCCACTGACACTAATAATCAAATGTGTGTTGACTTTTGTTTTATATAAAAGCTGCACTGCACTAAGTAGACTGTGCTATGACTGAGTCACGTATGAGGATAACCTGGGTGCACGTGGTGACCAACATAAGGATGGACAGAAATGTGAAGTATTCTGTAACATGAATCTGACACCAAGATCTTTTTTTAAATGGAAAGAAACAGTGGAGTTAATGGCGACACGTTACATTTCTGACTATTCTTAGCAGGATGTGAGTGGAAAGAATCCTCCATGTCACACAAATGCACAGTTTCCACCCCTTGCGCAACAGGAAGCCAGAGACACTTCACTGTGGTGCAGCAAAATATCACTTCCTGTTACGGCTACATAGTGTATTGCTCTGCAGTTTGACAGTTTGTCAGCGCAGGCAACATTTCCATCTGTTGTGCTAAATGCATTAACAACACGGCAGAAAGCTACACATGAATAGTAACAAGTAAAAGATCAGGTTGTTATGGATCTAAATTCTTTACATGTGCGACAACTAGAAAGCTTTGAGCAGATGAAGTGAGAACTTCTTCAATAAACAACAACAACCAGCCTAAAGTTGAAGTGTGACACTGGATAAACACACTGAAATGTTCAAAGCTACCATCGAGATAATGTAGCTGTACCTGTGTTACACACTGACATTCAGTTGTATTTACAGTCGATGCAGTAAATCACTAAACACTTTGAGCTGTGTCTTCTCTGTACAGGTCATTAAGTTTGTGTGTGTGTCTGTGTGTGTTCATGTTTTCTGTTGGACTGAGTCTGTTTGTTGTTGTGGTGAATATGTGGCCAAGTGTGTTGACTATGTCGGTTGATTTTGGACCAAACCAGGATCTCTGGTCCTTATTCCAGCAGACTGCAGCTTCTCTGTGACTCTGTGAACTGTTGCACAATAGTGTTCATCAGCAACATCAGCACAAATCACTCATGTATGAATAAACTGAATGTTGTCGTGTTTCTGCTGTGACCACACTGAAACTCAGAACCAGCTTGGAGTCAGTACGAGCTCTGCTATTATTAGGTGCCTGTCCTCAATCAGGTCCTCATCTGAGCACAGTGGGGGAGTGGGGAGTTTTAGGGAGTGACTGACTCATGTTAATGGTGTCTCAGATCTTCACGTCATCAGTTTGTGCTGATTCTGCTGAAGCAGGTTTAGTCAGAAAAGGGCTGCACAACTCCTCTTTGTCACATCTTCATCTCCATCATCATCCCCCTGTGGGACAATGGTTCTGTCATGTTGGCATCAGTAGGGAGATCCACTGCATCACACCAGGCGCTCCCTGTTTCTCTTTGAGCTGTGTTGATCAATAACAGGACATCCTGACACCATGTGATGCACACCTTTCCAGGGTTGGGCAGGTACCTGTTGATGATCAATTCAGTTATTGACGACTCAAACACTGATTAGTTTCTTCAGTCTGTGACAACCATAAATCAGCAGAAGTGACTTTGCTTGCTCATTGTAAACAACCTGTCTGCGCTCCCTTTCCCACATGACAGGTGAGCTGTGCAGTCGGACACACCCCCTCACTGCTGCTGCCTTATTCCCACAGTCTCAGAATCAGAATCAGAATCAGCTGTATTGGACACATGAGGAATTTGACTCTGGTACAGCGGCTCTCAATGCATATGGGCATGGCCTTATGTAAGGCAGCAGTGGGCAAGTAACCAATATAAGGCTGAGAACAGAAGTAAAGAAGGAATGTGCCTTAGGAGTAAAAATAAAGTACTATATACACACAGTCTGGAATCGACAGATCAATATGTACAAGGTATATTTACAGGTATTGCACTGAGAGTTACTGTCCAGTCATACTGTCATGGGTCAAGTGTTCATCAGAGTGACGCCAGGGGGAAGAAACTGTCCTTGTGCCTGGTTGTCTTGGTGCACAGTGACTTGTAGTTTCGTCCAGAGGGGAGGAGTTCAGACAGATTGTATCCCAGGTGTGAGCGGTCAGCAGTGATCCTCTCCGCCCTCCTTTTGACCTTTGAGGTGTACAGGTCCTCCATGGAGGCTTGCACCAGTGATCTTTTCTGCAGTCCTGACTGTCCACTGGAGTCTGTTCCTGTCCTATTTGGTTGCTGAGCCAAATCAGACAGTGTCATGATTCTGTCCCGCCTGTTTCCAGTATCATGCTTTTATTTTGTGTCACTTCCTGTTTCGGTCTCACACTGCATATGGACACGTCACACTGATTGACACTCATTGTTTGCACCTGTTTTCACCCCCACCCCACCCCCACCGGAAAGCTGCCAGATTGTTCTAACCTCAGTTCAGACTTTCCAGCATTTTCTTGGTACCTGTTACTCCAGCTCAGACCTTGGATTGCTTTTTGACCACCAATTACTGCCTTACCCTCCTACTTCTGACTGTGTACTGTGTTTCGACCTCTGGACTTCCCCTTCTGACCAATCTTTTGTGGATACCTCAGCTGTATATGTTTGCTGGCTCTGGCCCTGGACTGTATTATTGACCCGAGTGTGTTTTCTGGACTCCTGCATTGTATTGTGTTTATCGTGACCAGCATCTCAGTAAGGAGATTGTTTTCTCCTCATCTGGCATTATAATAGAGTTCACCATTGACATCATCGGCAGTGTTATGCACCGTACCTGACAGACAATGATGGAGGAACAGAGAACAGACTTGATGATTCCTCTGCAGAACTGTATCAGCAGCTCCTGGAGCAGGTTGAACGTCCTGAGCTGGTGCAGGAAGTGCATCCTCTGCTGTGCCTTCTTGATGATGGTCCTGATGTTGGACGTCCACTTCAGGTTCTGGGAGATAGTGGAGCCCAGGAACTTGTAGGACTTTACTGCTGATATAGTGCTGCCAAGTTTGGTGAGGGGGACTCTTCCTGAGGTCCACTGTCATCGCCACTATTTTGAGCATGTTCAGCTCCAGGTTGCTGTGACTACACCACAGGACCAGCTGCTCAACCTCCCATCTGTAGGCTGACTTGTCGCCGTCTCGGATGAGACCAATGACTGTTGTGTCATCTGCAAACTTTAGGAGCTTAACAGAGGGGTCCTTCGAGATGCAGTCGTTGGTGTAGAGTGAAAACAGCAGAGGGGAGAGCACACAGATTGGATCAGTTATCAGTCATGTTATCATTTTTAATTGATGTTTGTTTACCATGTGAAACCAAGATTTGTGTTTCCTCTGCTGTGTCTGGAAAAAAGTTTCCTGTAGTAACACTGCCACCAGCTGCTAACTTGCTGCACTACAACTCACTGCTGATTTCTGCTCTCAGGTCACACTGAGGTCACATGAACACCAGCAGCTTCTGCAGATCATAGAACGTCTGTTCAACCCCATGAGAGGGTGTGTGTGTGTGTTTCCACACATTGAGATGAGAGAAGTAAATGAATATTTCTTCTTCTTTTCACTGCAAATATTTTATTTGTAGATCAGAATATTCATGAATGAATTCAGTCATTTTTCAGTGATATGTGACTTCTAGCCAACAGGAACCCCTTCATGTTTAGTCAGGTTTGAACAGTAGCTGTGAGGTCTGCTTGGCGCGACCTGCCTCTTTTCCCCTTTCTCTTTCCGTCCTCTCGTCATGCAGGCTCGGCAACACAGCTGAGGCACATCACCTCAATCAGCAGCTCACTGGGTGTGGTGCACAGCTGAGGCTCGTTCACACTGATTAAGGGGAACCTATTTAACGCGCTGGCAGACGGCCCATCTTCACAGATGATTGACACTGTAACAGTGATGCTAACAGTGAGAGTAACCAATGTTTTGATCCGGCCACATAAGTCGGCGATCCTCCTTCTTCCTGCTGCTCTCCTGTTATCTCACTCACTCACTCAGCTCACTTTTCCATCCTCTGGTTACTGCCGTTCTCCTGTCTGAAAGTGCTGTAGAAATAAATTTGATTTGCCTTATAAATAAACATATAAATACATTAATGGATTTCTATTTGTGCAAGTGTGATATTAATGTATTTTCTATGTTCCTTTTATCATGCTACCATGAAGGTCAATCTGATTATTACTGTAGTTTGTCTTAGGAAAAAGCATTTTCTGGTGTTTACGCCGGGTACTCCAGTTTCTTCCCATTTGAAAACATTTACACCATAACTAACTTAAATTCAAATTTTATTTGTATAGCGCCAAATCACAAGGAACTTTATATTATTATTATTATTAATAAGGAAAAACCCAACAAATCCCCTTTGAGCAACACTTGGCAACAGTGGGGAGGAAAAACTCCCTTTAAAGGAAGAAACCTCCGACAGACCCCAGCTCTTGGTGGGCGGCCTTCTGCCTCGACCGGTTGGGGTGAGTGGATAGAGGAGAGACAAAAGAAGAAAAGCATCAGGTCGATGTGGCTGGGGACTGGTCATCAGAGACATAGAGCTCCAGGGCCAGGGGAACCTGCAGAAAGGGACAGGGGGAGG
>NW_018127905.1:1015899-1026313 GCF_001952655.1 Monopterus albus | reverse complement strand
TGCGGGTTGGGCACCACAGCTGAGGGCCGTCACCTCAAGCAGCAGCTCACTGGGTGTGGTGCACAGCTGAGGCTCGTTCACACTGATTAAGGGGAACCTATTTAACGCGCTGGCAGACGGCCCATCTTCACAGATGATTGACACTGTAACAGTGATGCTAACAGTGAGAGTAACCAATGTTTTGATCCGGCCACATAAGTCGGCGATCCTCCTTCTTCCTGCTGCTCTCCTGTTATCTCACTCACTCACTCAGCTCACTTTTCCATCCTCTGGTTACTGCCGTTCTCCTGTCTGAAAGTGCTGTAGAAATAAATTTGATTTGCCTTATAAATAAACATATAAATACATTAATGGATTTCTATTTGTGCAAGTGTGATATTAATGTATTTTCTATGTTCCTTTTATCATGCTACCATGAAGGTCAATCTGATTATTACTGTAGTTTGTCTTAGGAAAAAGCATTTTCTGGTGTTTACGCCGGGTACTCCATTATCTGATTGATTAATAACTGATTAGACAATACAAATAAATTACAAATTAAAATTCTCAGGGCACACCAATTGCATCTATGTACACTCTTCTGTCAACCAATCCTCTGGGGCTACCTGCTCTTCTGGTTCTGCAGTGTAGGTGGGATGCAGATGTAGCTCAAATTTGGAAAGTGATGGTGTTGTTCATAAAAAGTCCCACTAGGTGGTGCTGCTGTATTAGATAGATATTAAGATATAAACAGATATTAAGGTATAAATACAGCATTCCTACATGTAAAAAAGTAAAGTTCTAAAATCTATATTGTGTTATGAAATCTTAACTTACACTTATATTTTCTCTTCTGCAGTCACAGCTTAACATTTAATGGTTTAATTTGTTGTTACTATTGTGTTAGAGCAGTTATTGCAGCAGAATACAGTTAAAACATAGTAGGTCACCACAGTGATTGATACTTTCAGAATCTCACAGTCTCTCTGACAAATATTCAAACAGCACCTGGAAATTAAAAAATGAATACTTAAATATAGATCTTAAGCTCATGTAGGATGATGGATTTGTTGCATGGTGGTTCGTTTGAAAATCAAATGGTTATAAATAATATCTAAAACACTTTGGACCTGGCACCTAAATGCATGTAATGGCACATAGACTTGTTATACAGTAGGTCTGGTGCCATGTGTAGTAAAGCAATACCCCCACAGCAACACTGCTCAAGGAAACAAGACTAACAGCAGTATCAGTGACCTCGGACACAAACAAGCTATAAAACCAAATGTAGTTACAGTTATTTGTTTTAAATAAAAAGTGAAAATATTTCAAGGTTTGGTTAAGTTTGCATTCTAGCCTTTATTGACTCTATTGCTAACATGCTAAGTAATTTTTATGTGCTTTAAACTGATACTAAGACTGTGGTTAAAAAACAAAAGCAAGCCATTGTCTGCACTAAATTGTCAGGCTTTGGGCCAATTGAGCATCATTCCATACCACTACTGTACCCAGTGGTTTTAATTATTGTGCAGTCAGATATGGTAGCAAGTACATTTACGTTATTCCTGCAGTGCAAAAGTGTTCACCTGCCACAACAGACTCTGCTTCATCATCAGCAGTGCTGGAAGGAGTAATCAGATTCTTTACTTAAGTAAGAGGTGCAGTACCACATGTAAAATACTCTGTTGCAAGTAAAAGTCCTGCATTCAAATTGTTCCTTAGAATACAGTAGAAAAGTATTAGCACCCAGACAGAACAGTTGTTCTCCCACCATTCAGCTGCCTTCAACCAGCCTCAGCCTCTGTAAGGCTGTGATTGACAATATGTGTGGACCATATTTCATTGAGGATGTGCTTACAGTATGTCCTTGGCCTTTTCTCCCTCTTCCTCTGGTTTCCCTCCCTACCCTTCCATACCTCTCGTCTTCCTCCTGGTAGTTGATGCTGTTCATTTCCTTGTTTTTCCATTGTCAGACATAGAAACAGTGAGTTGTGCTCTGTCTATATATTTTTGCCAACTGAAGGTTCATGAGATGCACCTCTGAGCTGGTTTAGAGAACTGGTTGATCTAAAGCTTCACACACTCCCCTTCATTAGTGAAAGTCAAGATTCACCTGAGAGCAATTCAACAGTTAAAACAAGTCTAATAGAGCTGTAGAGAAATATGCTTGACATATACTAAAGACAATTAGTTCACCCATTTTGCATGTAATGACAAATGAACTAATGCCTAAATGTTTTGGGAGGTCAGACTATTCAACATAATACATTTTGATCAACATGACATAAGCAGCTGATAATGCAGAAAACAACAATCATACATTATCATTTGCATGAATGCGCCAAAGAATTTGCAGTTTGTTAAAAACAATGACACAATGTTTAATGATGTGGACAAGTGACTGGATGATGCAGAGGTTGAACAGAATTTCATTTGTGATCCGAGAAATGTTCCAAAGTGACTGAGAAAAAGTGTAAGCCCAATGTAATTTCTTTCTAGTGTTTGTCTGTAAATCTAAAAACTTAATGGACTAATGTCTCAGACAGCCTGTGGTTCATCTGAATGCACACTGAGTGAATATTTTATGCAGCATTTACTGGGAAATCGATAAAAACATTGATGCTAATAATTACTGCATGTGAGGGCTCATGTTTATACTGTACAGTCTGTGTGTGTGGTGGGCTGTGCTGCAAACCAGGTGTGTCCTAAGTGTCAGAGTCAGAGTTACTCCAGACAGGAAGGTGGCCGACTGATTGACAGCTCAGCCTGTTGTGACTGAGACATTATTCCATTCAGACAGACAGCTGCCACTGCAGACGCACTTTGGAGCCTCTGGAATTACAGTAAACACACACACACACACTGGCCGTGACTTCATAAGAGGCTGGGCTCTGACAGCAGCTTGTGATTGGCTAACTGAAGGTGTAGTATAAGGAATATGAATGGTTTCTGACAGGTCTTGGCTGATGTAACATTGGCACAGACATATTAGGACAACTGTCACTATATGTCCAGATCAGTCGAACTGACACATTCACGCTCATGGAGCCTCACTTATGGCTTCAATAGGCTGTAAAGGCTAAAAGGGTTCATGTTCTTCTTTTTGCTGCCTTCACTTTTGAATAAAAACACCAATTTTGAATATTTTGTCTGGCCTAACAAAAAAAACCACTGCAATCCATTAGCGGATTAGAAAGTGACAGACAGCCAGGCTGAGACAAACCGGCCCTCAGTCTATCAGACACTGACTCAGCATGATGTCACACACCAAGCACCACAATCATTGACTTTTCCTGCAGACTTGCACAGACGATCCACATGAAGCAGGATTTCTAGGGCAAATCATTTGAAACCCCACACTGGGCTCAAGACAAGGGAGCTCGAGGGATATGTTAACATGCTTTAATTCTTTTACAGCAGACAGGAACATTATGTTTGATCATGCAAAGATAAACATGTCACTGATTCATGCCTGTTTCACCTCAGGTTCTGCTGGACTCTCCAAACACTCCTGACGTGATTTAACTGTGGACACATGACACTCACAGGACTGTATGACCTGTCCACTTCAGTCTATAAATAGCAGACAGTGAGTTTTATGACCAGATACATTTTAGTCGCTGTGTGTTGTGAATTTTAAGGTTGAGGTTTTCCATATATTTTGATGAGGCTGTATCATTGTCAGATTAACAAAAGTTCACTATACTGAGACCCTACTGTATACTCCACCAAAAACTCTAATATAGGGTGTTTCAGTCCTAGAATAATCAGACCAAGTTTCAAATGTATTTCCCTTCATTAATTCAGCATTTTGTTCTTACTATTTGATTTGTACTTGGCCAAGTAGTTATTTTAATCAGTTTTAAACCAAGTCACAGTGAATGACTTACCATTTTCATTCAGTTTTTCATTCATTTTTAGTACTGTCAAACATTTAAAGCTAGTTTGATTTAAAAGTGCAAGTTTTCCTGCTGCCTTAAAATGTCACATAACCAAAGTTGAGTAACTAAAGTCTGCTCATAAGTTAGGTAAATCTAAAACCATCAGGGTTAGGTTCAAGGAATTTGAGATATTTAGTTTAACCAGCAACTGTTTAGTAAAACTTACATGCATGTCAGATTTAATTTACTTTTATATTTTCATTTTCACAAAGGTGAGGCAAAAACGACTGAAATTTAAAAAAAAAGACGAGACAAGCCGCACAATACACAAATCATGTTTTGTTAAAGATGAGCACTCAGCAATACACTCACTGAACACATATTTTAAAATCTAAAGACTTTAAGTCCAGAGGTGGATCTAGAAAATTGTGGACGGGGGGATCAGGCTGAGGCACAGACTCAGAGAGGGGTAGCACATGTGAAATCCATGTAAAAAGCTAATTAAATCCCTAGTTCTATGAAATAACAAACCATACATGTGTGCTTTCTTTAGCTAACTTTGGCTGCTCTCTTTATTTACTCCTGGGCGGGGATGTCACTGCTGCACAGTGGTACCCCCTCCTCACTGGGACACACCATGCCAAGTGCTTCACAACAACACAGTCAGATAAATGAATACAAATATCACACTGCCTGCAAAATAAAACTACTTTGATCAGTATCAAACAAAGCTCTAAAAAATGTTAGTTGAATTTAAGGCAATACTTTGTCATTGTTTTTCATTTTTCATCGCTAACACTGACAAAAATCATGTTTTGAGTCTGGCAGGGCTGGTGGCAGGGGTGGCCAATCAGATTCTGGGAGTGTCCAGTGCCACCCCAGCCCCCGGTGCCACCCTCTTTGCTCTGCCCATGTTAAAATCAGTCACTTATTCTGAGATTGTCTGATAGTGAACACTACAAATTATAAGTTGAATTAACTTGAAATCAACACAACACATAGATTTACTGTGAATTAAGTTGATGATAAAAGATGAACTACTTCCATTGAATTCCAGTATGATGTTTCATATAGTGTCAGTCCAGACCAATGACGTTGTCTTTCCATAACATTAAAACACTAATACACAGAAACAGGGCAGCTAACTCTTGTTTCCCCTGTTGGGCCACTGCAGCGCTTGCTCACTAATGCTAAGGGTTTTTATCCAGCTGTGATATCTTTTGATAGGTGAACTGAGTCATTCCTGCCCAAAACAAATTGACCTCCGTGCCTGCTCTCAGCCTCGTGCACAACGCAGAGACATGTAATTCCTGTCTGTCCAGAAGGCGTCTTAATCCTGTCCATCTTTCTCTGATGATTAACAAGATTTGAAACCTTTGGTTCTCAGTTCCTCCTTCACTCAGTAATATTACATCATCCATCTTTCTTTCAATTACCAGACAGCTCCCTTTCATTTGCTGTAGCCCATTAGTCAGTAATTGAATCAGAAACCCCACCCACTGCCCACGGATGTGAATGTAGATCTAAGTCTAGGAGTAAACGTTGCTCTAACCTGCTGCAAGGTCAGAACAACAAGGTTTATGGACATCTCATCTTTTTTTTTATTGAAACAAAGTAACACATTAACAAAACAGGACCGAACATGGGAGACAAGACAACAGATACATGACATTACAAAAAGATAGTGTTTTACAAGACTGTGGTGTGTGAAGTGTGGGTATTTCCAACTTATTCAGTCTATGAAATGCAAGAAAGGGAAAAGGAGGGAAAATAAAAAACAAATTACCAGTAATG
This sequence comes from Monopterus albus, assembly GCF_001952655.1. Taxonomy (NCBI): domain Eukaryota; kingdom Metazoa; phylum Chordata; class Actinopteri; order Synbranchiformes; family Synbranchidae; genus Monopterus; species Monopterus albus. Next base: position 1,020,659 of record NW_018127905.1, on the reverse strand, counting down.
ATGATGATAACAGTACCGCTAATAAAATCAGCTTGTTCCATTTTAGAGGTTGGTGGGAATGTGCGTGGCCTCAGCCCCAGGTGTTTGGTTCAAGTTGAAATGTGTTAGAAATGGGTTCCATGTGTCATAAAAAGCTGATAAACTGTTCTTGTGAGTAGATGCCATTTTCTCTAGTGTGATGTATTCTATCAGAAAGTTGGTCCAGTGGTTGATGTGTAGTGATTTACTTGATTTCCAGTTTTGAAAGATTGTTTCCTTAGCAATAGCTAGAGAAATGAGGAGTGGGATTTTGTATTTAATTGGTAGGTGGTCAACGTCTGTGATATTACCAAGCAAGCAAAGGATCTTACAGCCCAAGATGGTGGAGAGTTTCTCTGTCACTGCTATCCAGAGGGAATGAACTGGTTGGCAGGTCCAAGTAGCATGAAAATAATTGTCAGTGCAATCCAGAGTGCATTGTGAGCAGATGTCTGTGTCAGTAAAACCCATTTTGAACATTTTACTTTTTGTAATATGGGTCCTATAAATGGTCTTGTATTGTATAAGTTGTAAGTTTACATAGCTGGTCATAGAAAAGATGTTATTGCAAATTTCCGTCCAGAAGTTGGAGTTGAGGGAGAGAGTTAAATTGTTTTCCCATTTGAGTTTTGGTATTGTTATTTGATATGAGTTTATATAGTTTGGATATTATTTTCTTGGAATCTGTAATTTTCAGAATTTCTACAGTTAATTTGGATGGTTGTAGTGGGTTATTGGTTACACTAATCTTTGACCTAATTATGGATTTTAGTTGATTGTACTGGAGGAACTGTTCTCTCTGAAGGCCATCTCATCCTAACAGGATTACTGGGGTGATGTGTTTTCCCATAGATCTCAACAACTGCAACACAAATATTGAACTCTTGACATGTAGGACAACCAGTCCTGTTCACCAAATCAGCTTGAGCTATTGCTCACAGTTAAAAGCCAACTGGGGGCAATTTGTGGTAGCAGTCACTTAGATCTATCTGTTAAAGCTAGTTTCTCCTTCTCGGTGCTTAATTTGTAAACTGTGAGGACCCAGAAAGAAATATGTTCATTTTTGGTGTCTTTGTGGTTCGTCTGGGTCTCTATGAGATAGTTTTACATCACTTTGTGGCAATTTTGTAACTCTAAGTGGTCATTTTTTGTCTGTTTGTGGTCATTTTGAGTGGGCTCTATACATTTCACACAAGACATATGGAACTGTGTTCCAACTGGAACAAACGCCATGGCTAAGGATCTCTTCTCCCTCCCCAACCCTCAGAAGACCAACCTGCACGGCGATAACACTCATGTGTATGTGATGAGTAACACTTCGCTGTTTAGGTTTTTGAAAGTTAACTCAGCAAAAACAAAACAAAACAAAACAAACAACAACAAACAAACATTTAAGGTGTCAAAAATTCAGCGTGCAGGCAAAATGTAGAAGATCATATTATTGTAGCATGAGTAATGGACATTCAAACCAGAAGCAGGGGCTTGATGATGCTGGGATGAGTTTCACAGCAGATCTGAAATATCAAGATGCTTTTTTTTTTACTAGAACTGTGTGAGATCTGACATTGTGAGGACAGAGTGTGGGGGAGGCTGGAAAATTAGCTCAATGTAACAATTATAGTGCAAATATCCACAGTGTATTATCATCTATAGCCAGTACATTGTGCTGATAACATGGGGCTCATTCCTGTCATCTCAGGTAAAATGTTATAATAGACTGTGTATCCTAGAAAAACACACACTCACACTGATGCAGTAGTGGAGGGAAAGAGATGGCATGTCAACAAGACTGTTCTTGCTACCTGGGCTGTTCCAAAGCACAACTGAGATCAAGTCAGACAGACAGAAGGAGAGTGTGACCCAGAGGGAGGGAGAGTGTTTGCTTGTGTGCATGAAAGAGTGAGCGAGAGACCCGGGAAAAAACGTCATCTGCCTGGACTGGACTACCGGACCACAAGCATACGAGCAGCGGCCGGAGGAAGGACAGTGGCTCCACTGTGTGTATCCGGACAGAGAGTTACTGTGCTCGGACAGGGGACCATTACCGTCAGCGGTCCTCTCAACAGCAGCAGCAGCGGGGCTGAACGCTGGAGAGCACCTGGAAAGTGACACCAGGACCGGTTATTAGCGAGTGGCCGAGCGGGGGAACATGGCTTCTTCTCCGGTTACCCTAGCATCGCTCGAAGGAGGGACACCTTCACCCACCGGGAACGAGGAGCCCGCTACACCCCGACAGGTACACATTTGAGCTGTTGTTGAGAAAACAGCATACCGAACTTCATTTGGGAATACATCATTTTAAGAGTTAACGCAGGTATCTGCAGAGGCACGTTCACAAAGAGCTTCATGTGATATATTTCCCAATTCAACAGAATGTGGTCTTTAATTCGGCATGCAAACAACACTTTAACCAGCTCTTAATTGGAAATAAAATATGAAGTTTGGAATCCTTTTACCAAGTAATCATGGACCAATCAGTCTTGGAAAGCAGTAGCTTATGACCTGTTAGCCTAAAAAGTTTGTATATTATTGAAAATTCCATTTGGTTAATTCAGTGTTCATCGAATTTAGCAAAATATCTTGCCATAGCCCATGTGCAAGCGTCACTGTGACATAACTATATGTTCTGATGCCAAGGGAACCAGTAACCTGATTTTGAATGGAGTTTGGTGTGACGTATTAACCACTGACACAAGCTTTGCACGTCGTTGTCACTTTTAAAGGACTGCTGGAGGCTCGCCCTTCTCATGAAGGGACATGAGGCTCTGACAGGGAAGGCGTTTCCCTGAACCTGACACTTGCATGGCCACCCGATGAAGTTGGCTCCTAATTTTATTACTGTCCAGAGCCAGTTATGGTGCTGATGTTTTCTTCCTGTGCACTGTTACCTACCCACTACCCGGTGCTTTCAGATGCTCTTTCTGCCTTTTTGCATTAAAAAAATCCAGTCTTGTGCATATTGCCATATAAATGAAATGTTTCCTTTTCAGCAGCCAGGTGATGAGTACCTGTGGATGAGCGGGACATGGATAGTGATGGATGATGGATGATGGATAGTGTTACACAGAGTACTCTGACAGTCATATTTAGCCAATACTTTATAAAGCATGTTGTTTTGGAAAATGCAACCTTGTTTACAGCCTGCTCCAAATCTAGGCCTTCACAACAGGTGTGTGTTGGTATCAGTGTCACCACTGTGGCAGCTCTGATGTCCTAATGTGTATATGCGGATGGAGTGACAAGTATGCAAAGTGAATGCTAGACGTACAGAACGGACTGCTTGTTCTTTAACTTGGGTACATAGAACATCAGAGAGTCTCTGAGTAACTTTCTGATGCTGCATTTTAAATTGTGAGAATTTCAGTAAGTAGAAATCCTGTGGCTCAGGAGGTAGAGCGAATCGTCTCCTAACCAGAGGATTAGCGGTTCCTGGCTTGTCCAGTCAACATGTCGAAGTGTTCTTGAGCAAGACACTGAACCCCCAGTTGCTCCCGGTGAAAACACCGGTGTGTGAGTGCGAATGGGTGAATGGTCAAGTAGTGTGAAAGCGCTTTGAGTGTGCTGAATTGCATAGAAAAGCGCTATACAAGTATAGGACCATTTACAGCAGGTTGGTTATGTTTCCCCTATTATGTTCTAAAGCACGTTTTGGAAATATAGAATTAGGCCTGTCCCTGGTAATGTCTTGTTTGCACACACTACTTTGTGTAATTTTGTTACCAGGTCATAACATGTTGCATCTTCGCTGAATGCTCACCACCTCTTATAAACATTGCTGTGCTCCTTTCTGGCCTGACCAGGCATTCATGGTAAGCCATGCACTACTCTACGTCATATATACTATTCGACAGATAGTTATGCGCTAATCTGGCTGAAAGACAGAGGTGATGTTTTGAGCGCTAGTCTCCAAAGCTACAGCACACAGTCATACTGTGCCTGTTGCTGGCTAATGCCAGTCTTTTCCATTCGGCCACAGTTGCAGTATTTCCTGTGTGCACTCCAAATTACCATTATAAAACACTGCACTGTTGTGGACATGTGAGTATGGACACTGACAGTAATTTGTAGGTAGTTTATACATTGGTTTTTATGCCAAAGAAGAAGCTACATTATACCATAGGCAGGGTATTGAAATGCAAACAAATTATTAACACTGACCCTTTCAATGGACAAATGAGCTGTTTCTGTGGGGGGCTGATTACTTCATGATCAGTACCTGAAAGTCATAACTGATCTGCCATTGAATTGTCAGTTCATCAGAGCTGAGTCATTGAGAGCCAGTTTGAATCAAGTCACAACTCTTGGTAAACAAAAAGGACCTTCAAATGCTGATCAACAACATACAGTAGCAGTGGAATGTTTCCTTTCCAGCCTGTGTTAGTACAGTTTGTACATAAACGAGGCCAAATGTTTTCAGCACGTAGGCATATTACTCAGTAGGCCTATTACTCAGATATTCAAGGTGTGGCCGTATGAGGGTTTGTTCATATTGTTTTTTTATGTTTGTATTGTTCTGGGATTTTATTACATCAAAACTTTAGATGTAAATTTTTAGGTCCCAAGTCCTGAAAAAAGTTTCCAGGAAGTGAAGTACTGACAGACCAAGCTGACAGTTGGTCGTCGGTCACTGTCAGGCCGTCAGCGAGCATCTCTCGCCCTTGTCTTCACGGTGTGTTCTGTACTGTTGACACCAGTTGACGTTTTTTTTTTTTAGCTGATTCAGCATGTTGAATCGGAAGGGT
>NW_018127905.1:970563-1015881 GCF_001952655.1 Monopterus albus | reverse complement strand
GTTTAGTGAAACAGTGGTGAGAAGGGAGAGGTTTGAAAAAGCCCCATGTAGTATCCATGATGGCATCCATTTAGTGCGGTTTCTCCTTCTGTTTCACCTGCACATCCTTCTTCCTTTTTCTACAACCATAAGACCAAGGGTAGAGAACGGCAGTCTCACTAGCAGTGTCTTTTAAGGTATATTCTGATTAGCTATAAATTCGCTGCTTTGTTTATAGCTTGTTTATTCGCAGTCCTTTCGCAGTCTTCAATGACAAATACAGACTACCACTACCTGCTGGTATGGAGAGTTATTGCCTCTCACACTGATGCACAGCGTATGTGCTAATTGGCCATTGGCTGTAGTCTTTGCACTTTGTTCAAGTGCCACTTTTTGGCCCAGACAAAGTGTTTACAGTTTGTTGCGGCTAGCTCTTTGTCAGCTTGGTGTGCGTCTGCTGTAACAGAAGTCAGTTCTGAGAGCAGTCAAGTCCTCATTTTATTGACATAAAGTTGCTGTTTGGAGTTTTTGACCACATGCACAAGTAGACAAGTGATGTCATGCTCTCATGTTGTTGGATTTATACAGTACCACTGATTAAAAGTTGGTGGTGGAATTGTGCCAAACAGTTTAGGTTTCCATACAGCATAAGTAGAGAAGAAGAGGACCTCTAGGCAACAAATGGATGGATGGAAACAATGCAGGTTCCAAAAATAGTGGCAGATATTTTTCTAGATATTTTCCTTTTCTAAATTTTATATTTGTGGTATATTCATAGATTTCTCTACTTATTGGAGTCAGCATTGATTCTTATTTTTAAGAGACCAGTGAAATGTCTAATATGCTGTGAGCTGTCAGTGGTCAGCCAGGGAGATTGTTTTATCCTTTTTTTCTAATAATTGGTTTAATAGTTTGTATCATTTAGGGCTTCAGTGGACTGTTGCAGTCTTATACAAAGGGTCAAATAATAAAGCCACCTACACTTAGGGGCTTTAAGCCTTTGAGCACATTCACATTATTAACACACAAGCCACTCAGGAAGCCTATGACCTCAGGTCAAGAATAAATGAGCTTCTTCCCTTTGTTTCACCTCAAAAAGAGATGTGGGTTCCTGTTTGCAGTGATTACAGACATCAGGATATTCATCTCTGGTTGCGTGAACAAGGAGTGATTAACACTGCAAACAGGAATGTGAGGCTTGCAGTGATGGACAGGGCTTTTAGACGGGGGTGGACATGTATTCTGCCACCAGGTCTGGTCCTGTAGAGGAGGACATCTGCCACTCCTTTCTTCTGTCTCAACCACGGTCAGATGGTGACAGACGAAATCCACTGTAGGCTATGGCCATGCTGGTAGCATGACTCTCAGTGTGAGGCCCGGCTGTAAACAGAAAGATGGGAGAAGAGAAATGCAGTGCTTTAGTGATCAGTTTAAGTGTTATGAGATGGTCACTAGCTTAGCACATTAAGCTTCAGTTTCCGTCTTTGCAGCTCAGTGAGAAATATGGATCGATGAAGAGGGGGACTGAGCAAGAGTTTGAATTTGAGATGCTTGCTGGTTCTATTCCCAGAACAGATTAGGTTTAAATCTGAAGGGGAAGGCTCCTACAAAAAGCAACCTTGTTTCATAATTTTGGAGAGCAATAATAGTAATTGTTTAGAGATGGAAATGCAGTAACCTACAACAGCTAAAATGAAGTCAGGTGGCAAGAAACATGATCAGATAGGTTGTAAACAAAAGGGTTAGCTGTTGGTTTGTGGTGCGCAGTTGTATTGTGCATTGAAGGACATAAGACACACTTTGGGTTTGCACTTATCCTAACTGGACTGACTGGTGAATGTCATACTATATATTATATCCCCAAAGAGTCCACAAAGTGGTGGCTCTCAACCTTTAGGAGTACAGTGGTAGATGAGAGTGTTGGTGTAATAGACAAGGACGTAATAGGTTGTACTGTACAGTATGTACTCCCTGGTGCCGTCACACGCTGTGGTTCATTCCCTCAAGTGATGTCACTGAAATCTCACACTGCTGCAGAGACTCTACACTCCCAGCAGGGCTTTATCACACCTTGTCTTTACTGAAGAAAATGACTGTGTTGAGAAAAACAGTATTAAAACTAAGCAGCACAGACAGAATAGAGAAATGATTTTGGCGTGTGTATCAGCAGTAACATATAAAGTGAGGGTGGGTTGAGATTGCTGGACTCAGGAGCAGTAGCAAGGTCAAGTGTTTGAGAATACACTGGTTCTAGCTCTGCAGTCACAACACCCAGCATCCGCCTCTGTCTCTGCCTCCACCTTGCAGGACATGACTAAGCATTTTACCAGTAGAGCGTACTTGAGACTATGTGAGGTGCAGTACACTGGGTAATGCCCTTCTATGTGGAAACCTGCAGATTTAACATGTAAGACATATTCTTCAAAGTGCATGTTGTCATAGTGCATCACAAATATAGAATAAAGGCTTTTGTGATTTATGATAGAATTGTTTTACAAATTTTTTCCATTTTTTAGCTTCTTTAGCATCCAAATGTAAATTAATACATTATGCTCGTAACAGAGCGCCATGGGGATGACATTTTTTTTAAGCCAACCCAGACGTTAGCATCGCCCTGGCTCCCTGAATAAAAAAAGCCAATGGGATTTTTCCATAGACTTTTGGATCCTTGTGGAAAATAAGCTCTGTGACAATCAGCAGGCTAATCCTCACGAATGAACACCATTTGATGTTTTATTGAAGCCCAAATACAATCACCAGAAGTAAAAACCTATTGTTAGGCTATAAACAAACTACACCATGGTCCCATGACTTCAACGTCACCCCCATGTTTCCAACTTGTAATTTGATTTATAGTGCTTACCTTTTCTACAGATGCCTTTCCTCTTAGCTTGACCCATTCTAGCTAGTGATCCTGGCTGTTTCAGTTAGTTTTTATAGTTTGCAAGTGCATGAGTTTAAGATAACAAGGCTGCAAAGTGAACTAGTGAGTAGATGAGACTCCATGATGACGTAAAGTCCCAAATAGCCTCTGTTGTCTCATTTAGCCATTTGTTAGCAACCACCTTTTTTAAGACACATAAAAGCATTACGAATCATGAGTAGGGTATTTACTAACATATTTTATTTCATAGAACAAAATGTGAAAATGCATTAGCCTTGTGTTAACTACAGACCTTATTTCAGGTGTCTAACCAAAAATCCATTCAGAAAACCCATAGAGTTCAGGGCGAGAGGACCTGAAGGAATTGCAACCAGCTGAAATATAATTAGATATCTGAAATTGTCATTGTTTCCGGTCAGGATACAATTGTAGATACTGTAACATTTTGACTGGTCACATTTTAATTTCAGCTAGCCAAAATGCCGTTTTAGTTATGTGACATGCAATTATGGATATTGAAACATTTTAAGTGTTAAAACCACCTTCCATACACACCCACAGAGACAGCGCAGATGTGTTCACGTGAAAGGGGTGTGTTAAAGTAGTTGGCAGTGAGAGCCATGGCTAGTGGAGGAGCAGAAGAACTTGAAAAGCCCCCCGCATCATTAAGTCGCATATACAATATGAGAACGGAAGAAGGGTGGAGGACAAAACTGTTATGTATGTAGGGTTAGGAATTATTTTGACATTTTGTTTAAACAGTGAGGATCTTGATTGTTTTCAATTAAGGCTATTGATGGGGCACAGCGGCGAGAGTGCTGCGCCTTAACCACTAGCCTACCAGGGACGGCTCAGAAGGATTACAAAAAGTAATCACACAAATTATAATCATCTGTCATTTAAATACAGCATTAAAACAAGCCTGCATTTTCAACTATGACAGACTGCATGGACATAAACCTCTTTATGAAGTAGATATTCTGTTCTTTGTTTTCTTCAAGGTTGTACACAGATATGGAAGTTTGAAATGTTTTTAAGTTTGTAGGGATCCTAAAAATCAAATGTCATATTTTAGCATCACAGTGTAAGACATTCTTGATTATTAGAGCATTTTGGTGTAAATGCGGTGGGATCAAATAGGACTTTTTTTATGCAGTTAATATTTTATGTCCATGCTAAATAGATTGATCAAGTAACAAGGGCACAGCCAGGTCTATAAAGTAGCAAAACAACAGCAACAATACTTTCACACCTGTATTTCAGTCCAACCTGCACCTAGAGACAAGAAACTGCAGACATACAGTAGACGTGCACAAATGCCATCCACGGTAAAGATGTGGTATGGACTAAAGTTATAATTTTAACACTTGTGACCTACAGGCAACCAGTGTCATTCCTAACCTAATATACAGAGTACTTCGCTGTTTCATTTCACTGTATGCAGTTGGGCTGACATCAGGTTTGCTTGGAATAGTTTGTTTTGTTGTACCACGTCCAGTTAATAGTAAAAGTTATTTTTATTTGTCAGCACTTGTCATAATTTTTGTAGCCATTGTTTTGTTGCTAGTTTTCAGTGATGTAGCTCGGTAGCTAGTTATGTAGGGAGATGGCGTCCACATCAGACACCATTAAAAGTAGTAAGAATTCTTAATGCAACCAATTCTTCTGTCTGTGTGACAAGTAAAATCCTTACACTCTTTTAATTCCATAAATTTTTACAGTGGAAAGGGCCTAGTCAAATCACTATGCATGCCATATACTGTATATCAGGGAGCTCAAGAAACGTCTTGATTAATGTTTCAGCCATGTTTGGGTTTACACCAGGATATTCATCTGAACCAGCACTCGCTTGTTAAAGTAGGTCTGATGGTTTGCCGTTTGTATATTGAATGTTTTCAAACTAGTTTGGGTAAAATCTTTCATAGCTCATAGGCATTTGTCCCTGTGACTTTGGTTAACCCCTGCCTTTTTTTTTAGTGCCACCATGAGGTTGACAATGGTGCTTTTGTGTTAAATTCAACGACTGTTGGATGGATTGCCATGAAATATGGTGTAGATGTTTATGTTTCCTGCGGGATGAATTGTAACTGTGTAGACCCCATGACTTCCCACTGTATGACATCATCATTTCATGACTTTAGTTTTTTGGTTTATGACCATGATGCCTGCAAAACAGAAGAGACCCACTGGTCTTACGTAGCGGTACTTTGCTGCAGGTACTTGTAATGGTTACTGGTAATTAGCTATGTTATCGTGCTAAGACACTAAACTAAGATGATGACCAGTGGAACCACTGCCTGCTAAATATTGGTATGTTAACCTTATCTTGGTGAGCATGTTGCTGATTTCACTCAAGGCAGACACTGTCGTTTGTCTGATTCGTTTAAAAGAAACGATACAAAGGCAACATTGCCTACAGTTTCTTAAAGTAACTTTTGTCCTTACACTAGGGAAAATGATTTTATCATTAATCATAAATTCTGCTTGGTTGTGGCCTCATTTGCAATTACATTGCAATGTGAAAGATTCGGAGCTATTGGCAGTCTGGCAGGCGTCATACCGCAGCTAACCAGATGTGTTGCAGTATGTACCAGGCTCAGTTTGCTGTGTCATGCTGGTGCTTAGTAAATCTAAAGCTGTGAATCTGTTCAATGAGATTGCGCTCACAGATCTGACTCATCATCCTTGAAGATGTCTCATTACATCTTTGAATTATACAGTCTTCCTCACCTCACTCCGTTTGTTATTTTTCTGGTTGATCTTTCACTGTGTTCAGTTCTTCCATTAAGCCAACATTATGTCTCTGTCTGTTTTTTTTCTTCTCCGTGTTTATACCCACAACTCCCATTATATTAGACCTATAAGAATTCATAAATAAGGCTAGTTACAAATTGTACAATGGTATTGTTAAAGCTGCACTACTCAGTATTTTTATATGGATCAAATGACTGTGTAATGTGAACAGGGTCATTCGTAGTGATAAACCCACAGAGAATTGTCACCTAAAACTGCTTTTTAGCCTTTTTTAGCTAATTGTTTTGGTTTGTTGGTTTGTTGTTGTTTCATGCATTCCTGTTTCTCTCATAATAAATCACCATAGGCGTTGATAGACCCCTTTTACTGGGGGAATGCCTCAGTATTGATCTGCTGTGCCCCAGTAAAATCACACATTCAAGTTTTAACAAGCTCCTGTATTTGGCAGTATATTAATTTAGGTCGATAATAACAGGAAAAGAATGGATTTGTTGTTCTAATCCAGAATGTCAGAGCAAAATACAAGCTGAGGTGCAGTGGTCAGGGTTTTTACACCATAGTGTGCAAGTGTGCACATCATAACTGGTGCAGTGCAGCTCACACGCAGCAATCGACACATGAAACAAAAGAAAGGAATGGACCAAGGTATGTAACAGGGACTAAATAAGTTTTTGAATAATACTGATGATCTTATTTTGACTCAAACATTATGAGTCCTGTAGTTGGATGTAAGAAAATTCTTTAGACGATGCTGAGACAGAGAAGTTTGGAGAGATGAGGGTGAAAGAGATAAGACCTGGCTGTAGTTGGTAAACAAGCTAATGTTAGTTTAGTCAGCTAGTGTGTAACCAGGTGTAACCAAATGATGTCTGTTTTATGCACATTTAACAAACAGGGTGGGCAGGAAGGGAAAGTGTGGAGGAAGTTGTCTGTATCTATGGAGACGTGTGGAACCACCAGCCATCCACTAGTAGGTGGAGCATCAGTGTGTTATGTGGCCTTTTGAGTTACAAAAGAAGATCAGGCTGATTTGTTGATAGATTAACTTTGATTTGATCAAATTTGACAAATCAAACTGGGGCTGTTTAACAGTCAAATGAGTTGTTATTGTGAAATGCAGAAGAATGCAAAGAAATGTGCAACACAGGGCCAGACATTTACACCCTAAAAACATGTTGAGAATGTTCTTAATATATGTTGAAATAAATGTCATCATAAAGATTAATATCGCTCTTTCTTGAAACTGAAACTTTTTAAAAGTGTATTCTCACAGACCAAATACACACTACATGTTTTATATATGATTTGACTTGTACAAGAGTTTATGAAAACACCATTTTGGTTACAACTTATTCATTTATGCTCAACCATAGAGTAAAACCCATGTATATTTTTGAAAACTGTCTTACCTGAGATCCATTGTTTCTTTATCATTTATTCTCTAGCTTGTTTCTGTTGTAATAGTTTAGAAAAAAGATTCTCAGTAAAGACAACTAAATATTATCACACATGACCTGGATGCACAATGCTTGTTTTTTTTTTGCTACCATTACATATATTTCCAATTTCTCCAGTCTGTCCTGAATTGTACAAGTTGTTGCATACAGGAGCACATTGCTATCTAGTGTAGCAGACACATGGTTACCGTAACTAACATCGTTAATCACAAACCCCAGAAGCACCAAAGGTCAAGGTCAGTGACCTCATGTCTGTCCCATTCCTGTGAATTTGACTGGTTGGTGGATGCATAGTTTTATATTATCATTTAACTATATTTGTGCTAGAACACCTGAACTTTTTATCTAACTTTTTGCAATAAAGAAGTCCTGTAGTTTTCCAGCCAAATCCTAAAAAGCTAAATGTATTGTAGTGTGTGTGCAGTATTGTAGAATTATGTGGCCAGTCCTTTATGCGACTGAACTATTTTTATTACTACAGTACAATTACCATTATGTCTATAGTTATTGGCATTGTGATTTACTACTGCTGGTGTCTGCTTATCATATTGAAAACATATTACTGTAACTTAGTTGCTTGGCCTCTGTTCAGTTGGTAACACTTAGTGTTGCTAGAAAAAGCCACACACACACACACACACACCATCTGTCCCTGTGAGGTCACTGTCCTCTTTAATTTGTCCCTGTCCCATCCATCAGTACTCCTCCCTCCCCACCCACTCTGCTGTGTGTGACAGGGGATTGTTGTTCTGCGGACCTTGAGGTTGATATGGCCCATCAGCCACTGGTTTGAACCCCCATTACAGCATGAGAATACTATGTATAACTGTCCAGCAGTGGATCAGTAGCACTGACGATGGGCCTGTTGAAAGGGTCCTGCATGAGAACGGTGAAAAACACAGTGATTTTCAAGTTCTAGTGATATGAGCTGGTTCACCACTTTGCTTTGCATGTCGACATCAGCTTGTGTGTGTGTGTGTGTGCAGGGAAGATTACTTGGCAGGAAATGTTGGAAATGTTCGGCACAGTGAACTGATAGAAGAATTTCTTTGAGGATTTCATGCATTTAGCCTCAGTATTGTTTCATTTACAAATGGAATTTGAGAAATGGGAACAAATGATTCAAAGGCTAAATCTGGTGTATCATTCTGGAAATGTAAGGGACTGTATGAAAATATTTTGTGGGATGTGATCAGAAAAAGAGGAGTGTAATATTTCTTCTTGGTAAAGAAGCATGTTACCAATCCTTTAACCTCCGTAGTCATGGGGGCACCCCTGATTCTTGCTGGATAATGAGACTCCACCTGTGCTCATTGTGCCATGTGGCCTGGGATGTTTCAAAGTTGATTCCTTGATGTTATCTGGCTGTTTCTTTCTCTGCCTTCCCAACCTTCTGTGTCCTGCACTGTGTACTGTTTACTTGATCTGGTTTCAAGCCTGGTGGAACTCCATTTCCAGGGGCCATTTCATTTATAATGCATTTTATGGTGGATGAAATATGACACATCTCACCAGAAAGAGTTGCTTTATTTGGGTGGGGTTGGCTCAGCTTTCCCCCTGGGTGAACAGACCTAGACTGTAAAAAAAAAAACAAAAAAAAAAAACGTATTTAATCCACATTCGTTCTTCCACTGAATTACATGTTCTGTGTCAAACCGAGCTTGCATTTGGAGTGAAATCAGTTATTTTTGGCTGCTTTACAGTACAGTGAAGCATGGGGGACTGGCTGTTACTCCTCTCCTGCCACTGCGTACTTTAATCCCACGGTGGATTACCAAGTACAAGGGAGGTGCTACTGTACCGCTGGATGTCTAGTAAACTTCTGATGCAGATGACTCACATTCTAACTCTTAATCACTGACCCTTTAATAGAAGCCAAATGCTTGAAATACCATAAAGATGAGACAGATTGTTTCTCCAGAAAATTGATCAGGCATGTGCTGGATAGTTTTCTTCAGTTATGGTTATGGTCATGTGTCCTGCAACAGTTTGTTATGTTACTTGGATCCTTAAAGCATAGGGAACAATTTCATATCCATAGTGAATGTAAAACATGGTTTTCTGTTTATTTTATTGGGTGTTTTTTTGTGTCTGTGCTTATTGCAGTACTTTTCAAACCTAACTGAAGTATGAATGTGTTGAAAGTTTTTCTGATATTTTCCATTTTTGGACTTCCATTAATGAAGTTCTTTTGTAGCTGGTTGTTTTTAAACTTCATTTAATATTGTCTTTTGGCTTCTTTTGTTTAATTGAAAGAGTTCATTTGAAAAATATTTTTATATTTGTCAAAAAAAAGGATATGCAACAAAGAACTGTTTGGTATCCGTAAAGAAACTCAAGTATTTTTTCAGAAATAAATATTTTCAAATGAGCCCTAAGTATATACATTAACATCTGCATCTACTCTTGTGTTACGACACCTTTTCACTTTTGGAAGTCCACAATTTTTCTGATTTAGACATTTTGCAAAAAGAATACAAACAAACAAAAACAACAACAACAAAAAAATCAACAAACCCAAAGCAAAAACACTTCACAAAAACCATAACCCTGAAAAACCAAAACCAAAAAATTGAAATTGATGCACATAAATGTGCTTCTTGGCTGAATGCTAACAGAGTGCTGACTGCACATCGTCATATCAGAACATGTGTGCTTGTTTTAATCTGATGTGAACTGAAGCAGCTCTTGGGGTGACGTGATGCAGCAAAAATGAAGGAGCATTCATTACAGTGGTCAAAGCACCATGTACTAGTAATTAGTGATTTGGTCTGTTATATAACCCAGCATTACTTTAGAAAACATCAGTTTGTTTCTCATCCGATCGGTCTCTGTCCGAAGTTTCCGTCCCTCATTTTCTCTTGCCCTTCCCTCATCACAAACTCACATGTTGATTTGAAGCCGTTCCTTTTGCTGGAGGCTTTGCTGTGTTTGTGTGTGTGTTCGTTGCTAGTCTTCATTTTGTACAGCTGTGGTTCTACAGTGCATGCTGCTGCAGTGTTTGTGATTCTGTGGTTGCAGCTGTTGTGTGATCTTGGTCAAACTGATGTAATGGTTTGGATGCCTGTCCAAAAGCTAATTAGGTCTCAGTGCAGCCTGCAAGTTGCTCTGTGTGTGTGTGTGTGTGTGTGTGTGTGTGTGTGTGTGTGTGTGTGTTATCACTCAAGTCAAATTTGAGTATCTTATTTATTTTATTATAGCTCAATACAATACCACCTTTAACAATGACCTTAATAATAAATATATAATTGAAATCATAAATTTATAACGATTTCCTTAAAAACAACCATTTTGAGCTTCATAAACACAGATGTTAAGGCACAAGTGTTGCATCGAGGTGCATACAATTGTACAAATGTACCTAATAAAGTGGCCCGTGAGTATATATGAAGAACACTGTATAATCATATACTGTATGTGGAACATGATCCTGGTGGACGAACAACTCCCAGGAGCCTACAACAGACACAAGCCACACAACCCCACCTCCAGACACAGACCTGGTAGTCAAGCTGATGTTAACCCTGCTTTTTGCTCTTTCTTTGTCCTTTTCAGTCTGGTAGCCATGGTTTTGGACTGTTATCCAAATATGACATTTGTTTGCATTTCTTAGAGTGGAGTAGCATCTATTCAGGCACGTTTCCACTGAGCTTTTCTGTCACATCACCTCTAAAAAGATTCCTAAATCAATTTATTTAATTTTGAACACAGCCTGTTAGTAGTAAAGAGCAGGTGTGCTGCTAACTCAACATTTCTAGAGTGGGCGGCTCTAATCCATTTATCTCTCTCACTTAGCACAGGGTGTGTCCATGTGTACAGGAGTGTATGTGGGTACAAAACACCATGCTTTGTTACCTGTGTGATTCTTGGCTGCTTTATATCTCATGCTTTGCAGTGCGTGACCGTCGTGACTCCATTGTCTATTCTCTCATCATAGTGTTGTACACATTATTGATGTCATTAATCGGTACGTGGATACTGCAGGGTAGTGTAGAGGATTTGTCATTGTGACTGAACTCATGTTTGTTCTAAAAGCTTTCCAAAAAAAAGGGATAATTCCAAACCTGATCCTTGGACTTGGTGTTGAGTTTGGATTCTTGCCCGGAGAGACAGATTGGATGGATTGCAGGATGAAATGACCACATGCTTGCCATTGGTGTCTCTCTTTCTCTGCTTTTTCTTCTCCTCTTCATCCTCCCAGTTTTTGGTAGCCCTTTGGTCCTTATTTGTTTAATTGTGATGATATTACAAATAAACACATTTGTATGGAAAAGATAGTTCCACTCTATACCAGGGCTTCATTTCCAAATTACAACCATATGTCTACTTGCTTTCATTGCCTCTCTCTCATGCCTGACATTTCTTTGGTCTTGCTCTTTGTTGCCAATCTTAGACTTAACGGGTAGAACCTCACTAGGGTCAATAAAAACACAATCATAGTGCTTCAACCATCCTGCATCTTAGTGGTGACAGTCTGAGAGAGTGAGATTAGGATTATTTATGTTGTTTTGACCAGACTTTCTATTAGTTATTATAACATTGTACTCACCAAAGTAATTGTTAAGATCTGGAAACACAACAACATCAATATAATGAAGTCTGACAAGGCAGGAAACAGGCAGACAGGTTGTAAACACCCAACAATTTAGCCAAATTTGTTGTCATTCCTTGGCGTTTTTGTGCACTCAAAGCAGTTTCATAACATAAAAAGTAAACCTATTTACCACAACCAGTTCAGTGCAGTTAACATTAAGATAGATGAGATAATCCTTTATTGTCATTGTAACACATAAAACAAAATTTTACAGTGACCTCCGATCAGTACAGCAATAGAAAAAAACATAACATATGAAATAAGACCATATTAAAAAAAAACCGAACCGCTAATGAAATGAAATAAACAGACCTGTCACACCCCCCTCACACACACAGGAACATCAATAAATAAATATGTAGAAATGCTTTTTTTGATACTCAACATCTTTTGATACTTGATGGTATTGAAGTAACCTGATTGATGCCACTGATGTTCGTTACAGCTGCGTTCAACTATTGAGCATGGCTGAGAGAAGTCCCAGATAGCTTTGCCTCTTTCTGTATCCCTTTCTATGTTTAGTATAGGATAAGATTTCCAGAAGCCTTTGCTTTTTATTTCTGCCTTTCCTTAGAGGAAGGTGTCCTTTTTTTGTCATCAACAACTCTAAATATAAATTGCATGTCGGAGCAGGTCCTTGATTCTCTTCTTTTTGTGGATGGCAGCAGCTGAGACATGGCTCTGCATCACTTTCAGATGGAAACTTCTGATCTAGTGACATTGTGGATAAGTCATTTCTAACACTAGTTTACAGATTGTGGTGTCAACCTACTGTAACTGAAACACACCTGACGTCTGAGCGATGGTTCATTTTGTTTGTTAAATTGTATTAGTTTGATGTTGTTACTTTCAGTTTCACATTGCAATTTGGTGAGTGCACTGTAGAATTTTGCATGACATATCTACAGTATGTCCTGTTGTCGTTGACGGCCAGTAATCAGGCAGGATTTGCTATTTGCATTCAGACAAAACTGAAACGTACAAAAGTATGGACAAAACAAGGCAGGTGTAAAAGCATTATAACCGCGGTAATACTGTAACACCATTTATAACATTATGTAAAAAGTAACTGCCATGATCTGGCAACAGAGCGACAAAGTCCGATGGCAAAAGAGAGTCAAAGAGTGAGCTGATAAACAAATCACCAGCCTTGGATATCAAAAACTCTGCATTGCTCTACACTGTGATCAATGTAAATGCTGCAGCACGATCTGAGTATTTACAATCAAATAACAAGGAAAAATGTGAAGGGCTGAAGAAAGCACAACTGTTTCTTTCAGTGAAAACTCAAATAGACTAGATTCTCACTTCCCCCCCCCCTCAGCTTGATTGAATAACTTTTGTTTGTCACCATTTTTTGAAGCAGTTTCTCCGAATAGTGTGTGGACTCTCTGCAGCAGGAGCCCATCTATCATGTCAGAGAAGCAAAAGCTGGGTAAGACAAAGGCAGCACACATTCGGCAAAGCAACCCTGTGACCTTTGACCTGTGTGTTGATGCTGTTGTTGTCTTCGCTCAGGGTGGTGGGCACTTAAAGTGACAGAGGTTGGGGTAAGTGTTTTTGAAGAAGGCTGTATGAGAAGACTGGAGACTGTAGGTTGTGCGGTATTTGTGTTACATAGCATGACCTGCTCACCCAGTAGCCATAGTTACATAGTCAGTTTTATTGTTTTTCCCAGGAACACAGTCCATATGAGCTGTTTTACTTGTGATCAGTAGTTTACACACAACAAACCTTGAAATGACAATACGATTTGGGATTGTGTAATCACACTCCATTAACTGCCTCTTTGGTTTAATTGCTAAAGCAGAGCATGTTTAAATTAAATCAGTATTTTGTTGTCTGTTGCTGAGCAGGTAGTGTACTGTACTGCAGAGTTGCAGAACCTAAGGGAGCTGCAAGTCGGGTGAAAAGTCTTGGTGGGTTCATTGTTACCAGGAACTCCTTCATCATTCTACATTTATTTGGGTCATTGTTTATGATCAGTGCAGCTTAAAATCTTAGCTCCACTACTGGTTGCGTTTGGGAGCTGCACTGTTTCATTGAAGACGGCTGAGTAAGTAGAAGGGATATGCACAGAAAAATGGAATGCTATCATATTCTCTCACCCAGCAAAAGTGGTTTAATTAAATTTTCACAAAGCTATTAGGCTGGTTGGGGATTTTCACTGCTAGCATGAATTCTAAGAGGTCCATTACACCGCCTTGGTATGTGACATTTCCCTCAGACTCGTTCTTTTTGATGTGGCTACATGAGGAATTTTGTATTTTGATTGATTATTTACAACCCTGCCTTTTGTAATCTTTGACTCATGGCAACACCAAAAGGCTTAATGTGGTAACAGCTTAATGAGAGGAAAAAAATGAAATTATTCTCATATAAAAGGCCCAGTAGCTTTTAGCATCAAAGCTGAATGTCAGAATATTTTCCTGAATGTGTTTTTTATGACCGATTATTGTATGCCAATAGTAATGATGTTTTAAAAATCTAAAAACATCAAATAATGTAAAAGCAAATGCTTAGTGAAGCTTGACATGAACAAATTAAATCTCTCAAAATCCATCCACTGATGCCGGTGAGAGATGCAGGTGATGGCAGTCGCAAAAGCTTGTAAGATAATTTTCTACATTCAAGAATGAGTGACCTGTAGACATTAAATGCATACACATTAAACCAATGAAAAACTAATGGGTTAATGAAGCATTATTGGCAAAATTGAAACTGAAGCAGGTCACATGATCAAAATTTGAATCCTTTGTAAAGTTAGTAGATGGAGGAAAACATGTACCAACTATAAAGAATTTTATAGGAAAGTTCAGCTTTTGTCAGACATAAAAGTTAACATGATGTCAAAACATTTACTTTAAACTGTAAATCTGCTAACCTTTATGTCTTTGTTGAGTAAAAATGGATATCTTTTCTCTACCTTCTTAAGCTGCCCCTAAAAACTATAAAAAGACGGCTGATGTGCCACAAGGCCCAGGATTTTACTTTAATTTTTAACCTTAAAAGGACTCAGTCTTGAACAGTCAACCTAAAACCCGGTGATTTCTAAGCTTAATAAACCCAGACACCTCAGGCCGACAACAAGAGGCAGAGATAAAATAGTTTTCCTCACAAGGTTACAAGATTTATTACAGAAATATATACATATCTATATGAACAGGCTTAGAAAAATATATTTACTTCATTGAGTTACAAGCACCATCAAGATGAAATGATTAAGATATTTAAATATCTTAATTTAAATATTTAAAAAACCATACTAACCATTGGAGGAAAGGATCAAAGCAAACCAACATAAATACAAAAAGAAATGAAACGAACAAAAACAGCAGTGGGTAATGCCTGAACTGGAAGATGAACAGCAATTATTAACATACCACTGAATAAAGGTGATTAGAGATGGGACAATATATCACAATTGATACAAAAACATAGCGATATATATCATGGTTTTGCGACTTCATATTTTTTGTAAATACAGTGAAAGTCAATATATCTGGTTGTTTTTTACATAATCAAACCAGGACTAGAAAATGGGAAAGGGGGAATAAAGTACATGTATTCCGCAGCTAGTCGTACATTGTTGTCGCGATTGAATCGAATCATGCACACCATATCGTGCATTAAATTGAAGAAAACATTTGGTTACCGGCTACACACACCCATTCCCAAAACTGAATTCTGGTACAATAAATGCAGTTAGTAAGGAAGGACCACTTTTCAGTGTAGCAGGCACACGTGATAAATTACTTAATAAAATGTGTTTTCCTGCCCCCTACAGTTATCATGTTTCCTACATATCTACTACATAATTGTATCCTCTAATGTTATTATTTCCTCTGAAGCAGTGGAGCTCCAGGCACTTAGTCCATAAAGCACAGCAGTTCAGTGCTTTAACTCACACACTTCCACACTGGCCGAATTCTCTGAAAGCAGATTATTACGTTTAGAAATACTATTAAAGCCTCTCCATAGACAGCTCACTCACTTGCCAGTAATATACAGTAGTACTTCTGACATTAACTTCTTTTGCAGTAGTCATCCTACACCAGACTGCCACCTTGAGGTGCTCTGACTCAGGGAGCAGGACTTCTCATATACTCCTCCATATAAAGTATAAAGCGGTCACTAGCGTCAGTGTCAGGTGGGTCTGAGGACTACAAGTTTGAAAATCAAACTGGTTGTGGAGGAGTTAGGAGTCAGGAGTTGCCTCTCATCTCTGCTGCAGGCTAGAGGCCCCAGGCCGTCTGAAATCCCAGCATATTTTTACAAGGAAGAAGGATGTACAGAGGGTTTCTAATTCTGTTGTGCTAGTTTTTGCAACTTCTTTTGGAACTTTGTGAAAGTATATAAAGTGAAACAAGCCTCGTCTGTACCCCCTGCAACAATAAAATGCAAGAATTGATTAGCCTTACACTTAACACTAGCAGGTCATGACTCATCTTAAAACCACATTTTTACAATTCTATTTAAAGATTAAACAAACGAGATAGAACATGTTAATCAATAAGCTTTACAGGTACCGGTGGACATATTATACACTGATTATTTGCACAGTGCTTAGCTAGCTGGTTCCCTCAGACTGATTATTTGCACAGTGCTTAGCTAGTTCCCTCAATTACAGTCTTTCTACTAAGCTAGGCTAAACACATCCTTACTTCAGCAGTAATAGATTCATAGTTCCTGAGATGTTAAATCTTTTACAGGATTTAAATACTTCCACCACTGAGGTGCACCATCAGCATGATACTAGTAATTTAACTAGCTGCTACAGAGTCTGCTATTAGTACAGTATGCTTTGAAAAATGGGCAATAGAAATATAAAGTACGTGTTGAACAACATGGAGAGTACAATATCGTCATCATCTTCACAATAAATCAATAATGGAGCAGTTAAGCCTTTGTATGAGATAAATAGTCGGCTATACTGTATGTTATTATGATGTGAAATTTCAGTGAAATCATGTCAGTATTTTAGACTGGCAAAAACTCCTAATTTATTAGAATCTCAACAGTTTCTCTTGTATCTTTCACTTTAACTTCAGCTAGTTACCACAGGTAGGTGACTAGAATGTAAAATACTTTGGATTTATCAAAAAGATTTAAAAAGGATCAAAATTGTTAACAGATGTACAAAATATAACAGAATATTACTAGAGTATCTGAGTCTGAACTCTACACACTGTAGTTACCAGTTGTCTGGAACAAAACAATAAATAGTCCTCCCCTTTGGCAGACTGTAGCATGACTCAGCTCTCAGAGGAGACAGACAGTGGAAAGGATGAATCGGCAGGCAGTGAAATGGGCCTGTTGTTTACCCTGTCTTGGCCTCATATCCAGATCTGGCAAGCAACACGCACACATACACTTTTGTGCACATTTGTTGTAAGGTGTATGTCGCTGTGTGTGATTAAACTGTAAGACCTTGTGACATTTTGTCCTTTTGTCTCGCTGTGCTTCATTTTTGCTCTGTCTCCTCCAGTGGTCAAATATGAAGGGGACACTGGTGTATGTATGTGTGGTTATAGATGGATAATATAATGATGATAATAACAGCCACGTGCTGCACCACAGACTCTGTGGCTGTAGCTGCAGTGGCCTAGCCAAACGATGGTATCTCTCCCTCTCTCCCTCTCTGCCTCTCTTGAATGTAATTGAAAAATGGGATGCTCAGTTTCACATAAGAAAGTTGTTTTCTCCCATTCTAACTTGTTTTCAACTTGTGAAAGCTGCATTTATTGATTATTTTTTGTCCACTATGGGGCAGCTGAACAAGTTGAACACATCTGTCACAACATCTGTTACTTTGTCATTTTCTTAGCAGCAGTTTAAGGCAGTCTTACTGTATGTAACCTTTGCTAAACAGAGAGGTCTGATAGCAAATGACGTGATTTAAGTATTAGAGTAATGTGATGATGTTTTTTAGTATAGCAACTGAATTCTGTATGAGCTGAAGTCTTCCTGTTGGGTGCTTTGACAATCTGGTAAAAAGAACATTACAGTAATCTTAGTCTCTTTGAAATGCTGGGACTAGTTTCTCTGAATCAGTCTGTGATATAAAGCTTTTTATTATATTATTATATATGATATAAAACCGAAGCAGTAAAGCAAAAAGAGGTAAAGCTCTGGGTTCTTCTCTACTTGCAGCACCTTCCCACTTGCACATAGTTATTTGATCCATAAAAGTATTGATTAGTGAGATTTTAATATTTATTACCCATGACTCACAGATGGCTTCGTCCACTTTGTTAGTTGGTCAATGAGTCTGCTTTGGTCTAGATTGGAATATCTGTAAATCTTGTATTTTAGTGCTAGTTGGCAAATGTTAGCATCCTAATATGCTAAACTAAGATGGTAAACACTAAAATGACCTGCCAGATATTGTCATAGTGACCATGTTAGCATGCTGACAATAGCGTTTAGCTCAGAGTACTGCTGTGTATAACATTACAGCTGCTAGACTGTTATTACACAAGGCCTTCTGAAAGGCTCAAACCTGTATATTTTCTGGTTAAATATATATATATATATATATATATATATGTACGGTATGTATGTATGTATAGTTATATCTGGATTTCAGAATGCTCATTAAAACATTGGTCTACAGTACCAACACATTAACTATAAAAACTTTACATGCTAATGCAATTTTATTTTTTGTGTTTTGATCAACTAGTCAAAAATATTAAAGGAGAAAACAGATTGAATTCAGCATCTCTTCATTCTTTATTTGGATCCCCATTAGTCATTTTCCTAGATAGTGACTACTTCTCCTAGGGTCCCCCAAATCCAAATAAAATCAAATATAATTCACCATAATATATCAATGACCAACCTAATGTTTTGTGTATTCTACTGATATTCATTCTTCTGCTGCAGTTCAGGGTCACGCTGCTCTCTTTTGCACCAGTTGTAGTGTTTCCAGCTCTTTCTTTGATGCACTTAGCCACACTACTGAACAATAATCTAGATGAGTAAAAAGTAATGCTTGAACAACTTGAGAATTGCAATTTGCACACTTTTTAATAACAGCCAGTACTGTAAAAACATGTTTTAATTTGCTTTGACTAATTCAGTGTAGTGTCCAATATGACTTCAAGGAGCTTGGTGTCCTCCGTATGTTAATTTGGCATTCTTTTTACTGATAAGTTTAATTGTCGCTTGAGTTTAAGCTTGTATTGTGATCCAAATACCATACACAAGTTAAGACCTAACTCATACTCACTGCCTGTACAACTAATTGCAGTACCCAGAGCACAAGACAGTTCATCAGTAGATGCTGCAGATAAATATAAAGTTGTATCATCAGGACACACCACTGTCCTGATTTAAAGCAAGAGGAAGATTATTGGTAAAAAAAAAAAAAAGAAAACAGTAACGGCCCTAAGCAACTTCCCTGTGGGACACCACATTGTAATTCTTTAATATCTGATTAACTTCCATTATAAATTATATATTGCATTCTCTCAGACAGGTAGCTATTAAACCCCTGTACAGTATGTTATTCTCTTTAAAAAAAAAAAAAGAGCTGTATTTGGTTACTCACTTTTTTCTAGACATTTGCTAAGAATTGGCAGCAAACTGATTGGATGACCATTTGTAGCACTAAAACCCCCTACATGACATTTTTGTAGAGGAATAACTTTTGCATTCTTCCATACTGAAGGGGAAACACCTTTTCTATGCTAGTGTTACAGATGAGGCAAACAGGTCCTGCTAACCGTCTGGCCAGCATTCTCAGAAGTTTTCCATCTAGCCTTAAACTGTCCATCTCACAGGGTCTGGCATCATTAATGGCTAATATTTCATGTTCCACCTGCTCTTCATTGATCTTATTCAGTTTGGACTCCACTGATATTTTATTCCTCTTGCTTCCCCTTGTTAGACACCTCTCTGGTTGGTTATCCTCAGTGGATATCACTTCTCTCTTTAGCTTCTAAATTTTGTCAACAAAATATTAATTAAAATGATTTGCAGTATACACTGACTATGATTTGGTTTCTTTCCTATTATATCATTTAAAGTATACCACAGTTTCTTCCCACCATGCTTATTGGTAAAACAGCTTTTTTCTTTTACTGTTAATTTCTTGTTTGCAGTTCCCTTTGCCACATCTCGTTTAGCCATATCTTTTTTTTCTGTACTTGCTACTATAAGTGGTGAGCTCTTATTTTCTAGTAATGATCTAATATGACTTCACTCCAAAGATAATGCACATGGGTTTGCTCAAATATTGGTAGGGACATGTCTCTAGTGCCATATTCAAAACTACGCCCTTGGTTGTTGCTTGGCTGTTTGTCCCGGGTTTGTGCTTATCTTCTTGGTGCAGCGACATTTGTCCTGGTCAGAAAGACAATTGTATTATTGTATTGAGTTAGTGTGTCTGGAGAGGCTCCAGTGTCAGCAGACTGGTCTATCAGTTCAGAATGTTACTCTGTTAGGAAACAGACGCTGACTACTTCATATACATCATAGTATAACAACCAGACTCAGACTTTCTATCACAGTAAGGGATCAGAGAGCAAAACAGAAAAGAAGCATGTTTATAAAGAACTGAACAGAGAGTACACATCAGAATAGTGTAGAGAATACATTACAACAGGGTAGCACACACAAATATAGAAGCTCCAGGACATAACAGATTTTCTTTCTAAATTTCTGCAACTGATTACCTGTTCAGAGAGCTTCTGATACTCAGATCAGATATTTGTACCCCAGAAGTGAATTCGAAGATCATTGTGAGTACTGTTCAGGAAAAATCTGTTTTGTAAGAATTTAGTAAGATTTAGGTTAGTACCCTGTTTTTTTTATCTAAAGCCAGATTGCACTAGAAGTGGAAATTATGAGCCACTTTGCTGATTCAGATCACTCCTGAGTGTAAAGGTTTGGTGCCAACTTTTCTGACTTTTTATGAAACAAGTATGTAGCTGGATCAGTTGGTCTTTGAGAAGCATTTCCCCTCTAAACTTCTCAAATAGTCTCATTAAAACGTATGTCTGAGGGCCAAAGAGATACAGTAAAATGATCCAGTATAAAAGAGTGCGAAAATATTTAATAGAAAGTTGCGTAGTAGAACTTTATTCTTTCATCTTTTCTGCACCAGTAATCATCTCATAACCTCCCAGATTTATCTTGCGACCCTTTTGGGGGGTTACGACCTCTGTTGTGAACCACTGGACTAAACTACCTAACTGTAAATAATGTAGCCTAGTTAAAGTACCTTCACCTGGAGCTGCTGCTTACACATTTGCACCACCAGTGTTAATAATCTAGTAATGTAATACTGTATATAGAAATATAATAATATCAGTCACAATAGTGATTTTTACCAGAACAAGTAATCTCACTTTTGGTATTTTTGTACCTTTACCTCGGCAGGGTTGAGTGCAGGGCTTTAACTTGTAATAATTTATCTTTACATCAATATTGTTGTTTGAGAGTTTAATAAAATCCAATGACAACAGATAGTCCAGTAAATATTTGATCAATCCTTTAAGGCTGTCTTTAAATGTGTTACACTGTTAATATGGCCCTATCAGTGCTCTCTGGTGGATGAACTATAAAACACCACCACTGTTTCTAAACTATCTCAAACATATAATATCTTTGGTGTTTTTGTACTGCAATTTCCTGTTACATGCCAGGCAGCATACACCACTACTGATATATCTGCAGGCTGATATATGAGCTACAATCACAGCGCCCACCTAGAGTATGTGCAGCAGATTAATCCCTTTAATTAATCCTCTTGTGTCTTTCACAATCTTTCAGGCAGCTTTGAACCAGGAAGCAACACAGTGTGTGTCACGGCTGAGCTGACAACAGGGGTTTTATTCACCTCCGAGGGAAGCTTGAATAGTAAAAGCTGATTTGGTCTGTCTGTTCAGTCAGTGATGATTCAGCACACACAGTTCAGCTTGAGGCTCCGTGAATGCAGTGACATAACACGTTCTGCTTCTGTGTGTGGAGTCAACATGAATGCATCTTCATAATGAGTTAAGTTCAAGTGATATGAATGGTCAGTTAACCCACTGATGATGCTATAACAATTGCTCACCATTGAGCCCCGAAGCTGCATCACGTTCTCGCTATTTAAAGGTCACGTTGTTGAATTCTAAAGCTTTCTGCCATGGAGCAGGGGAGCCAATGATGTGATCGGTATTCATGAAAGAACATGTTTATGCCAGCTCTATATAAAACCTCCTGTTCTGTAATGGAAATGAATTGTGACTGAGTGCTGTCTGCCTTTTGATAAAAAAACTCAGTGACTCGTGAACAACCGACACGCCCACCCAGCTGAGTAAATGAGGGAGTGTGCACTGTGTAAAGCTGTTAAGCAGATACATGCAATTTTTATGAAGATGCCCTCAGAGAGCCATCATATGTTTGTATGTGTGCTTTTTGAGTATCCATAATTAATAATAGATACCCTGTGGATTTGATAACATCAGGGGGGGCGTATGATAGAGAACTGATTATATCAATGCTGATGTAAGTATGAATTTAATATTAAAAGATGGATTTGCCTTGTGATTAGTTAAACGACTTCCTCTGCCTGTTTAACATAGCTGCTCCTTAGTCTTTCATAAATAACTGTCCTTTTGAAATTGTACTGGAGTTTACATGTTTAGACACAGACATGTGCATTAGGGTGGCCCAAAATCCCAAAGTTCAATTTGAATTACAGCAAAATCTTGTACCAATTGCTAAAGAGAATGCATGGATAAAATTTTACTTGCATAGTCTTAGGGGGTCCCCTAAAAATGCTTCTAAACAACACCGGATTAAACCACTTATATGCAGTTTGACAGTAACCAAACAGTCATTATACACTGGCTGTAGTTGTCACTCAATACTTTTAAAGCAGATTCACAAAAGAAACATCATCTTCATGAACTGAAAGAACTGTACAGTCCTATTCAGTTCAAAAGAAGACAGACATCCCAACTGATAGCATGTGGTTGCGCAACCATCTTCGTGACATCCTGTTATTGAGACTCGTCTCTTGTACCTGTAACTTTTAAAATTTGCTGCAAGAGGAATTGTAGGTTTGGCAGTGTCATTGATGACAGTCATGTCAATTGAACATTGAACACTGAACATGATACAAATGGCGATAAAGGGTTAAATTTAATGTGTGTATAGTTTGTATTATAGAAAACTTTATATTTATTATATATTATGTATAATATTACATATTTTGATGCACCCACATGAATTAAACAGCCTGAAACATAGAGAATTTGAGATAAACAATGCAGGTTGACATTTTGGGGGACCTGTAAATGTTGCTGAACCCACAAAGGTTCACAGTCTGATGTGGAAACGTCGATGTCGGGCATATAGAACGATGATAATCATTCTTAGCTTCGCAGTCACTCAGGTCATACAGTAGGATGTCTAGAGGTGCCAAGCCAGACTCACTATAGCGTTGTAGAGGACATTTCACTTCTCATCTACAAATGCTTCTTCATTTCTGACAGGCAGGTCTGGTGGCACCTGCACCAATATCGTTAATATGAAAGTGGCCATATAGTATTTGTCCTTTTAAACTCTTTTAACGTTAGGCCTACAGACGCTCTTAGACCCAGGGAAAGGTTAGCCTGACATCTATGACTCAGCTTTCTAGTGAGACTTTGAGGGACTTTCAAGGTAGTGATGATGAAAAATGTTTATCTAATACATTAGTCATCAGTTAAAAATCAGAGTTACACTCCACTCCAGCTTGAATAAAGTTAGGAGATGTGAGAGATAATGTAGCCCACAGCACTGATGCAGACTTTGTAATGTAACCGTCTATATTTAAAAAATTTGTTGTATCCAAGCCTAAGCAACGTGTAGGCAAACTGATGACATCATGCAGGGCTTAATAAAGCTTCTCCACATTATCCAACTGTTGTCCAGGCTGAGTAGTGACCACGAGCAGTCAATGTGCTTGTCAGTGAAGTGGTCCTGTAATAGAAACGCCAGCTAATAGCAGCCCTTATGCTTGTGCTTGGGTTTCTGTACAACTATGTGAACATTGACACCAGGTCAGTGCCAGCTGGTGCCAGTCACATGCTGCCGTCCCAAACACAGATTTGATTTCTTCTGCTCACTATTACACATGGCAAACTGTCCGTGGGGTTATTTTTGGCAGGGACAGTAAATGTTTCCCCTGCTTTCTGTGTGTATTTGATAGAATAGTTCGACACATTAGTGTCGTGTAAGCTGCTGCCAAGAATAATACAGTACAGTCACAATAGGTGTGTGTGTGTTTGGAGGTCAGGAGAGGAAGAGGATGCAACACTATGATGATTATTGTCACTGAACACAGTATGAACACTCTCCTCTAGTGGATTCATACTTTAATCATTCACATTATGCCTACAGCAATAGAAGCTTAGTTCTAAGTGTGATTCTACTTAATGAAAAATGCTTAAATGGCTGCTCACATGCAAAGTAATGTGGCTGCGTAATGTTGCAAAGCATCCTCAAGAGGGTGCCACTCACCAACTGAAATTAGATTAGAAGTAGAAGATCCTTGGATTAGTATCAAATTAACAGGAAAGAGCAATCCAGACATTTGGTAGCAGTATTCAGATTTTAATTTCTGGGCATTAGGAAAGGTCCAAACCTAAAAGAGCAGAGACAACTGTCAAAAATAGCAACAAATAAAAAAACCTTCTCTGTTTGCAGGTGTGTTGGTTCATTGCTTAGTTACTTTTGTCTCCAGTGTTTTCACTTAGGGCTGTTTGTGTCTGCACACTCCTCTGTTTCCAAAGGGAGTAATACGTTGAAGTGCAGCTTCAGTGAAATGACTTAAAGGAGGTTAGAAACACCCTGCAACCCCATTAATGAATTAGAAACTTAAGTGAATCCACTTGCAAACTTGAAATAAATTTCATAAATCTTTCTGTTCTTGTTTTTTTTAGTGTTTATCTCATCCAAACTGTGCAGTGGCTCAAATCTTTGCAAATCACTTTACATGATGTGTTCATGCTTCAAAATCAGTCTGACATTTTCCACAAGAGACTACTGTCAGTGGAGTCTCTGTATTGTGTCCTCTCTGCTCTGTTGTGTGCAGCATTTAATGCTGTTTTATAAGCAATTTGGGTGAAGATGACTTAATGTGCTCACACTGTACTGTATGTTCAGCATGTATGGCAGGTGTTAGTACATGTTTTATACATTGGGTTTTATGTTCCTTTCTATTTTTCATCTGGCTACAAGACAAATTTACCAAGTTGATGATGAAGTTCACATTAACAAATGACATATAGGTTTGTGTTATATCAACTAGGCGCCTCATGAAATAGGACGGGACACTTGACAAAGTAAGAGCTAGACCTTACTATTGTTATTATTATTGTTGTAGAGGAAAAACCCAACAAATCCCCCTTAAGCAAGTGCTTGGTGACAGTGGGGAGGAAAAACTCCCCTTAAATATTTACTGTACCAAACAACTCCTTATGAAATATCTGCCAAAATGGTAAATCTGCGGGCCTTAAAACCAAAACTAATTATGCTAAAAAGCTACACAAAACTGCGGAGTTGATGAAAACTGTCTGTGAATTCATCACTGTGATCGATAACTTTGACTTTACATATAGTCCTTTCATTCATGGCTAATAGAAAAATATTGATTAGAGCAGCGTTAAAGGTTATAACTTTAAAGTCAGGGTGTACACTACTTGAAATGTCTGACTTTAGTGCCATCCAGGGTTCATATTAGGAACGTCACTATGCAAGACTGTAGTGCACACCACTAGATAGGCTTATATGACATGATGTAGCTATAATATAATATAATACTGGGGTTAGTATGATTAATGGAAGATGGTCAACAACTCGGTTATTTGGCAGATACTCTCCTGATGGTATTTCACATTACGAACACAGATAATCTCTTTTCTTCACTCTTTGCCCCTTGAGCTCTGTAAAACTAGGCCAGCGTAGGCTTAAGTTGTTCCACACATGGTGTGGAAAGAGGTGGGTGGGGTAGGGAGGGGGCACTAACAAAGGACAAGATTAATGAGCGCAGTACAGGAAATGTAGTTAAACGAGTAATTAACAGAGAATTGCACACTGTTAAAAGAAGTGGGTCTGTGGTAGACGATGCAGTTTTTGGTGAGGCTCATAGCATTGAAATAAGAATGTAATAGAAGCTTATAAAACATTATTTTTTAAATTTTTAGTCCGATCATATCTGTACATTTTAACCACAGTGGAACTATGATTCATGAAAGTCTCTGTTGACAGGCCGTCGGTGGCCCCACCCGTCTTTGTCATCTCCACATCAGCCCTCCATCGGTATTTTCCTCTCCAGCACTCCCCTTTGCCCCGTTGCCCTGACAACAGTCTGACACCTAGACGAGGGTTTCCTTGGCAACAGGACAGTTGAGGTCTTTCCACCTCCCTGTTGTGACAACATGGCTGCAGAACCACCTGATTTGGTGATAAATGCAATCCTACAAGCTGTCTGAGCTCTGTGCAGCTATGGTTCAAGGTTCTAATAGATTTTTGTTTCTTCGCTGTCTGAGTATGAATCATGTTCACGAACGCAGTAACACATTGCAGATTGTGAATTTAGATTTGAGGATGTGGAGGTTGGAGGTGTGGTGAGGATTGGGCCAATCATCTCCTGCTGTTTCCTTCACACATCCATGAAAGCCTAAAAACTGTCAGCTGAATCTTTGAATCTAAGAATAAAAACATTTCACTTTTTTGTAACGACAAGTATATTGACACTTAAAACCGCCCAATTTCTGGCTGGTGCACAATCTGTTGGCTGTACATATTAAGGGGGTGGCGGTATAAATCAAGATATTTGATTGCACTCCACCCTAAATGAAAGGGGAACTTCAGTCTTCTGTTACCTTCAGGCAGTTGTAAGAGCTGGTACTGCTTTTGTTTTGAATGGAGATTCTGATTACATCCAGTACTACTTGTGTTACGTTGACAAAACTAGCTACTGTCCTTCCCTAGCATCCAAACATTAGCTTCCCTGATAAGCTTTAGTTAGCAAATCTCTTCAGAAGAGACAGCTGGGAACTTTTATTTTACAGGCTTTTAATTTCAAAATAACTTCCAACATATTTCCTGGAAATAACTACTGTATATACTCTGATATTAATTATAGGAAAGTACAACCCCAAATCAGAAAAAGTTAGGTATGTAAAATGTAAAATCAAAACTAAAAAGAGTGATGTGTAAATCATCTGTATCCTGTATTACAGTACATAGAAAACAACGCAGCAGCACATTATTTGATGTGATACCTCACCAATTTTATTATTTGTTCAAATTAAACACAATTCTGATGCCTGCAACACATCCCAAACAAAGTTGGGACAGTAAAGCATTTACCATGGTGTGATGTTGCTGTTCCTTTTCACACTTAAAAGATATTTAGGGAGTGAGGACACCAAGTGATTAAGTGTGCCAGGCGTAGTTTTGTCCCATTCTTCCTGCCAACAAGTCTTAAGGTGTGCAACCACAGGGTTCTCTGCTCTCCTTAAAATAACCCTAAAACTGATGCCATACTCACAGTCACAAAATATTAACTATGAAGTACAACATCAGAACCTAAACTAGTGAAAAGGACCTTATGAATTACTGCTTGTCTCAGCAGCAGTAAGGCACTAGAACAGTACATGAAGACATGAGGATTATTTGGTGTTTTTAAGTAAAAGCAGAGACCATCTTGACCCATTCTGTCTGACTAAAGGCACAGCTCTTGCTCTATTACAGCTACTTGAAAGGGAATTATCTCCTTTGTAAGCCAGTGACTCTAATTAGACTCTGTAGTAAATTTAACCCAGCATGGGCGAAACAGCTACTTATCACCACCTCCTCTGGTTCCAATCCAGAAAACAGGTGCTGCTGTACTTATACAATATACCCCTAACAAGTAATTATTACATGAGAGGGATTTGGAAAGGGCGGTGGTGCCCTCAGGGAATACCTTTGTTCATTCACTTCTCTTTCCACCTTTTGCCTCTATTCATTTCTTATTTCCCATCCTCTGCTCTCCTCTTCATTTCTGCTTACCCTGCTTTTGTCCTATTGTCTTCCCCACCTCTTCCTCTCTGCTGCCTGAGTTCTTTTTTTTCCTTTCCTCATACTCCTCTAACAATGTCAGGTCTGTTTGATCTCGGGCACTAAAAACCAGCAGCCACCGGGCCATCAAAAGCATCTCTATGGTTGCTATGGTTTATTCACTTAGATACAATTACTATAGCAACGCTGTTTCCAAGGGCTGGGAAGGAAGTGGCTCAGCAGGAGTCCATGTGGACACACAAAACGCACACACTGCAAAGATACAGTACACACAGTACAGTTCGATGTTGGTGTACCACTGAGGACTTTCCAGTGAATGCAGGTTTTCCTTTCCACTGACTGCAAGGCTTGCAAGGCACTCCAGATATATGTTGTCAGCAAATTGCACATACATCATTTTAAAAGGGTGGTTTCTACTCTGGTCAGTTCAAAAAGCCTTCACATTACCCTGTCAAGTTAACACACAGTCCATCCAACAAGTCACATGGCACTTTGCCACTTGTCGAAGAGAATCTGCATCTTTTTATCAGTCCTACTTCTTTCAAGCTGTCATCAGGGTGTCAGCATTTTGATATCTTGATATGTTATCAAGAGTGACATCATATTAATGTCAGCTGTCATCAGGGTGTCAGCATTTTGAAATCTTGATATGTTATCAAGAGTGACATATTAATGTTGAAATGCTATTGAAGTGCCTCCTTATGATTTCAATACCTCCTTTCATCCTGTCAGAGTTGCTTTATAACTTGGCCATTAGCATCAGAATCCATGGCCAGCGGTTCCTTAAGCGATCTTTTGTCCTATAATGAGGGAGCAGTGTTGTCTCTACCTTGCACCTCAGAACCTTTGTAGATTTCCATCTACAGTCTCCCATGCCTGCTAATTTAAAAACATGTCAACCAAACCTTATAGGAGCAAACTTTGAACCACATTAACTCAGAAACCTCAGTGTTGAGTTCACTGTTTGTCCACAGTCTTTACTTGCAATACTTTCATTCAACTCTGAATAGTCACCTTCCATTTCTCAGAGATACAGTTGGTCGAGAGGGCTGATGTAACCTTGTGTCACCAGCCACAGGAGCCTATTTGCCAGTATTAGACGCTGGATCAGATGTAACATCGTCTCGCAGTAGATGGCCTATTTTTAGTCACAGTCCTCTCCTGGTTATCAGCAGTTGCCAATAACCTCATGAAACCCTGCAGCTTTTATTCACTAAAAGTATAGTATACTGTCTACAGCTACAGTATTTCTCCTGGTTAAAATTACTAACTTGCTGAGCTGCAGTTCTGTGTAGAACTGTGCCCAGAACATTGTAAAATATGTTGAAATTGAAGCAGGAACTGGTAAATCAGAGAATACAGTAAGAATACAGCAGGGTAGAAATATAGACCTATAGGTCTATAAAAGGTCAATGGAAAGATATCTATTAAAATGTTTATATTAACAATATATATTAATATTTCTGTCAGAGGCCAAAACAGAGCTAAAAGGGAAAGTGAATATTGGTCGACGTGGACACAAATATAACTCTGAATTACTCTAATGCTGCTGTTACCAAGCAAAATTTTTACCTGATGGCTGCACCACAGTAGATGAAATGTTAAGGGCTCACCAGGGTCAGTGGGATTTATCCTCTGACGACCACAACTCTACAAAATTTGATAGTATCCAACAAACAAACTGACAAACTGAGGTTGACAGCCCTTAAGCCCTGCCACTGGTTTTGACTTTAATGATATGGAACTTTAAAAAGTTTCTATTGATATTATTTAATAGTCTATATTAAACAAGTTATTGATATTAAACTAAG
Source organism: Monopterus albus (assembly GCF_001952655.1). Classification (NCBI taxonomy): domain Eukaryota; kingdom Metazoa; phylum Chordata; class Actinopteri; order Synbranchiformes; family Synbranchidae; genus Monopterus; species Monopterus albus. Next base: position 986,352 of record NW_018127905.1, on the reverse strand, counting down.
CTGGATTGTGCTGCAGTGCACTAGAAAACCGATTTAACTAATCTGCTAGTGCACATAGCAATTTTCTTGTGGAGAAGAAGAGTCATGAAGAGGATCACTGTGCATTTTTTTTTTTTTTTTTTTTTTGTTACACAGAAGCTGGTGCTCTTGTGAGAATCAATTGTTCTTGAATGGCTCGATTCAGTCTTCAGAGGAGGGTGTTTCAGTGGGCTCTAAAGGACTGTCTCATGATCCAGAATGTGGTGGGATGGAAGTCCACCAAAGACAGTTTATTCGTTTTATGTTGGGACAGAAATCTTCACGAAGTGCATCACCCACCCCTCTGTACCGATTCCCATTAGGATTGATGGGCAGGGCCAAGTGGTAGGGCTACACAGCCATTCAAATGGAGGGTTTCCTGAGGCAGACAAAACCTGGTGTTATGAGGCTAAGTACAACAGAGGCTAACTGCAATCGATGCTACAACCTCAAACAAATATACCAATATTTCCTGGTGTCATAAACATATTTCCTTATTTGCTGTTGAAAATAAAAATTGATGCTCATAGACCATGCAAGAGAAATCACCATAGCTGAAGACTGCAACTTGTCACAAATCTTTTCTTAACTATTGTCATTAACTACTAATGAGGCATAGAAATCTCGAGGTTGTCCCATTTCATAGTGGAAGATTTCAAGCACTGTTCCTTGTAACTCTGATTTGATGGTTAACTCAAACATTAGAGAGCACTCAAAAATGAGGGGTGGGGGTAAAAATAAGAAACGGGATTTAGCCATATTGTGCTGTCCTCCACCCCTTTTCCTAATTTCTCCCTTGATGCCAACATCTACCCTCTCATTTCCCCACCTTTCCACCCTCTCATACAGTATTTAAGAGAGCCTGGTGCTCGGCCAGACGCCCCCTCCCTCTCTGCTAGGCAGACAGCCAGCTGACAGGCCATGTGGCTCAGTGAGGAGTACAAAGGGCGGGGGTACAAACAGCAGGTTGGTCTTTAAAATGCAGAGCAGGGACACTTTCATGATGTTTGCCTGCTTATAATAAACCCAGTTACTGTGTAGTTTCCACAAGGCTGTCAACAATGGTACAGTTAAGACTTTCATTATAACACTGAGCCATGAACCCTTTTCAAAAAGTTATTACACAATATACAGTGTTTATTTTCCTTCAATCTTGATTTCATGCAGATTCAGGGTTGAATTATTCTCTAGGGGTCGTTGGGCTAAAACTTTTGTTTTTGTTAGTGTGTAATACCATCTACAATGTGGTTATGGTACTGTATACGGGGAGTTAAAGTGAGGTAAATCTTAAAGCTGTATTTTTATATTTTTGTTTATATTATTGCTTTATGTTAGTCTCTGGCAAGAACACGCAATCCTAATTTGTAAATACAGAACTTTTCAGAATATAGTTAGGTCTTCACAAGCCAATGAAAACCATATACTTAAGAATAAAACCCAGGGTGGACCAGGACTGTGGTCACCAGGTGTTTTGGGTCTTCAGTATCAGACACAGGCTCCAGCACTGTCCTGGATTTCTGACAGTAGGGCTGTTTTTGATTCAATGGCTATTTATATGTCTATAGAAAAGAATTTGTTAAAATGTGTCGTAGCAAGAATATGGCTGTATATGTATGTGTACAGCCATAAGGAACCCTGTGATTTGTAGACCTACTGTATTTGTTCACACTTTGTGTCAGCTCAGTAATGCACGTGACCACGGCGCTCTACTTTGAAAAAATACTGCAATGAATAGGCAGTTTTATTTTCATATTGTCGCAGTCTTTTGAATTAATTTGATTGACAGTAAGTCAGTTACGGTGTTTAGAGACAAAAGGAGGCATGAGCATTGAAAGAGGCATATTAGATATTTTTATGGCTTTGAAAGTTGTGCACGATGGCTAGATTTGGTGGTTCTGTCTCTGAAATGTGCACAGCCATCATTCATTTGGCTTGTAGCCTACAGCTATGTTTTAGCACCTTATGCCTATATCTGCAATATGTTGTGTTTGTGTGTCTTTTTTGTTCATTTTGAGTGTGTAACAGTAGCTTACAGTAGGTATCAAGTCATTTTCAGGCATCATTACCGCTTCAGTTCATACTGTGTTACATTTAAACATGTAGGTTACATATCAGTTTGGCACTCCTGTAACATTGTTGGACTCAATGAACAGTTACAAAAAATGTACAACTGACGCAGCAGAACCATGTCTTCTCTTCCACATGTTCTTTTTCCTTGTAAAAAGAACACATTACCCACAAAGCAACAGATGGTCGCTCGTTATTCCATTATATGCATAACGTTAACTTTGTGCGTTTGAGGTCAGAACTGCCACACAGTCAGAAAGATAGCCTCAGGTTGAGCGACAAAGCAGGAACACAAACCCAACCCAAGGCATCATAGACAGCTAGTAAGCAGACCGTAAGCGACCACAAGAGTTGTTTTCAGCACATTTATTTTTCACTTGCCTGACTGAGCAATTGCATGGCAGTTTACTTATCCCAGGTGAGCAGGAGAGCATTAATGTCAAGCCCCGCACTGAGAATAGATTTATTCTCACCTCAGATCTAGCTGCTGTAGAGCTCCAGTCTAAAATATTACTAAATCCTGATTTAATGGTAATATTACCAAATGAAATAAGTGCTTCCTTAATTTCTTCTTTTTTCTTTCCCCCTGTCTCTTATGTATACTTGACTTTAAGCTCTTCTCTCTTCCCAGTTCATCAGCTAAGATTCATCTCCACATCTTTTTAAAGTGGGACAGACAAGCGCACAGTACCATCTCTCAAACGCAAAGCTCTGATGACCCCAGAGCTTTTTGCTGCTGAATCAGTTTGATTACACTGGGAAGCCTTTGTGTGTGTGTGTGTGTAACAGGTTATTCCTCCTAACCCATCACAGTCAGGCATCCTAATGGAGGTGGTGTAAGGCCAGTGTCGCTGAATCCTGCCTCTGTTCAGGGTTTGTCGGGGAAATAGTTCTTCTTTGGGTCATAAAGTGAAGACTCTTGGTTTCTTCTTTGTGTTTTAATTTAATAGGAGGGGAACAGAGAATTCCTTTGTAAGTTTCTAGGCACTCACACACATACACCAAACACATCTAGTTGATGTCCACTTATTCGGTTAAGCTGGGTCTCAGCATTATTATGGCCAGTATATTAACCAGTCAGTGAGTGTGTATGCACACTAGGTTTAGATTTCTTTATATCTGTATTAATGCAATGTTCAAAGAGTTTTTGGTAGCTGTAACCATTCCTCTTGTCCCCACTTATTTTACTGTCTGAGTTCTGAAACCATAACGTGGTGTTTTGAAGTCCACAACAATAACCTCTCTCAGCTAGTTTTACTCATTCATCAAATTCCCTGCTCTGTCCAAGCTCAAGTTTGCCCGCACACTCACTCAACCTGATTGAGCATTACATGGTGACACAATTTCAGCTGGTCTGTTGCAGGCTTCTCATGCTGGCCTCTGCGTTTTTACCCTCCAACCTCCAGAATTGCCAAATTTGAAGCACCCAGGTCTATGGGTTTGTGATGACCTCTTGTTGATGTTTGGCTTATTCATAACATGTCAAAACTTTATTTGATATCATTCAAACTACCAATCTTCATATTTCTGTTAGAGACATTATCAGGTATTTGATCCTTCTATATTCAAGCCTGAAATGTATATATTGTCCACAGTACAGGACAAAGATCCAGTCAGCAGTGCTATTTTGCTGTATCAGATCTATCCCCTGTCAAAATTAAAGGTGGGAAAGCCTTTTTATGGTTGTAATGACAAGAGCAATGACAAAGGAAAGTAATAGAACAACCTGTACAGCTTTAAAAAAATCAAGATTTCATTAGTATGATGGCTGGCAGTGGTCTTTTATTATTTGGAATGTCTTGTTCTGTTGGCAAACATTGGCCAGAGGGGAGTATAATTGCTGACAGTGTCTCATTAGAAAATAATTGCATTGCTTGCACAAACATATTGCTCTTGTTAAAGTTTAATGACTAAGCTGTGAGTGCAATAAAAACATTCTGCAGTATCCAAAGAATTGCACATAAATGTCTATGTTGAGAGTAAACTTAGTTCCCATACAGTCGGACATGCTAGGAACACCTCGAGAGGGAAACATCCAGAAGGCATTCTGTAGGAGAGGGCTTGACTGACTCTGAAACAGTCTGCTGATCTCCAGGTCCATCTCTCAGTCCCAAGATATACTTCACTTGGGAGAGCAGTCACCGTTTAGGTGTCATGATCTCAAACAAGGAGAGGTTGATTCTAATCCCCAGAAGACAAATGTAGATGATTTTGATTCTAACATCATCGTTCCCATAAATTCCCATATCTAATGGGGTGAATGCATGGAATTTACAGACCACAGCTTAACTCCTCCTCTGAGGAACCCATTGGGTTTTGGACAATCTCAAGATGCACATTTGTTGTTTGTTCACAAGATAAAGTATCAGACGCTCTTATAATTAGATTGCATTTCCTGGGTGTGTTTATGTGGATAGACTCTTATTATTTAAATTGAAATGTAACTATTCCTCAAACACTACACTGAGGTCAAGCCCACTAATGCTGAGACCGAGAATATCAGCTTTAAAAACCAGATCTTTCCTCTAAGTGATCTAAGCTCTTTGGCTCCCTAGTTGGTGAGCCCCTGTCTGTGGAAAACACTATAATCAAATTGAAGTAGTTAATTTGTACCATTCAGGCAATAATCAAATAATAATGCAGATGGAAGCTCTTTTACTGCTGCTGTACGACTGTAGTGTTATGCAAGACTTGGATTGCTACTGTATATGTCACATTCCACTATTGCAAAAACCCAAACTAGGAGATCAGTAGTTTTCTTGCAGTTTAGTGTGTGTATTTATTGTTCAAGGTTCCTTGAAGCTGTCAATTCTTCTTCAGTCTTAGTTAAGTCCTATTGAAACAGCATGATGGCGTTCGACAGTGAGGGGTGAGGTGTTGTGACGGGCAGAGTTAACTATGTAGCAGAAAAACAGGGCTGTTGAAATATTTGGAATGAACTTCTTTAGCCTGACTTTTTGGTTACACACAAATGTTTTCCATAAAGCTGAAGTGCCCATGTCTTTTAAAGGTCATTTTCTTTCATTGGTTATTGACTGCTCATAAAAGAACAGACAGTGGGACAGTGTACAGTTGTAGGGGAGAGGAGTGTCCCACCCTGACTGAATGGATCCCTTTGTAAAACCCCAGGAAAATGTAAATGTGAAGCCTGGTGTACAGATATGCAACAGATGGTATCAGGCTAATAAGGTGTTCAATTAACATCAGCAAGTGTTTGATGATAATGGCGGTTGGCTCTGGTCAGGCAAGTTGATTGGACGCAGTTCAATACATGAACGCAGGCAGAACCCCTGACAGACAGATCACACTTTCTGACCTCTTTGTCCTCTGCTTCCTCCTCTTCATTCCTCTCTTCATCTGCTCCTGTCGCCATCCCTTCCTCTTTGCTGCCACAGAGGTGTGCCAATGGCATTGGTAGGGCTGACTGAAACACATGCACACACACACACACACAAGTGGCACATTTGCAGCTGAAAGACTGCAGGTATGAAACGTTGGTGGTAGGGCTGTTGAATTTTTTTGTTAATTTATATTTGTCAAATTGTCTCAGATATATTTTGGTGGGGGGTAGAAAATTAGGGTTTGTTCTCTGGAGATTTTACAGTATGTAACATCAAATTTCACTGATTTGTGTTCTAGCTTGAGGCTGGAGCTAATGGAAGGGTCAAACTGTCACTCAAACCATTTTGTCACTGCTCTTTTTCAGATTATGAATATCCACAAAAATTTCATGGCAAATGGATATTTTATTAGAGGTTGGAGCTAGTTGGTGGGCATTTAAAATGTTTATGAATTGTCATCTGGGAACCATGACTTAGCACAGCAGATTGGGTAAATATGGTACTTGGTGAAATGACCTCAAGGGTTGGTTCACCTACAGGATGTTGTTTCCCGCTCTTTTATGGGCACAGCGGCAGGCTGGTTTGGCTAGAACTAAGATTAAAGGCCAGGGATCATCAGTATCCAAAACAAACATCATGGATATTCAGACAATATTTTTCAGTATTTACTATACTCTGTCCCGCCAGTGACTTTGCAGGGACCCAATGTCCATATGGGGAGAAAAAAGTTAAGGGTAGTGTAAGTCTCCAGGAAAAGTAAGTCCATGGGTCCATCTCGTGTCTTTTACAGTATAAGAAAATGAAAAAAAGGCAAATTGTTGCTTTAACTACTACTAACATGTTTCGATTTTAAGGATGTCTCGTCATCATAGGGCTCATAAAAATAGTATCGGGGATGATTGTAAAATAAATTTTGGGATGAGAGTTAGAAAAAGGAAAAAACATGCTGCTAGTGTTACAATGAACAGCAGTAAAATAAAACTGACTGCAAAGTTGTGTAGCACAGTGGTTTCCAAATGGTGTGCTGTGGGATTTTGTGTCAGCCATACATACAAAAAATTATGAATTAATTTTTAATTTACTATATCAGTACTTTGTATGCACTCATTTCCCAATTCAGAGGCAAATCCTAATATATAGCCTAAAAGAACCACGTCAAGAAAGGGATGAAAAAGAGATGAAAAGTTGCGTGTAAAACGTGCACCCGCTCCTCTCACTCACTCATTTTATTTGTCATAAGTAAATTTAACATTTTTTTTAAAGAGTGACAAGGCTGACATGTGGTATAGAGGTCATTTTCCACAGACATGAATACAGGTGTGCCCTGGTGCCACCCCTCTTTGAGGCTGTGCCCCAGCCTCGCCACCCTGTCCAAAATTTTCTAGGTCTGCCCCTGGGCACAAGTTTAAAAAAAAAAAAAAAAGAAGGGTCCATAAATGAGAGACTAAATATATTAACCATAATATCCACAGGGGTTTCAACTATTTTTTTTGGTGTATGTGTGGGCAAATGATTAAATGTGATAGAGAATATGAGAGAAGGTTATGTTGTTCATCATCATTAATGGGATGCTGCTCCAACCTGCTGTGACTGCGAGTCCATAGCCAGGGGCCATCATTAAGATGCAGACAGTCAGTGCTTTTTCAAAGGAACTCATAAAGCTGCTTGTGTGTGTGTGTGTTATGCGTGAGGGAGGGGTGTGTGGGTACACTTGGATTTAAGACCTGGCTGCCTTCAGACAACAAAGATTGACAGTGTGTGTCTGGGTGCGTAATCCTCACTGGGTGGAGGTTTATTGATTGAATCTATAGAGGAGGAACACACTGGCTTCTGTTTCACAGTTGAGTAATGAAATGTAACTTTAAGCCTTTGAAGCTTTGTAACCTCACATCTCTGTAGTGTGTAGAAAATCCAGTCATCGTGCCACCACAGTCACAGGGTTAGGTTTTAATAGCATAGTATAGCATTTGTATTTTTGCTAATGTTTATTATATAGTATTTGGACTTCTTTTAATGTAATGATTTAAATTGATAGCTGGTCTATTTTTGTTCAGCTTCAGTTAAATAATTTGAGTAATTTTTCAAGCAAAGTACCAAACATTCTTTGGTTTCATTTTCTCAAAAGGGAAGGTTTTTTTCTTATATCATTGTAAACTGAATATTGATTCAATTATTTATTTTACAAAATATCTGTCCAAACTAAACCCATTTAATGCATTAAGAACCTGCACCACCTGATATTTTGCTTACTGAGCTATTTTACACACACACTCACACTTACGCCTGCAATTTAGAATCACCAGTCAACCACACTGCATGCCTTTGGACTGTGTGAGGAAGCCGCAGCACCCGGAGAGAACCCACGCAGGCACAGGGAGCACCCGGAACCTCCCTAATGTGAGGCGCCAGTGCTAATCATAATGTTACTGTGCCGCCGCCCCTATTGTTATTCATATCTGCAATATGAATTCTTACTAAGAAAAACAGTAGCCACGGTCCAGTTGTTACTTATCATTACTTTAATTTAAAAATATTATTGTAATTAATTACAGTGATTTTTTGCAGACATCCACAATACATTTGTGGATGTCTGCACCCAGAATGTTTATACTGGGTAAAAAAAAATGACACTGTGGATGTCCGAACCTGAAAGCTCAATACACAGAAATGGCAAAGTGATGTCATTTGTCCTTGGAAGAATGGGAGGGACAAGTGCCTATTCAGTTAGCAATGACACAAATATATTAAAGAACTTTTTGGATACTGGATATTGCACATTCGAGAAACTGAAAACAACTATTTCTTTGCATTATTTTAGTCAATTAGTCAATTAATTGGGTAGTGTCAGCCCAACCTAATTTAGCCCATATGCTATCTACAGTATAATTAATGATTGTTGTTTTTTTTTAACTCGACACACTTTTTTAAAAATTTACAACAGTTTTTTTGAACATCAAAATACTGTATGAATAAGATTAATATTTAACCTTCTTTTTGATTCATTCATAATCGCTCGGTATGTCAGTGTCATGTCTGAGCTGTCAGTTAAGTTTGCAGTCTGCGATTTAAATCAGTGTTTCCCTTTACCTTTCTGGTCTGGGTTTTAATTGCTGTCATGAAAGGATTAACAATTAAAATAGCAACACCATTGTGCTGCCTTGTCCCTCCCTCTCCCCCCGACCACTCCCCCCACCCCCACCCCTCTCCGCCATGCTCGGCGCACTGCACAGCCAGAGAAGTGAGGACCAGAGAGGAGAGAGGTTGGCTCGCTTCATTTCACTGAGGAGGGGGAAGGCACGAGTGGATCGAGAGAGGAAGAAGAAGAAAAGAGGAATAAAGTGGAGTGAAACGTGGTTGTTTTGGGGAGAGAATGAGTGAGGACAACCACTCCCACTACAGGCTGGACCCCAGTGATCGCCTCAATGGGCTGGGACAGAGGAGAAAGAGACCTAAGAAGGTAAATGAATAGATGGAGAGCCACATGGTATAGAGGGTGTGAGTGGTGTGAGGGAGCTGGAGTGCAAGGGAGAACACTACCTGACTCCCATCAGCAATAGAGCAGGTGAAGCAGGTGGAGGATGAGCATGTGTATATTTGTATTTCTGCCTTTGTGCCCAGAGGTGTTTTTGATGTGTCAGGTGTATTAAAGCCTTAATCCAGCAACAATGACTTGATTTTGCTCTCCACCTTCACCCCTGGAGTAAACCATTTCCCAGTGGGACCTCTCATCTCTGCTGATCCCACCTTATTTTGATGGATTACTTCTCCACTGCTCCTTCATATCCATTCTGCTCCCTGTGTCTTCCCTGTCCTGATCTCTGGCTCTCAGTGTGTTGTTGTGCACACCTCTAGGTAGTGAGTATAAGGAGGATGCTCTTCTCACATGCTAACAGGGTGGGTCCCTGCTCCGCTCGCTCTTTGTGCACCTGCTGTTGTGGGCATTGCTATGCACAGATATCAGCTATCAGGAGATTTTTGTTCCTATCACCCTGTAATTAACATGTTTTTTTTGACATCTGTGCTTGGTTGTTATTTTATTTCTGCAGCCACCAACATGAGTGCACACCCCCAGCACACCCGCAGGGTTGTGATTGTAATTTATTATATTTAACGATATCCATTATATCATTTAGGGCTGAAATAATTATTTTCTCCATAAATTATTTGGTTCATAAAATGTTAGAAAATAGTGGAAAATGACAATACCCCAGAAACCCAATGTAATGTTTTTGTCTGTTCTGACTAACAAAAAGAACCCAATGATATTCAGTTCAGTAAGGCTTGAAAAGAGCAGCAAATGCACATATTTGAATAATTGACACCAGTGTGGTTTTGGCGTTTTTGCTTGACAAACGGATGGTTTAAAAAGTCAATTCTCTCTTGCTTAACTGAAATAGTTTTAGCTGTGATATTATTATATTACATAAAGCCCAGACAATAAATCACCTGGTAATAAATTGGCAGCGATTAGGTGACTTTCATTTATATAGTTTATGTTGATCGATAACTATCTTCTCAGATTTGCTATTAAAGAAATGCCAAAATATTTTTAGGGTGTCACCATTACAGATTTTGTCCACAGGCAAGAAATGACAAGTTCATTTTTATGCCCTCATTCCAGGAGTAGTTCGTCCGCCCCATTCTTGTGAACGTAATATCTCAGGAACACCTTGAGGGAATTTCTTAAAATTTGGTGTCCACTTGGACACAAAGATGAACCAATTAGATTTTGATGGTCAAAGGTCAAGGTCACTGTGACATCAAGTTTGTGCCATTCCCCTGAGCTTTACTGATTGGCGTTTGCATACATGACCACTTACCCCTAAAAATTAATACAAAACACCACAACAATTAGCATGTAGCCACACCACCATTCATAAAGCAGACTGTCTGCTGTCTTAGGGCATGGAAAGCACTTCACAAACCCCAGAGGAACTCCCTGGTTCTGAGTACAATATGCTAATGTTAGCTAGCGGCTTGTGTTCCAGTGGTATTTTTGAACACACTTTGAAAATATGAAAACCATACACACAAACATTTGCCAGAAAGATTCCTTGCTCTCTTTCTCAATGGCGCCTTTGCTGTTGTAAACAATGAAGAGAATAAGTGGGTGTGTTATTGGTGGCCAAGTTTGTTATTGGCACTGAGTAACACGTTGTAATGCTGATTCTACAAAAGTAACATTGCTGGTGAAAGCAGAGGCAAGGCATTTGGCATCTGGCGGGTCAGAATCAGTGGATCAATTATTAATATGCTTCCTCCCCCAAGCTTAGATACACACCCCTGAATGAGGTGTGTCCTTATGTCAGCAGTTGCAATGCTTCATACCAGGACACAAACATCCTCTTGTTGATGTTTTCAGCTGATTGAAACACTGTGTGTTCATGAAAGCCCCAAGCACTTTAATCTTCCACCGTCTCAGTTAAAACTCTCCCACTGACACTGATTCAGACGGGTTTGAAACACAGCCCTACTATATCCATACAGACTATGCATATTCATTGTGGTTTTTTTTCAAGATGAGGAAGAGTCTGGCTATGATGAAGATGCAGGTTTCGTTTTTTGATGAGCTCAGGAAGGTTTCAGGTTTGTGGATTTCTGTGCTTAGGGCAAGGACAGTTTTGGAAAAGACAGACTGGTATTTCGTTTCAGCAAACAGAGGTCAAGGATTTTCAAGGCCCACTCACTTCTGTGACTCAGCTGATTTTGTTGTGGTCATATTCAGTCACAGTTATCTAGAAATGAAAACCCTCCAGTACATGTGAATATTTGCCCTTAATTTATTATGTGATAGAGTTCAATCAATATTGTAAAGTGCTTTTATTTTATTATGAGAAACTGAAGTAGGGCTGGGTGATTGAAAAAATTTATAACAGCATTTTGTAGTGATGCCATAACATTTTTACAGCCGAGCAACCCTAGACACTGTGTTCATATTGGCTGTGATGTATGTCCGTTGGTAATGTTCAGTACTAATGCTCTTCATGTAGTGACTGGGAAAGTAAGGGTGGGGAGATTGTGGTGGTGGGCTTGTAGCACGTCTGGCTTTCATGCAGAAACACCAGAGTTTAGATGCTGCTACTTACTGTTTGGCATCTCAAAAAGACACCAAATGTTAATAATGTGCTCAAAAACTTAGATGTTAAAAAATGGTATTGAATGTTACAAAATGTGCGTAATTTTCAACAAATGTGTCTGTCCTGCATCTGAGCAGCTCGCTATTCAAACATCCTGTTAGACCACAGCATATAGCTGACATGTGCAGGGCCAAAAGAGGAGAGCACACACAGCTGATGAGATGATGATGAGAACAGTGAGGAGGGTGACTGCACAGGACGGTAAGAGTGGTCACGCAGCATCACTACTCTGGAAATGTTTCGGCTTTTTTAAGCTGGATAAACAACAGAGTAATAACTGTAAAATATGCAGCGACCTGTGCCGACGAAGTCAAGAAACAACAAAAATATTTTTCCCCCATTTGAAAAAAGTAAAATGATTTTGGCAGAGTTGCTCTTATCATTTTGTCACTCGTTACCTAATGTAAAAGTTCAACAAGAAGTGCGGCCACAGGAAGTGTAATTTCATATTTCATGGTGAAAGACATGACACCAGTTAGAAAGGTGGAAAACCCAAGTATGAAAACCTAATAAAGTGGCTGCCTCTTGGTGTAGAGGTGTAGGATGGAAGTGTTTGGGAACTGTGCTGCCTCAGCTTGATGCAGAAAGCAGCTTTACTTTGTCACCAACACTGACATGTACTGTAGCTGCACAGCGGAGCTTTACATGAGCTTAAATGTGTGATCGTGTTGGCAGCAAAGTGTGTCAAGTTAATGATTCAAAAATAAATGGTTGTTTAGAAGCATAACAAACCTTGTGATCTATCTCGGATTCAATCCAGTCTTGAATATTCCTTTTGACATTCAAATTAAAGGCACCCCATCCTGTAGTTTTCTGGTAAACACGACATGCTGTAGCATTCACCAAAACACATTATGTGTCCTTGTGGTTGAATGTGTCTCCTTTGTCATTAATGACATAAATGAGAATGATTAATTATTGATTAAAGTGAAAAAATGTATTGAGATAATAGTTTAACCCATGTCGCCCAGCCCTTATGGCATCATTGATTTTGAGTATTTAGACTCTGAAATGATCCAGCTGTTAGTTTTTACATGACTTTAATGCACAATTACACTGTTACTAATTCATTCTGATTTCTTAAATCTGATGGTCTCATATTGTGATGCTGTATATAACCTAATCTTATATACTCTGAGTTTTATCTCAGCTTCCCTTTCAATTGGACCCACTCTCAGATGCAGGGCTATAAATGGCTCATGACTCATAGCTGATAGCTGATCAGTCTGGTGATTAGAGCCAATGCCAATACCCCCCTCGTTCCTTTCACGACACACACTACAACTGTGAACTACCCATGAGGGATTTCTCATATCAGAGGGCTATTATCACACATCAGATGTACAGAGCAGAAATAAGTGATTGTGCATGCTGCATTTTTCACACTAACCGCCTAGAAGCATAAATAGCATCACTTCCTGTGAGCTAATGGCTTTTTCCAAGTAAAGATCTACTGGGTACTTAAAACAACACATGGCCTTGATATTGGTGGAATACATCGTTTAAGAAGCCAAACATTTCTGTCTTTCTGATGCTTTGGTCAAATTTTGCATGCACGGTCCCAGTGATCTTGGTCACCCCAGATGTCAACAAACATTTTAGCAAGTGAATCTCAAAAAACTAATGGCTCAGCCAAGTTTTTGTGAAATTCAATGTTGCAGATATTCATGGCTCCAAGAACAGGAATAATAATGGGTTTGTTTTTTTTTTTACCTTTCATATAGTGCTTTCAGGCCAAATTTTCAACAAAGACCAGAATAGGTAGAGAAATCATCACTGACTGTTAGTTTGAGATAGGATGGGAACGGCGATCTCTGGCTTCCAAGTTACTTTTTACACCCAACCGATCACCCCGACTTACTGCCTAAGATTTTTGTGGCCCTATTACACTGTCACACTTTTAATAGTTAACAATAATTATTCACATGCCTACAAAATGGAAGCTTGTCAGGAAAGTGTAAGCTTGGTTGTTTCCAACATTTAAATACCTGACAGTGTTTATACAGTAAATGAGTAGATATTAGTTTAGGTTATAGTCTGGACTGATTAAACATCCAATGCTTGCATGTCTGTCTCTCTCTCTCTCTCTCTCTCTCTCTCTCTCTCTCTCTCCCTCTCTCTCTTTCTGTGTGTGGGGCCGGTAAGTGACAAAAACAAGGATGTGCATTTGTGTGCTTGTGCTGTGTTGATGCCAAAAACCCCAAAGGATTAATGTTCCACTTCATTAGCTGTTTTGAACAGCTGAAGTATGCCTTCAGTTTCTTTGTGTAGTCATGAGTAAGATCTGAAGTGTGTATGTGTGTGCACTGCTGAGATGCTGTAGCCCATCAGTCTAGCCACAGGCTTATTTCTTAAATCATCAGCTGTTTTTCTGTGGGTAAGGAAGAATGTGTGTCTGTACGAGTGTGTATGTATGCTGGAATATGTGTCCCAGCAAACATCGATCAATGCACTGATAATAAATTGTTTTTTTTTATATAATGTGAATTTTTTTGATTCGTTCACAAGTGTGTGTGTGTGTGTGTGTATTTGACCCTTGCATGCTGCCTTTTTTTTTTTTCACTTTGGACTGCAAACAACAACACAGATGGTCTGTGAGGACACCCAGACGTCGCCATAGCGACCAAGAGCCTTGCCGCCAAAAAGCAAACCTTTAGATGGAAACATCTGAGGCCACATCTCAGGCCCTGGCAGCATATTCTCAGACCTCCAGTTCTGAATGTTGTTTGTAAAAGTAATAATTCAGATTATTTTGTCTGACAAATGGGGGAACAATATTGTTATACCTGTATGTCGTAGATTTTCTCTAGAACAATTTAGTTTTGTGTCAGAAAATTCAATTCATACTATCAACTGTCTGCATTTAAACAGTCCCTGCCTCGCATGGCTCTGGGAGCACTCCTATGATACATATAAGGTTATGGTGTCGCTATGTAGCTGTGTGATCTGTCCATCCATTCATTTTCCAAACTGCTTAGTCCCAAGCAGGGTCACGAGGGGCTGGAGCCAATCCCAGTCAGCTGCGGGCGAGAGGCGGGGTACACCCTGGACAGGTTGCCAGTCCATCGCAGGGCTAAGCCAGTTTAAATGAATAGATTTTAAAGGAGTTTAAACTTTTTGCCTCCCTTTTTCCCTCCATGAAAAACTATTTCATAACAGAGGAAGAGACAGAAATTGCAGAGTGAAAATGTGGCAGCTTTTAATGAGTATTTAATGTCAATATCGTGTGGCAGTTGACGCTGTAGATGTGCGCTCATTTGAGATATAGCTTCAATTAGTCTTCCTCTGCTCAGACTCGCGCTGCCATAACAGATGATAACTGAACAAAATCAGGGCATGACGTTTTTATAAGGCTACATTATTAAGTGCCTCACTAGTTCCAGTGTTGGCAAATTACACAATAACCTGGGATACACAGGCACCAGAGCAGCACATGATGAACTCTGCCAAACAAGATCTTCTCTTCAAGATACGTTCATTTTCAATCTGAATGTAGATTATTCTATGTTATGGTTGGATGAAAAAAGGTTAAGGCGCAGCGCTCTCGCCGCTGTGGCCCGGGTTCGAGTCAGGGTTGTGTCGGGAAGGGCATCCAGCGTAAAACATGTGCCAAATGTCAACATGCGAGTCGTCAGTGTGACGATTCACTGTGGCGACCCCTAAACGGGAAAAGCCGAAAGTGACTTTCTTTCTATGTTGGATGAAAAAAAACTTAATATGCAGTAGTGGACATTTCTGAACTCTCTGTATAAAACTGACCTAAAACACCGACCTGACAAAGTTGATATAGCTAGCATTTTAGGAAGGAACCTGCAGAGTCCTGTGGAACACCATGACTAACTTTAGTCTGTGCGGAAGATTCATCATTAACATGAACAAATTGAAATCTTTCTGATAGGTAAGATTTGAACCAACTTAGCACAGTTCCTTTAATCCCAATAACATGTTCAAGTCTTTGCAGTAAGATGCTGTGATCAGTGGTGTCAAAAGATGCACTGAAATCTAAGAGGACAAGTATGGAGACAAGTCCTTTGTCCGAGGCTAGGAGAAGATCATTGGTGACTTTCACCAGTGCAGTTTCTGTACTATGATGGACTCTAAAACCTGACTGAAAATCCTCAAACAAATCATTCTTGTGCAAGTGGTCATAACTGCTTAGCAACAGCTTTTTCCAGAATTTTAGAAATAAACAGGAGATTGGATATTGGTCTATAATTAGCTCAGAG
>NW_018127905.1:961107-969916 GCF_001952655.1 Monopterus albus | reverse complement strand
GAAGTAGATAAAGACGGAATTATTTCCTTAAACTTGGTAACAGCATTGCCAGATAGACATCTACTGTAGTGGAATTGTTTCCCACATAGAGTATAATCCATTAATGTGAATTCAAAAGTTATTAGAAAATGGTCAGACAGAAGGGAGTTTTGAGGAAAAACTATTAAGTGTTCAGTTTCGATGCCATATGTCAGAACAAGATCAAGAGTGTGATTAAAACAGTGAGTGGGTTTATTTACAGTTTGACAAAAGCCAATTATTGAGGCTGTTATTGTCAGCATCTTTAAAGTCGCCTGCTATGATTATTTTATCTGTACTAAGCACTAAATCAGACAGAAAGTCTGAGAATCCAGTTAAAAACTCTGAATAAGGAGCAGGTGGACGGTATACAATAACAAACAGAACAGGCTTTTGAGTTTTCCAGTTTGGGTGTGAGAGACTCAGGGTGAGACTTTCAAATGAGTTATAACTATGTTTAGGTCTAGAGCTGATTAATAGGGTTGAGTCGAAATCATCCGGTGCTTCGAGGGATGTGACAGTTACTGTGACCAGGTGGGGTAGATTCATTTAGACTGACATATTCTTCCTGCTGTAATTAGGTTTCAGTCAGACACAATGATGGTTTTGAAACCTCCTAATATAAAGTGATCAGTGATTTTGTTTGATGTGCAGGGAGTTGTGCAAGTGTTGTGCTAATTCTTCTTTGTGTAGATATGCAGGGAGGTTTTTTATTTTATTTTTTTTGCTGAACTACAGTATGATGCCAGCTCAGTAAGTTTGTGTATTTGGTAGTACAGTAATTCCTTGGATCCTACTCTTTGTACATTCACAGTGAACTCATGATTTGTTCCCAACTTTAGAATGCTTAAACAATATTTACTGACAATTTGAAAAGAAAGTACTGCTCGCAATTGTTTGTTGTAATATTTTAAGGGTCCAAAAATTCTAATTTCATGTGTTACAGTGTTTTTCCTGTAACAGAAGACTTTCTAGAAGTCTACCAACACCCAGTGACTGGCTGATATCTAATTTTAATAAAAAATGATAAAGCTGTAGCTGCGATGGTGTGAGTGACACCCTCAGCAAATGCAGCAATGAGCTACAGAAAACATCTGGAGTGTGCTACTGCTTCCGTGTGCTTTGTTCACCATGGCCCTTAAACAGGAATCAAATTTATACTAGTGAGGTATTGTTTGTGGTTGAGGAACATTCAGAAACACTGGTATAGTCCTTTTAAACTAGATTCCTAGGATACAATCTCAAGGAATAAAGACACTCAGCAGCAGAAAAAAGAGGCTAATTCCCAGCAGCCATTTGTGCTGTAGAGCAACACGATGTCAGCACTCAGGCTAAATCAGCCTCTGACCGTGCTACCAGATACAAGTGTTTGACCTCAGCCTCAGCACAGACTGCAAGCATTGAGCCCACCCCCACTCTGCATCAAAAGACTTTCATTTTGTGGCTCTGACCTCTGCAGCAGCTCGCCTCCTGACTGAGAATTGACCTTTCTGTAGAGGCTGAAGGGTCCACTGGGTATTTGTTAAGATTTGCTGTGGTATTAGATTCTGTTCCTTCATTGGACTGCATGCCATTCTTACTTCTTCTGTTTTAATAGTAGCCAGGTTTCTACTGTTTTTGCTGTGTTGTGAGCTGAAGAGAAACCTTCTGTTGCTTTTCATGTGAGTTTGTACTTTTGTGTGTGTCTCTTTACCCACCAAAGCCTACAAGACAAGGCCTACATTCAACAGCCATGTCTTGTTTGCCTGAGGCTGAGAGCTCAGGTGCAGAGATAAACAACAGGCTTTGGGTATGTGTTTTCCTTCCCTACTAACTCCTCTCTGTTTTGATAAAGGTGGAAGATACTGTGTCTGCCTGCAAACCAATAACTCACCTTTTACAGGATATTGCAGCTGTTTTTTGAATCCTAGTCTCGATTGATCTGTTCACCTCAGCTTGTTTTGGCTTCTTAAATGTATCCCAGGGAAAGATCTTTTTTTTGTCTCAGTTTATATTTCTAATTTGATAAGGTTTCAAAACTTAACAAAATTAACTTTAGAAACTTAGGAAACTTATGTATCCCAGTAGTGACATTTCAGAGTTTCTTTGGAGAATGCAGAGAAATCCATGGTTTGGTGTAAAATTTGGAGGGAGCTGGTGATTGCTTTTTACACATTTTGTTGATAAAAATCCTTAAAGATTAAGGATTGTAATGCCTCATGATACATTTAACTTACAACCAGGACTGTGTGAGTGTGATTTAATAAGGTCTGACAGGGACAAAAAACCTTTTACAAGGAAACTACAAATGTGGAGTTCACCTCGGTAAATAATCTAACAAAGTCAGTTAGATAGGAGGTTGAAACTTTTTTCCAGTTCAGGAAGTGTAAGGTTTGCATACAGCAAAGAAGGCGTGGTGAGGAGGGTAGATGCAGATGGTTGGACATAGAAAACAAAAGGTAGTGACATCAGTGACATGTTTGAGCCATGAAACCACTTGGCAATAGTTGTATTTCGAAAATATTGGAAGTATCACCACATCCCTTGCTTTAAGTCAAATACAATCCTAACCACAGTCCATAAACCTGGATGGACATACAGTAAAAATCAAGAATCTCTACCCCAAACCACTAGCCCTACATCGCCAAATCATGGAGCTTGGGCGGCAACATGTAGAAACTAAGTGATGTATTTGCAAATGCTTGGCCCAGAAATGGTGGCAGCATCTGTTTACTTTTCTTCTTTGACCTAGTGTTTCTTCCGCTTAATCTTTGGATTAATCCATCAGCCTCACTCTCACATCTCCAGCTCCTCATCTCTATCTTACTGTTTTTTCAGTGTCCCTTTCTGCACTTTCCCTCTTTGCCCGCCCTCCATCCCCCCCCTTCCTTCACACTCCATATGTGTGTTTGGAGGCATGAAGCTCTAGTAATGACAGTCTAGCCCACAGTGGCCAGCCTAATCCAGTTAGCTCAGCCCTGTTCACTGTGCCTCACCACCAGTGTCGCCTTATGTTTCTGCTAATCCCATTGCCACGGCCTCAACACATGCTACACACACACAGGCGTCTATACAGATGCACAACAATATTATTGTGGCCCTTCACATACAGATAACAGCCACCAGAGAGAGAGACAGGGCTTCCTGCTTTATCTGCTGCTTGGAAAAAACCTGATTTTCCCCCTGTGGATAAAGAATGATAAAGCAACAGTGTGACAGAGGGTAAGTTACATTCAAAAACCCAACTCCTGTTTGATTAGCTTATCGTTTTCCAACACGCACTGTCAGTCAAGCTGGTGGTATTGTCGGCATCCCACTAAACAAGTAGACATCACCAAGGATGTTTAACTCAAGTCTGTGCCAAAAGGAGCCCCTTGAGTAGCCAGAAGGAACCTCTTCTGTGCATTGAATCTGGATGTCCAGCAAGACCGTCTTCACAAGGTTCTAAATGGATGTCAAATCAAATCAAATCAAATCAAATTTTATTTGTATAGCGCCAAATCACAACAAAAGTCATCTCAGGACACTTTACAAAGTAAGGTCTAGACCTTACTGTTATCACTATTATTGCATAGGGAAAACCCAACAAATCCCCCTTGAGCAAGCACTTGGCGACAGCGGGGAGGAAAAACTCCCTTATGTTTATGCAAAAGCAGTGTCTGTGAGCAACCAAAAGAGGTCATAGACAGTCATCTTTGTTTAGAGTCAGCTAACCTTCAGTATAGGTCCCCCAAAAATGTACAGAACCTGTGGTCAACATTGGTGATCAATTCTGGTTTAGACGTTCAGACATTGTACAAATTTTAGACATCTGTGGACATCTAAAAGAGGTCAACATCAGATATCAATGATCTGAGTCTGATAACCTCTAAAATAGGTCCAGAACAGTCATCCAGATATTTAACAATCACGTAATGTCCAGATGTACAGATACATACAGTACCTGTTTTGGACGTCTTGGGGCGTCTAAATGATGATATGTACAGACTGCAATGTATGCCCATGGACATCAAAAATAACCCTACATCCCGATATTGCCTTGTCTTGTACATCAACAAACATCCAAATTAAGTCATGACCAAATGTCTCAATATGCAACCTAATGTATATGTCCACAGATGTAGAAAGATGGTCCATGCCAGATGCTGACGTTAATAGTGAACTTGTATTAGATGTCCAAAGCACCTAAAATGAGTCATTCAAATGTCAGGTTTGGAACATTCATGTCACATCTCACAGCAAAGGACTTGGACCAAACACTGTGATATAGACATCACATGCACATCTCTCCTACATTTGTTGTTTGCTGTTTACAGGGTGTACTGTACTCTTAGGTATCTTAAAGTTGAGCACTATAAGGAATTTGTCTTGATTTAAGAACCAATTCAGTTTCACGTTTGACTTTCAGTGTGAGCAGGGTCCGGTGCCCGATTAATCACCTGAACGACCAGCGATCTGCCTCCCGACCACTCGGATGGATTTCTGGAATGTCAGAAATCTGGTCAGCTGTGTTGCAGATCCATGGTCTGAAGTTATTTCAGTGTACTTGTGTGAATACAAAGACAACAATAAAAAACCATGGCAGCACCCTCTACACCCTGACTTCCCTCGGCCTTGTAAAATAGTTATTCTCATCTAAAAATACAGCTTTAACCTTTGTTCATTCAGTTGGTAAATGGTATTTATTAAGTACTAGACAACTCTGTTACCCCAAAATCATGGCAGCAGTAGTGTGGGTATGTGTTTTGATTGACATTGTTGGGGGCTTGGTTCACATTCCTGAAGTTGTGCATGTCACAGGGTTGAATTCATAGGAAGTGCCTGGGCTCGGATGAATTAAAGTCCATTTCCAAATGACAAGGCCTGTCATACAACTGAAAGCAGCACTGGTAACATGACAGCTCACTGAGCAACAAGAGCAAAAGGCAAAAAGGCCAGCCTATTCATCTGCACTGAAAGAGCGCCTTGTTATGCAAGATCTTCCACTGCACCTCGTGCTCTTCCAACCCTTGCTTTTCAGCAGTGAGAGAGAAGGAAGAAGGACAAGGCAATACTGTCATCTGTATCTTGGAGAGCTTTGTTGATGTTTTGGTGACTGTCAGTGTTCACATGAAGGAATCAGATTAGAATGTAATCTAATACAATACAGGGGTCAGAGGATTAGAGTTCTGATGTGGAATGTTTTCCACAGCTAGAGGTTACAGACAATCTAATTGGCCAGAGGAGAGGGTCACTTAGGTACGGGGCATATTTTCCACTACAATTTATATTCTAAGCTAGCCTCTTCAGTACTTTGGCATTAATGTATATTTCAATACTGGAAATTATAACCTCAAATTTAATTAACCTGTTTAGATTCCCTTTATTTACTGAGGTAAACTCTCTATTTGTAGACTTTCCTTGCAAAAGCCTGGACCATGTAGGGAGTTTTAAGCTCCTTTCAGACATGCACCCCCAGGAATTTGTTATTTCACATCTAGGTGTCGTGTCTGAACAAAGCCCTGCATTTCATAGCTGCAAAGTGTTACTGGCAATTTTACCTGCTCGGACCTAGTCAGCTAGCTAGGTTCTTACCAGCTACATGGCTTAATTGGATTGTCAAATTGCCGGTAAGAGCATGCTCAAGATGATGACAGTGCTGCATAAGACAACATTTTGTTGTTCTCGCTAACGCCACTCTCTCTCCATTCCCTCTCTAGCTTGCTTGTTATCCCTTGTTTTTCCACGCCCTGATTTTCTACCATGTCACCTTAGACCTTTATGTTCCATCAAATGCAGGCTGTTTATCTTGGTCTGACATGAACACATCTCTCATGCCTACTTCACTTGCCAAAGGTGCCACTGATTAGCACATACTGGCAGTTTTAACCCTTGCAGTACTCCTCAGCCCATTGAAGGGCGCGGGAAAGAAAGAAGCGGGCGTGTGCCCAACAATGATGCTAACCCTTTTCCCCAATACAGTATACTGTATACAACATATGGAAATGTGTTCATGATGTGCAATGAGCCTCTATTTCTCTGCTTTTATATTCTCGAACAGCCCCCCACCCCCACCCCCCACCTCTAGTGTCCAGAGGCTGTGATGAATATTCGCCATCCTAGTCCCCTTATTCCCTTCCCCACCTCCCCTCTTAGAGCCCATCCATTATTCAATACCCCATGGAGGATATGTGTGTATATGTACATACAAATATACCTGAGCATCACCTTTGCATGGTTTATGTACAATATTGTGTGTTTAAGTGTGTGTGGTGGATATGTATGCTGTTGCATTTGCATGTGGGAAAGGGTGTATGAGTATTGTATTTGTACAATAATATTGTACATACAATATTTGACTGTGCACAGACAAGCTGTAGGGGGTTGGTGGCTAAATGTCAGTCTCCCTCTGAGGACATTCTAATATAAGTGAACTGTGAGAAGATTCTTTAATTTTTGTCATGAACGGTTTGTTTTAGTGAGGTTTAGAACATTCATGCAGCGACTTTACCAGTTACACAAAAGTCCCCCATCACAAAAACACGAGTACCTGAGACTGTTTAATATTTATACTGCTTCAGCTGTGGTGGCACCTGCTGACAGCGACTACATACAGTAAATGCTGTAGCGCACAGACATGAGGGTAATGGTGCAGAAAGTCATTGGCTGGTGGTGTTGTGTCAGTCTTATTGTTTAGTTTAAAGTGTTTTTCATTTGTTTATTTTGCAGGACACAAAAAGACAAAGGAATACTACGATGTCTGCTTCACCAGTTATTTGGATATGTGTTATTTTTGTGTGCTTTCATGTATTTGTAGATTTGGTAGACAATCCACACTGTTCTTACAGTGTGTCAAGCTTTTCTTTGTTTGAGCAAACCGCCTGTCATTATACATCAAAATAATAAGGATAATGCATAAATCTTTCAGCATAATGATTATCAGCTGTTTGCAGTTTGTGTACAGGTATTTTATAAACATGTTGTGACTACTTATAATATGAATCTAAAAAAAAAACTCAACATGTGTGAGCACACATACTGTATACTGTACATAGACACACACACTTACACACATACTTGTACTTTGTGAGGACATAATGCATTCCCTAGCCCCTTACCCTAACAATTAACCATCAGAACTAAATACCAAACTCATTCCCTTTCCTCTAACCTAAACCTAAACCCAATCCAAACCTGAATCCTAACACCAAGTCTTAACCCTCAAAAACCTGTTTCAGAAACTGAGGACTGGCCAAAATGTCCTTTTATATATACAGTATATATAAAGTTGTAGTACTGAATAGCTGAACAGCACTAATTACATCAGTGAACCTAGTCAAAATGTAAAGGGCAGAAACACATGAACTACTTGTGGGTGTGTGAGTGTGTGTGTTACCTTGGCTCATTCAACCCCCATTGTCTTCTGATTCTAGGTCAGTAGAAAAGCCTCCTCTGTTTTTGTCCACATAATCCCCTCTAAGAAGGCATACAGGCCTCAATCTGCTCCCGTGTGTGTGTGTGTGTGTGCATGCGTGTGCATATTGGCCGCAGTGTGTTAATACCTCTTGCATGTTACACACTAATCCACTGACATTCAGCAAGATTGTCCTGCACATGCGCTGCTTCCCCAATTTCACACACACACACACACACACACACACACACACACACACACACACACACACACACACACACACATTACATCCGGAACACACGCTACCATCTTGGCTTGGACACTCAGAGTTGTACACATATTGGATATATTTCACTTAGGGATGTTCTGGCCTCTTTGGGAGCACCCATGAGCTCAGGCATGGTGGTAGGTGCAACAGGCCAGGTAAGCTTGAGTGGCAGGTCAGCCTCACACTTTCAGGGCAGTAATGGGTTGGTGATTTTGTTCTGTGCTTTATCTGCTTGCTGTGTTGTCAACATTTCAGGTAAACTTTGTTTCAGCTGTAATGTTCAGTGTTTTAAAACATAACGTATGAATTAAGTGGCCTGGATGTCAGTTTTTGGTACTAACATTAGATCCTTATAATGACAAAGCTAATGAGGTCTTAATTGCTGTGAGCATTATACCCTGTAGGCTTTGTTTTTCCCCTGTATTTTCTCTCTGTTGGTCTCTGTTTAGAGGAGGGATGGGCTGCTCCTCCAGTCAGTTGTGTGTTTACACATGTGTAACCCACCTGATGTTGTGGTTATTGAGAAAAAACAAAACAAAAAGAAAACTGATACATAGAGGTAACTTTATTGTGAAGGGTTGTGCATTTTCCACTGTCATATGGGAAAAGAAATAAATAGAAGATTGATAAGTAACAAAACCAATCAGGAACTGTCAGGGTCAGGTGAGATACGCCTCACAAGTTCCGCCCTTGGGTAGAGTCAGGGGTGTGGCAGAACAGAAAAACGGAGTATGGACAGAGATTAAAAGAGCTATATGTTTTGGGAGTTTACCTGGGTAGTGTGAGCAGAAAAGGCCAAAGACACTTTAATATTGAAATTGGATATATGACATAGCGACTACGGATACAGTCGCGAGGGAAAAGGAAGACAAAGAATTGGCACCAATTGAAAATTTGTCGTGGTAGCGGGTGAAAGCACTGTGAGCTAAAGATAGTAGCTAATGCTAACGCCATTAGCTTGTGTCCGGGCCAGCAGTGAATTGGGGAATTCTACCTCGTTAGTGAGCGAGAAGCAGAAGGTAAAACTTTATGGTTACACCTATTTGTTTTGTTGAATTTTATGAGAAATTAAATTGAGTGTTATGTTAAAACCATGCCATTGTGTGTTGAAGAGATAAGACGGCTGCGTTGTGTGTGCGCCATTCTGAGCA
>NW_018127905.1:942217-960882 GCF_001952655.1 Monopterus albus | reverse complement strand
GAAAAGGATTTGGATTTGAAAATTATCCAATTGGATTCCACTCCACATTGGATAACAGATTTAGATTGGGTGCACCCTATGATATTGCAGACATAAAAAGGAAACGTATCCTAAGTAAACCATTATTCAAGATTTACTTGTTCCTCACAAGGAGGAGGGATTACTTAGTTTTTTTTGATATTGGTCTGTGAAGAGAAAAAAGACTCAACACGGTTAAGCTTTTGTTATTTTGGTTTATTCATTTTCCATATTTTTCATTATTTTAATTATTTAAAATGTTTGGTATATGTGCACACGTTTCAAATACTACTATTTACTGACTATTTACTGTAGTTTCTCTGCTCCCCCACCTTGTGCTTTCTTGGTTCATACCCCCTAATCTCTCCATAACCAGGATTCTGTGCTACTCCTTCACCCTGGATTAAATATGAGAAACTCATTGGCCAGACAAAATGCTAGTTAAGCAGGTCTTTGCATCACTATGCAAGCACTATGGTGTTTATAAGGCATCATAGGCCCAGTGTTCCTGGACAGTAATTATTATAATCTGATCAGACATTTGCAAAATATTGAAAGGATGGAGAACTTCAAGTGCTGAAGTTAATAACATGATACTAGATAGCAAATAAGATTCTGTTATGGTTTCTCATAATCAGTTCCAGGTTGTTTATAGGCCACAACACCTATTTCACATATGAAGGTCCTTTTTACTGGTGATGGGTAGCAATATGCCAAGTGCCTGGGGAAGCTCTCTCATCTTGAGCTTGAACGCTTGTGATTTTTTTTTACCAGTATTTCTATGTCATAGCTTGAAAACATTACATATTGCAGAATGTGTGGCGGTTAAGTTTTGTTATTTGCACACGGCCCCTAATGTCACATTAGGGCAGAAACTGGGACATGTTAAGGATGTGTCTGTGTAAAAATGAATAATGTGTGTAGCAGTGAGGGGAGCAGCGATGGATGATGTCATCACGACCTCAGGGGGATTCTGGGACGGCTCATTTGGCTCAGTCGGGAGGGGCACTGATGAATCGACGCCTGCTCTTACTCGCTCTTTTTGTCTGTAATGTTCCCTCACCCTTTTGTGTGTCCACTATCAGTAGAGATGAGGACAGTTGATTGTTCCAGTCATGACATCTGACATTCAGATAATGGCAGTTAGAATGTGCCTGTGCCATCTCTGTCACACACACGGCACATTACACACAAATACAGCTCTTTATATTTTGTACTGTTTGTGTGTATGTGAGTGTGTCTGAGCTCATTAGGTGAGAAAAGGTTGTGCTAATGAAACCCAAGGGACTGTGTTAACCAGCACTCACTCTCACACACACACACACACACACACATATACACGCATCCGGTGAAGAGCCTTTTCTTTTCCTTCCCTTGCTCCATGGCCACTGTTGACTACACCCACACTCATGTTGCTAGGCAATGGGTGATGGAGAGCAGCCGCTGTGTTGTGTGTTACGAGGAAGTACTTGATTTTAAAGCACTTATTATTGTAAGCAAGAATGTAGGTTGCAGATGGTTCTAGTCTTTGATAAGCAGAGACTGAGACTGACTTGTATAGAATTACTCTGAACAACTGTCACTAACATTTGTGGTATTTGTTTTCTAAAAGCTGTGCAAATTATTTAATGTTTATTATCATTAAATGGGTCAAATCATCATGTCTAACGTGTAGGGGGTTACTAGTAACCACTGACCTACAGAGAATTATTTCTAAATTTGCATTTCCTTTGATCTCCACAGTTTTTTTTAGCTTTTTGGTTGTACAGCCTGCAAATGTATTGTTATGGTTCAGTTACCCTGCTCTCATCAACACTGTGTCCAGCAGCAAACAGCTGTTTCTAGTAAAAAGAACAAAAATCTGATAAATCCACTGTAGACTGAACAGTAGAGAGAAAAAAAACACAGAGTGAACATACTTGTACAGATACTTGTATGAGGAGATCGAATTATATTTAAATGAAGACAATATTATTTGTTTCTGGCTACTTAGAGCAAATTATTGCTAATGTTTCTCTGTATTTCCTGGATGTGTAAATAGGCAGTTGCTTGCTAACATGTCAGCCATGGCAGTTGTGTGTTAGATGCGGTGTTTACAGCTTGTTTCACTGTCCCCAAGTGACAAAAAACTCAAAATTTAATCATAAATATTATATGTCTTGCTCATGTATTGCTGCCTTGTAAGTATTTTAATACTCCGTCCATCTCTAGCATATAGTGCGATTTCCACTCTCACCAGTTGAAACCAGTGAAAATTAGAACTTTGATTGTAATTGCTGAAAACTGTGTAATCTTGAACACAACAGCTACATTGTCATCAACAACAGCAGCAATACAATAGGGAGTTATTCTGTCATGTAATTTTTGACCCAATAAGTGATATTGCCATTAGAGCTGTAACATGATGCCTGGTCAGACCGAGCTCTATTTGTCCTTTGGGTGCCATCAGTCTGCCATAATGTCTTTACATGTTTGAAAGAATAAATCAAATCAAATCATCAGACAGTTGGGAAAAACTGGAACTGGTAAACGGCTAAATTGCTCCATTGTTGTGTGTTAACACTATGGGGCTGACATACCAGTAGCAGCACACTTACACACACATCAGATCAATCTCAGCAGTCACTGTGGTGTTTTGGCATTGTTGATAAATTAAAGACCCTTCCCCCCCCAGTGCCTCTGTAGAACACACCCACAGATGCATGCAAAATATATAGACACACAGACACATACACACGCAGTCGTCAACCCCCAATGGGTTGGATTCCCTCATGCTAGCCTGTCAGAGGTGAAGGATTGTGTTTAAGTGGTTTTCAGGAACAATACATTACACAGACAGACATAATGGATACACAGATAACACTAGACATATGTTGGCGATCAGTTTAAAATGCAGAGACACAAGCTCCGCTCTCTAATAATGTCTGTATGTGTTAGTGTTGCAGAGGCTAAGGCGTGGCCCATTAATGGAGTCTCTTTGTCTGCTCTGCACCTGAGGGACAACCCCAAAATGACAACCAGGTCTTGGAAAGCAAGTTGCTGTGGGAGGTTAGAAGCATGGCTGTGTTGCGTGTGGCGTCTCCCTGTCTGCTGCGTGCGTTCATCTGAGATATGAGCATAAGTAAACACCTTAAGGTGTAAACATGGACCATTGTGTCTACCATGTTGATATAAAGTCTCTGTAACGCTGGTGCAGAGTTGTTGCAGAAAAAAATCTGTAGTTTGTGGTTTACTGTGATTTTTGCAAATAAAACCTCTGATGCTAAAGATAGAGATGCATACTTTTGGCAGTTATGGATTTGTAGTTGCATAAGATGTGACATCTGAAGTGTCCCGTCACCACCTGATTTCTAATAAAGGGACATGCTGCTCCATAAAAGACTTCCTTGAAGGATGGTCTTGTGTATCCCTGCTCATGGCTCCTCTGGCAGCCTCCTCTTTCCTTGATCCTTGCTCCATAGAATCCTGGGACGTCCTTGAGGAATAAGAGACTTTGGATGTTCCTTGTGTTTTGGCTTCACGGTGCCAGATAAAACACTAATATTGGACACTTCTACAGATCCCTTTCTACATTATCTGAGCATGACCAGGAATAAGACAGTAGTTAAGATTAGGAGAAGATTCTGGTTACAGTTGTAGGGATGTAAATATTACTGATAGGAATGATCTCCAAAGTGCAAAGACCCCAGTTGTACTAAGTCAGACATTTATCTGATCCATACTGGAAACCTGATTTGGTTTATGCATTCACAAAATGGGGCTACTTGCTGAGTGGTTAGGGTTAGGGCAAGGTGATTGGGTGAGGCGATTCGACACTGCTGTAAACGGTTTCTTTCTTTTACTATATCTTTTTATTCTTCTTCGATTCATCTTAACATATGAAGTCATCACACAAACATCGAGGTGTTCAGCAAGCCAAAATAATCACCAAATGAAAAACTTTGTCCATGCGGAAAGCTAATTGGTTAAGCAGTGCAGATCATGTAATGACAAGACCCATGATGGTGAAGCAGTGCCTGTGCTCGGTCTCTGACTAGTTGTTTTTCATTTTGGTTTATTTGAATAGTTGTTAAAGGCCTGAAGGGGTAAAACAATCATTCATAAGAAAAAGCAAACCTGAAATGTGAACCATAAATATTACTTATACCTATACTCCCCACTATATCACAACTTTAGCATCCAGTCCATTGAACCACTGAATGTCATGTGTATGTAAGTGGGCTGTTTTGGAAGATAGTAATAGACATTTAAACTATAAAATTAAGTTACAGAAGATTCATTCTTGAATTTATTTGACAAAATAATCTCAAGTCAAGGTCCACTACAGCACAGTGTTGTCACTCAGTTGATTCAGGTACCATCAAGTTCCAAGTGTAGGTGGAGCAGATGTTAACCTCTGCCTCTGTTCAAACATAGTGTCTGGTGCCAGATGTGAATGCCCCCATTGAGCTTTCTCCAGTGTCCTCTGCCTCCTGGTTCCTGACCTTTGGCCTCTTCTCAGTGGATGCTGTGCTGTTTACAGACAGCTGGTTGCTGTATGATTCTCGTACCTGCCTGATGTTTTCTGTTCCTGGGGCTCACTGAATCTCTTGTCCATGGTGTGTCACTGATGTGGTGTCCCCCCCACAGCTCTTACATGTAATCAGATTTGCTGTGTTGAGGCATTTTTTTATCTGTTTTTATTGATGATTGTTCCCAGTAATCCACTTTTTTTAAGATCAGAGTCATTCATAAAGAGTTGTTCTTTTTTGGCCATTGGTTAGTTTTGATAATAGATTTAAATGTAACTTAGCCAGTAACGGCTGACAGTAACAGTGTCCCAGTAAGAAATCACAGAGCTGATATTAACTAAATCTTCTCTTTGTTTTCTTCTAGGTAAGTACAAGGAGACTAGGACCGACCTTGACACTGGGGTGCAATTAGGTACAGTTGAGCACTTCCTTGAGCATAACTGCTAAAGGACTGAGCCACACCTGCTTCTGATTGCTATATACTGATTTTAACACTTGGATGAGCTCATTTTCAGCTAAAAAGAAAAACATGTGCATGTATGTGTGCTGTACAGTTTGTGTTAAGGCAGCCAGATGGCCACAGTTACATGTTGCAGCAATGCTGATCCAACAGTCAACATCAGACTGTGTGCAGGTTGTAGTGTTGAGGATTCTTTGGGAGGTTGAAGCAGCTGGAGGTCTTTTAATCTCTGATTAAAGATGACTGATCTAATACAGTCCCTTTGTATTAGTGAAGATCTGGACAAGATTAGTAACCAGGCCTACCACAAGTTAGTTAAACCAGGACTTGCACTGACAAAGCACACCACACATCATTTTTCAGTATTAATTGTGGAGACCACTTCTCCTTCACTGCCATGAGGTGGCGCCATGGTATTAAAATGCAAAAAGGGTGAGGCCTTTGAGCAGATAAACATTGCAGCTGGTGTCTTCATAGAGTGTTAACCGAGGACATGTATATTATAGATGGAGAAGGATTTGTTGTTGAATACCAGTAGTAGGTCTTGTGTTTATAGATTCTATAGCTGACTGGATGTAGGCTTCCTGAATTGAAACACTGATCCTAATTCTGCCAGTTATTATATTACCGCTGCAGTCCTCTACTGATTCTTGACCAAGAAGGTTTAACAGTAGACATATGTACTGGAACAGTGCTGGAAAAATGTCATTTGCTGCCCTTTAGTGGATTTTAAAATACATGGCCAGCATTGTTATTTCAGCACCACGGACAGGGATCATTTTTATTAAGCCACTACTGCTGAAGTGAACCCTCAACCACATTGTTTGCCTTTGTCTCTGCCTTATAGTATAGGATATATTATGCAGAGGTGTTAAGAGGTTGTACATTTCAGGTCTTCCTGATATACAGCATGTTTATGAACATATGCTTCATAGCTGTAACATTATTTTGTCAACTGCACTGAAGTCAGCGAGGCTGTCCAAAATGACCTCTCAGTAACAACAGCAGCACAAAGTACATCTTCCAAAATGAAAATACAGCTGAATCAACACCTCTCATCACCTTTATGAAGCAGTATTTATTACTTAGTTTGAGCTAGGTGTACCTAATAAACTGCTAAATGAGTGTGTATGAAATAAAGCAATGGCTTGCATGTTTAGACATCATGTGTTCCCTGCAGGCAGGTACAAAAATCATGCAATAACCAGTTTCACCCATTTCCAGTGTCATAGGCAGTTTTACTATGTTCACGACTACAAGATCAATTGTAAATGTGAATCAACTGACCGATGTGTTATTATGTGTGTATTTATGCATGTGTATATTTGTCTGGAGCTGTGAATTTTTCCAGTCACAGAGGCAGACTGTACCAGTTTAGACCTGCTACAGGGGAGGCTGGGCTAGTGAGGATTCTGACAACACTCCAGGTTTACCCCTCTGACTCCAGTAAAAGTGGTACTTTCCGTGCTGTTTCCAAAGGACACTCGCTGATGCTTCCGTGTCGTGTATCCCCTCCCACATATCACTTCTCTGACACGTCCCTCATCCCGCTTTCTATAATCCTCCCCCCCTCCACTCCTACGTCCCCTTCTGATTTTTGGGAAAGTCATGTACTGTATTGGCAGAGTCTAATATCAGAGGCTTCCCAGGTTGCCATAGCATCTCTGTCTACCTCTGCAGCTGGAGAGGTGAAGGGAGGGGTGGGGTTCTCTCTCTGCCTCCCTGTCTCCTTCTAGCTTTTCTGCCTTTTTATTGGTGGTCCTTCTATTGGCGGCCCACCCCTCCTCTATTTCTATCCCTGTCTCAGATGCAGTTATGCAGGCAGCAGGGACGGAGACTTTCAACAGACATTCACACTGTCTGCTTGGGTGAAGAGAGATGGTGGGTTAGAGGACCAGAGAATATTATCTATCCTCTTCCCATGTTCATCATCTTGTGACTGTTTTGTCCATGGGCATAAGAGTCACCTGGTGAGGTGGGAGTTTGTTTCCTTGGATGAGCGGACTCTTTGCCACTAAGGCGAGCTTCCTGAGAGGACTGAAAGTGATTTAAGATCTTTAGTTTTCTTTCTGTGGGAACGCAGAGAGGGCAGCCATGGCTCATGCCGCGGCTCACATTAAGAAGGCCAGGTCCGAGATGGAACAACCTCCGGACCTGAAGGCTGTGGAAAAAGCCGTGGAAAAAGCCAGAGAGAGGAAGAGGCGTTCCCGGGAACGGGCAGAATCCAAGCGCAAGGTACCAGGCAGACTCACTGGAATCACCCACCCGTTTAATCCTTATCACTTTGTGACCAGTCAATTTTTTAGCGGTTTCTTCATCCCCTTTCCAGTCACCTCCCCATATCTTCATCATCTGAGTGTCACCTCACCTTTACTGACTGAGGACTTTATCAGAGTTTGTTATTCAGGACTGCAGAAAGGTTAGTGATGCAGTAGCCACCATCAGAGATTACCCTGCTCGTCATCTTTGCAATTTCCACCTCACTTCATTATCTTCTAGTGGTTTTTAGTGACACCATCAAGGGCAAAAGAGTGTTACGGATATAATTTATGGAAACACTTGTTTAGATAGAATGAAAGCCTTTATTGCACGACTGTCACCCATGAAACCACAGGAAACACAGATCACAGTAAACTGTGATTCCAACAGAATGTGGTCATAATGATCCCTGCTGCTGTCACTGCCTGTCTTCAACTCATCTTGCACATTGCAGAGAGAACATCCTCATTCCACTCCTCAGTCTGACATTCATGTATCTGCTACACTATTATGAATGACCATTGTACAACACATTGGTCACAGTCAGTGTCACTGTCTCCCAGATCCTACTTTTCCTGGGTGCGCAGGAAGATTTCTACAAATAACACTGCATCTCCCTGTGGATATACCCATGCAGCTCAGTCTCTGGCGCATTGCCAGCCCGCACAGTTCATATTCCCTCTTTTTGCTCATAGATAGTGTCTGCATCCTTTCATCAAACTCAGAATACCCCTGATGTGGTTTTTTTTGGTCAGGTGTACTGCTGAGATAATGCTGTGCTCACGGCCAGTGACTGTAGTATGCAGGGTTTACACAGATAAGCTGTTTTAGTGAGTGCACAAATGTGTGTTATTCTGTGTGGGCTTAGTGCGGTTCATGCTTTTTAGTAACACATGGCATGCATACTTAAATGTATGCATGCTACTATTCTTGATACATCTTAGAGTATGATCTGGGTAGTACAGCTTGTGGGGACCTAATAGACAACGCTGTTGAACTCCAACCTTGTCGTTTTTTTGGAAATACCACATGGTGTGTACCTGTAAAGACATAAATTAACCATTAAAGACTGTCAGTTTGATTTGTTGAGAAGGAAAACGGAGGAAGGCATAGCAAAGCCTGATTTGGGCATTGACATTTGTATGAAGGGAATTCCTACTATGTCAAGAAAAATACCAGACAATTAACCTTCGGGAGGTATTACCGTAGTTTGAACTGCTGCAGAGTGAATGGACAGCTCAACCAGCTGATATTTAAAGAAAGGTAAGAGGCATACTGTATTTGTTAAGTGATAAGGATAAGGAGTGTCAGTTTGATTCATAGTAGCCGTATATGACAGGCAAACAGGACAAGTACCGTCTATTTTAGTACATTATTCAATTTCATATCTATAATGTTGTATCAATGTCTACCTCAAAGCTCATTGTCTTAACTATAGAAGCATTTAACTGTTTACCTTTTCCTCCTCGTCCTGAATAATGGTTTTGACCAGACCATCATGTATTATCAAAATAATGTCTTTTAAAGCTGATACACAGTTATGACCTTTTTGGATCACGAGCTGTTGTGCTGTCCCCTCCATGCTTCACTGCTGTTATTATTAACTGATTACAATGGAGATTAACACATGGGATTATTGGTGCAGCCTCTCTCTCTCTCTCTCTCTCTCTCTCTCTCTCTCTCTCTCTCACACACACACCTAAAAGTGATTAATAGATTCTATTTGGTGAACTGTCCACCAAGCACCCGAGGGCAGATATTTACATCACAGCAACACACACACTGCTGTCAAATCGCAGTTTTATCACCAGCGCTGACCTGCTGGAAAACAATTAACCTTGTGTTGTGCTGAAATGCTGACACACTGTGGACGTAATATTGGATTTCCTCTCAAATACATCATCACTGATGCACAGTTGTTCTTGCATCACTGATTATTTTGCAGAACTTGGCGCATCAGTTTGAATGCGCCAAACCTCCATTGCATGCTGAGGCCAGTATGCTTCATGTACAGTACAAGGTGATTTTCACTTTACTGCTGTTGTGCACTTGATGCATTGTATTGCACTTATTGTGGAACTTAACTCAGTCACACTTATATTAAGGTAAGGTATTTTCGCCCTCCTTAATGTTTTTCATGTGGCCTTTATTTGGATGCCATGTCCGTCCTACACTTGTACAGTTTCAGGGCACTGGGAAAAACTGTCTGCATTAAAATAGATTGTACTCTGGATTTAGACTTTATATTCTCTGCAAAGGTCATTCCATGTAATCCAGGCTTTTCCTAACCAGAAACACTACAGGGGGCACAGTTTAAAAGCAATTGATGTATAAAAATACATAAATCCGACATACATTTTTAAACAAGTCACCAGATTAAATGTAGAAGCATGGCACTTAGTCTGTAGAGGAATGGTGACTGCATTGAACAGAACATAAAAACAAAATATGTAACATGCTCTCAAGCAGTTAAAGTGCACCTCTTGGCATGTGCATTCATTTGCTTAGGTGCATACATCACTGTATGCAGTGGTGCCATTAAACCCACAGTGATTTACTATTGTTGCTTGAACTCAGAGTTATGTTGTTTATATTAATTCATCTGTCTCCCAGTGTAAAAATATATTCTGGGGGAGAGGATTAATTTAATACGTTCTGCCTGCTGTAATGTCACAATATCTTGATGAAACTCTCTTGTTGTATGTGTGGTACTGGCAGCCAACAAGAAGTAGCAGATGTTGCCGAGTTTTCATTACTCCCCAGGCACCTTAAAATGAATGACATAGTTTAATATGCTTTACCTAAAGTATATTGTACTATGTCCTACTAGACACTATCCAGTAGTTTCCTTGTAGCTAAACACGTGTTGGTTCCAACTGAGATGAACATATGTCTTGCAGATGGCTCAGTTTCTAATGACAAAATCACTGGACTGCTTTAAGTGTGTATGCTGGCATAGATTAGGTCCACTCAGGTTTCTAGTAACTACAACCCAACCCAAGAACCAGCTCAGACTGGGCCCCACATCTTATTCAGTCCTATCATGTTAGGTAGGCTCCCATGGTAGTGGCCCAGGTCTTTACTACACTGGAGGGTAGAATATATGCAGTCCGTGGTCTTTCTAACTTATCAACTCATCATTACTGACTGCAGGAGTATAGTTTCACAAGAGATAATCTTGTAAAAGAGATTTTCCACCATGTCAGACACATGTTAAAAACACTTAATGTTAAGTTTATTTTTTTATATAAACTTCACTAAGGACAAGCAGTTTAAACGCTGTGGCGATGGAGTAAATTGCAGTGGGTAAAACTGAAGTAGTTATAAAAAGAGTAATATTTTTTCAAATTAATTGTAGACATTTTTTTTAAAGTGTATAATGAGTTGGGCAGCAGGCTGTTTAAGAAGTAATTTAATGACTTTAAGAGTCCATTTTGGAAGCCTTTGTCTTGTGGGCAGTAGCTATTAACAACTGCTAGTGTCTAGCTACTTGACCACTATTTGGCTATTAAAATGATGTGAAACACACTTACAGTAGCAACTTTTTGACTCAATGCTCAGTTGTTAGCTGTGGCAACTATTTTGAATTTAATCATGTATTGCTGGGGATTTTAGCTAACTACAGTATCGTTTGTTGCTTTGCTAAATTAGCCTGTCTAGCTAACTTCTGTGTGTGCTTTAGCTATTAGTGTCACAATTGTTTAAAATAGTAAACAGGTTTACTGTGACAGACATTTTGACTATAAGTTACAATGTGAGATAACTGAACTACAATATAGAAACATAGCATTCTAGTATTCAAAAAGGCAAGTACTGTACTGTAGTTCACCGTTACATTTGGAAAGATTTGTGTTTTCAGTTTCTGGTAGAATCAAGTAAAGGCAAGCTTGGCCATATGTGTCGACATGGAAACTATTCACTGAACAGCAGTTTTTGTGTGTGTGTGTGTGTGTGTGTGTGTGTGTTGGCATCGAGGCCAACTCACATGACCACAGGACAGCTAGACAGAGCTAATTCTCCATGCTGCAGTAAACACCTAAGATCTTGTCCATGCAGAGATACCTACACATGGCAGACTAACACAATATACTCTGTTTTTAAACTCCTGTATTTCTCTCCCTGTATTATTATTCACCTCACAAACTTCCTGGTGTCTGACAGATCTAAACTAGTACTTTGCTTCATGCACTCCAATTAAGTGTAAGACTTGTATATTCTGTCTCTCTCACTCTGCTTTGTGTGAAACACTGCAGTGCAGTTCTGACAAGTCCCACCATCTCCTCTGCAGGTTTAATACACCCAGAAAGGCTGACAGTAGGCAACCCTTCACCTTTGATTCTCATGGATTGTTATCCCTTCCTCTCAAACATGTTCTTTGTCACATTTCCTCCTGTGGTATTTATGTCCACTCACTCTCTCCCCTCCTTCTCTCTCTCTGTCGCCTATGCAGTAGAGGAGGATGCTGCTCAGCTGTGAAATGCGCATTCACCTTTTATCTGCCCTGAAATCAACCAAAGCAAATGTATCCCTGTTGTTGTCTCTTCCCCTGTGCCTACGTACGGTTGAGTCTTGAGTCTTCACACTATAAAAAATACTGTGCACTGTAAAACTGTATTAACTAAGATTGTACACATTGTCTAATAAATCAAGTGAGAACAGAACAAGGCGTAGTATCTCTCAGCTATACTACTCCCTTCCACGACACTCTGCTGCCAACAGTAGCCAACTTCTGTTGTTATTCCTGCTTCGCTATTGTGCATTGTCAAAGTACAGTCCATAAATTAGCCCCACCTGCCACCTAGTGAAAGTTATAAGAAGCATTTTCTGAACCGTGAATAAGCATTTAAAATGGCCAGTATGAAAAAAAAACAAAAACAAAACAAACTCTGCCTAGAATTTATCTAACCTTTCATTAGTTCATTTTGCTTTCAAGTATTAGGTGCTGTTCTATACCCCCATCATGAAGCTGAATTAACTTAGCTGTCTATATCCTCATCAAAACAAACATGAACAAGTAAACACATCCTCTACAAACAACATTAGCCATACACATAAACTATGTATCATACTGTAAATTGCTAAATTGTCAACCTCCTCACTTGACATTGTGCCACTGCTATGCTGCCATAGAGGTGGGGTCTGTTACTCAGCTAAATTAATCTTTGGACTGAAGGATTTTGGACATTTTTCTACAACCAGGTGTTTACAGATTTTGTTGAACAGGACAGGAGGGGCAAAGAGCAGCATGGACTGTTTTATGATGTGAGGTTGCTTTGAGTCTCAATAGACCCTTTTGCGGCTGAAAATAAATTTGTATCTTTAAACCAGCAAATTGTAACTTTTGAAAGAAATATCACAGTCTTCTTTTTACAAATGAAACAATGAATTTATCAGCATTAAAACACACCACTGATCAATTGCTGCTTAAGTCTTGACTGTTCTGCATGAGCAGTAATTTATGGTGGCTGTTGTTACCTAATGTTAGCAAACTTTAGTTGGATATTTTTGTATAATAGACATCACTGATTCGGTGTGTGGACTTTATGCTTACCTGTGCTACTCTTATGCTGTTTTAGCTACTACAATGATCCTGCATGAGGTAAGGTTTGAGTCCTCTGAGTCTTAACTGAGTCCATTCCTAACACATATTGATACAGTGTCATTCAGTGTGTCTTACACTTTCTGAGAATATCATTATATCCATTATCCAGCATGAACAAATATCTATAAATCTGCTTAAAAATCAGAAAAGAAAGACAAGTCAGAGGAAGCCTGAGAACCACTGGGTTTTTAACTTTTCTTCAGTATCACAGTATGCCACTGATAGTTGTCTGTACATCCATGTACTTCAAACAGGAACAGCTAGTAGCTAATTCTGCAAACTTTTAATGGTGCCAATAAGCTAAAATGTTGAAATGTGAATGGGGCTCTAAAGGGAATAGCAGCGCTACCTATAAGTTTTGCACAACTGCCAGTTTGATGAGCTTCGGGGTCTTGCTCTGCTGATGCCTTTATTTTTTTCTCTTGTCATATTGGCTCCCAAATAGACTTGTATGACAGAATTACAGGAAAACAGATGATAGATGCACCAAATTCATATGCATTAAGACTTGAGATCTTCTGTGTAACCTGTGTAAGCAATGTGCTTTTACAGTATATTAGTGTTTGTATCATTGCAACTAACAGGATAAAGGACCAAGAAACTCTGAAAAATGTTTATTTTGAGACTGTGCAGGAAAATGAACTCTTCCACAATTGGAGACACATTCTCTGACTGCAGAGAAACATATCTCTTCACCTAGACACAGTTGCCTTGACTATACAACGCCAGCTGTTCAACTGAAAACTTCTCTTACAAACTTGTTTAGCTCACACATTTCATTCTTAATTACTTCATCAGCTCACCCAGAGGAGTTGTTGCCATGGCATAACTGAAATGATTTGAATGATGATATAATTCCACATTTAACCTCTCTTCTTTATGTTCTCTGGCTGTTTTTTGTTTCCCTTTCTGTCTCTAAAATAAAGCAGGAGATTGATGGTCTAATACTAATCCACTGTAGGGGTCACAGTGCAGTGGTAATCCATTTGCCATTTTCATCACAGTTGCTTTTATGACCATTTGTGTCTGACACAGTGCATTTCAGTTGTAACCTTTAGTTGTTAGGTTCTAAGTAAATGGACCTACTTTAATCTGCAACATTATTTAGAGCTTTGTCTCTGGATGGTTGGTGGTTTGATTCCTGTTCTCCCCAGTCCACATGTGGAAGTGTCCTTGGTCAAGACACTGTACCTCAAGTTGCTCCCTATGACCAGGGACAGTGGCTCCATCAGTGTGTGTGTGTGTGTGTGTGTGTGTGTGTGTGTGTGTGTGTGTGTGTGAGTTGGCACTACAGACGGCTGCCTCCCATATGTATCAGAGACAAAATTCATTGTGTGTGTAACGTACTTGGCAAATAAAGGTGATCTTAATAATAGATTTAAACAATATTTATTCCAGAGGCATTTAAAAGCTGGAAGAAAAGGATGGAGAGGGACAGAAATAGAACTGTGTGCCAGGTGTAGCATCGTACTGTGTGTGACATGTACTGTAAGAACACCTGTGTCTGTCCAAGTGTGTACTCTGTCTCCACACACCTTTCTAGCTCTTGTTAGTGTGTGGGCAGCATGGACTGAGAGGAGTGTACAGTACCCATGAAATACTGATGGCCAGTAGTATGTCATGCAAACATTTTTCCTTACTCTAAATGATTATTTGATATCCAACTGAAATCTTGGATAGCAATTGTTATTTCTTTTGTTTATGAAGCACATCATCTTACTTACTGTATAATAAATCATTAACCAACCTACAAAGCATCACTGTATAATGCTATAGAATAACCATTTGGAACACTTTTGGCTTTTAAATAATCGACACCATGGCTGTATTAACCAAACCTGGACACCACAGTCCGACATGGTGCCAAATTCAGTCCTACCATATGAAGCGGTTCACTGGGAGCAGCTGTACAAGCTGGATATGTTCAAATGCCATTTACAAAAAAGACCTTTTTGGCCACTGTACATCTGTGATCCTCTGTAGCCACAACTGGTGATAGTGAACTGGGACCTGGTCAAAACATCAGATAGTACAAGCTTGTATCTGTAAAGTATACTGATGCCTTGACATTATGTACTGCAGAGGCACATGCAGATTGTCTTCTACAGTGGAAACAGTAATAGCTTCCACCTCTTCAATGCCAGAATGCCCTGATGTGAGGTGTCTAGATATCAACTCAGCATATTTCAGTTTCTTTCTCACACAGCTGCACTTTCCAATGAAAGTAATTGAACACTAGCATGAATTCGACTCTTTAAAAAGTTACCTTGGGTTAATTACATGCCAACAAGCATGCTTTTTCTTTTCACCCAGACCACAGCTCACTCTATTGGGTTGGTCCAGATGCTCCTCTGACCCTCCGACCTCCTATTCAAAGCATTGCTGTCCTGCTGGCAAAGCCACTCTGTTTTTTCATCTAATCTCAGGCCACAGCTGGATGCTCAGCTCATGCAATTTAGGAGGGAAATGTTTGTGGTGTAAATGTTGATGTCTACTGATCCACTGGATTATTAAGCAGAATGTTTGTACACTCTATATTCACAGTGTGTGTTTCAGTCATTCTGCTATAGTACTCTTTAATGGTAACTGTTTAATCTTTTTACAAGTTGATAGTTTTATTAATTCCTTTTCTTGTTACCTCCACCAAGGCAGAGGTAATTTTTTTGCTGGCATTGGTTAGTTTGTTCACAGTATATCTCAAATGACGCTGTACCAACTACTAATTATGGTATCAATGTGATTCCAAATGTCTGTTGTAGGTTTTCATGGTCAAGTAATCATATTATGAGGGTCAAGCTAGAACGGGAATATTGCTTTAAGGTGCAATGGCATTATGGGGAAATTGAACTGCCCCACCCCCCTGCACAACATGCAGCAACTCGGAAAAGATAACAATCTAATTACCATGGCAACCAAAGACGGGGAGAACCCACTATAGAGAGTAACAGCACCGTCTATCCTGGAAGTGCAGAAACAGCCTGGCACTGTATTATGGCACTATTAGTTGTATAAGTAGAAGCAGCTGATGGTTCTGGCATTATTCTTGGAGTTTAGCATTCTACATTGGTCTATTTTCTTCAGCTTTCTGTTATATATGCAAAGTCTCTATACTTGTCAGTACAGTTCATCTTATTATTGCACTATATGTTGTTACCTATGTTATTCTCCATGAAGTTGTGAACCTGGATGATTTGTTGACATAAAATGTGGAGCTTGTCAGACACTATTGGCACACTGATGTTGTCCAGAGTTAGTAGTGCATTACAGTATAGCAGATTAATGTGTGGCTTGGTTATGCAACCGAAGGATCACCCAAAGAGGCTTAATCTTTTTTCTTCTTACTGTAAAGCTATCTGCCCCAGTGTCTTTTCACAGAAGTCAAGATTTAGCTGTTATAGGTCTTAACAACCCTTCTGTGGATGTGTACTGCTCATTCTGTCGTGTGTACAACTTTTCTGTTATTTTGCCCTCACTATTTTTTTGTATTTTTAGTGAGTCTTTTGGCCTAGAATGACAAAATCTTCCTTCTAAGATAACTATGGCTTGTGTTGTCCTTGTTAATGTGAGTGATGCAGCAGTCAAATAGACTAATAAAATAAAATTAAAAGCAAAAGACAGCAAGTATATTGTGCATAACAGACAGTATCAGTCTTACCTGGTCTCATTTTTGGTACAGGGTAGGTAATGCTATGTACACAGAGGTTATTTGCTGACTCTGTGGGTGTGACACATTTCACACTGTAAATAGCCATTTGATCCATTATCAATATAAAAACACTGATCAGTGCAGCTTTAATTGTACAAAGTCACAGATGAGCCAAGGAATTTCACAGTGTGGATGGTGAAGTATATGTACAGTAGCAAGGACCAAGAGCATGGATATAAACAGTAAGGATGGAGTGAGGCAGCACAGTGGTGGAGTGACAGGTGAAAATTTGAATTCAGTGTCAAGCCTGAAAAGCACAGCGTCTGAACTCCAGGCAGAGTGAGGTGCTGCCATGAAGCGTGATATTAGTGTTATTACCTGGAGACTGTGTGTGCGTTTTAGCTTACACATTTATATCTGTTTCCATCATTCCTTTGTCTTTTCTCCATTCTACATATTCATAATGCATCTTTTTGGCTTTCTTCTTTCTTTTGTCTCTCTCTTCCTTCTTCTCCTGTCTCATACCGCTCTGTGGGTGTCTGGCCAGCTATTTTAGGCAGGTTCATCATCCCTCAACACACCAGTTTCTTTCCTGGGTGTTCAAGGCTTAAAACATTGTTGTAGTCACACCAATTCAATTAAGCGGAGCTGGGGTAGAGGCTTGCTGAGATTAATTTGCCCCACTGGATTCAGTCCAGGTACCAACATGAGTACTTACAAGTGTGTCTACAGTACGTGTGTGTTTTCTGGTTACTCATTGTACCTTTTCTGGGTATCAGAGAGCCTCTTAAAATAGAATCAACCACAGTACACAAGGAAGACAGGGTTACACTCAGAAAATGGAAGAAAAGCAGCACTGCAGCAATTTGCATGTTGGGTCTCATGCAATATGTATTTCCCATTCAGGCATGGAAAAATAAGAGAGGAGAGAAAGGAACTTTATACAGATATCCTCAGCACCTGATTTACCACCGCTGCAACAGGGGGCACTGTGGCTGAAATTTAACGTCAGGAGAAAGCAGGTGTCGAATTTGTGGCCCTGCTCTCAACACAGCAGCTGTTGGTCATCTGAGACCTCGTCTGCAGCACCAAAATATAGTATTTGTTGGTGTCTTAAACCATATTAAAGTTAAGTTGCAGTAAACACCCTCTTTTCTGTTGTCCCTCTTGGTCCACCAGTGCGCAGTACAGGCATGTCTTTAGCTGAAACACAGTCAAATGAACACGGCTATGTTCATTTACATCATTAGTCTTGAAAAGGCGCTAGGTTGGCTGGGGCTCAAACATGGAACCTTTTTGCGGTGAGGTGACAACACTAACCACTGCACTGTATATGAAACGGTAATAATTCTCACTGCTTTTTCTTCTGTGAACCTAGGTCATGTGCAACATGAATGCTCCTTTCAGCACTGCGTCACTGTTGTAATCTGTGTGACATTTGTACAATATGCGTATGTGTAGGGTTGGTATAGGTCAGTGCCAGCTAGAAGTCCAGTCAATGCGTGAGAAGAGCAGCTGTGCTGTGGCTGCAGTGCTTTTTGTCCTCAGTGGAGAGTCACAGGCAATCATATCTGATTGGACATACAGGGTTTACAGAGGCTACAGCACTACTGCTTAATCCACCAACATCTGGCACTTCGTACCAACCAGATAGTGCTAGTCCACTCTAGTTTGGTTCACTCTTGCATACCAGGTCAAATTCATAAGTGTTTTCTCCATATGAGGACACAGGTATTGAGCAGATGATCAAGGAGGTGTGGAATTATCCCATTTGGAAAAACATATTGGAGTGGCTGTTTGAATGTGTTGACAAGTATGTCACCTATCTACTGTACGCTCCATTCTGAGATTTGTTCACAGCACAGACAGACTCAGGACAGTAGGAATTTCTATGGGCACCTAAGAAGCATTTTACCATCTCTGTGGCCTGTTCACACTCTCTGCTCAATACAGTTCTTCATTTCACCTGTCAGTAATGTCTTATGGAAAGCAGAGACATCTGACCTGTCACTTTCACTGTCAGTGTTACTGAGGTTGATGCAGAAGAAGCCATTTTCTTATTTTTGTAGTAAAAGAAAAACCCTTGCACATCTTTTACCAAATCTGTTTCCATAGCAACCCATCCTCTATCTTCTATAATTCATGTTTTCTTTTTATTCACAGTAGTTG
>NW_018127905.1:929954-942167 GCF_001952655.1 Monopterus albus | reverse complement strand
GTGTTCTTATTTGTTTATTACTGACTGATACATATACATACATGCAGCAGTAATGTGCTGCTGAATATTAAATCCCAGATTTATGTTGGGGTGTTCGTAACAGACTGCACCCCCTGCTGCTTTACATGGACCGTTTCCCTGCTTGTTCCCTATATTTGATTTGTGCACTAGTTCATCTTCAAGCTAGTCTTAGCTTTAGCTGGTCACATCATGTTAGCATGAACACTGATATTTACATAATTTTGTTTTAGATTTGTAACTAAAATGATGACATACATCTGAACAGGATGTTTTACACCCCTTGTTAGCATTTAACTTCTACCCCCTAGACTTTCAAATAAAAGCATGTTTCTTCTCCCCCCTTGCACTAGACCCTTTCATACACCTACTGTACACATCACATTTCCCTCACAGTGGGAACATAAAGCAGTTGCTTTACCCAACAACCCCTTCCCTTTTGCAGCTAGCAAGCCATATGGCCGATTACAGATTATGTCTGCCTGTTGGATTTCCAACCCACAGAACGAGTGCAAACAAGGGCGGCATTTGTGTGGGAATTCAAGGGAGGAGGTTCCCATGGGTATAGTAGACACAGAAGGATAGTGACTTTCCTGTGTAAACCTGATGAGTTGAAATTCTGTGGCCCACCTGTACAGGGTCAGGTTTGAACTAACCTATTGGACACCCTAATTGGATGAGTGTGTTGGCAGGTGACTGCCCTTTAGAAAGGAGATTGGAGGAGATGTTAAGTAAATTACATCCAGGGGAAGGTTAATGAAACTTAAAAGGCCAGTAAGGTGACAGGGCAGTGGGAGACCACACCTTATCAAGTCTGTTTTCATTAGTGACAGAGCAAAACAGAAATGGTATACATGTGCATATGGATATTTGCAAACTGTGCTATGATTCACCATTACCTTGATAACAGTCCCTCAAGTGTCTCCTCATTCCATGTGAGCTCAATAAGGAAATCTTCATAAACGGCAAAATGATAAATAACTTCCCAGGTTGCACTGGATATATACTGTATGTAACCTTAAAAGTGCTACTCACCAGAGCTCAGGTTATTTACCAATATGCGTGTATGTACTATGGTTAGATTGATCATTCTCTGCCGATATTGTTTTTAGCTTTTTCACTACAGGGACACTTTTCATACCTTGGTTGATTGGATTTGTCAGGTTGCAGCTGCCTGGCTGACAGTGCTCATCACTTCAGTACATAACATATTCATGTTCATATTTCCAGCAGTCACATTTTCAGTACAGATCAACACCAACAATTTGGAACATCTGTACAGATAACTAGAAACTCCAAAGACTAAAAGCCACAATATACGTGCCTGTGGAAAATTACCAACTGCAGTACCTTCTATACATTTTGCTACACATGTGATACAACAAACAGTACATGTTAGTCTGTCAGTGTCATTGCAGGAATGGCTAAATAATGATCAATTCAACGCTGGTTGACAGACAAACCCAGAATGAAGTGGACATGGGTACTGGAAGAGGCTTAAAGATCAAGTCATTGTCATTACTGTATAAGTGGACCTTCAGTTGTTTGTTCTTTCCAAGCTCAGGACTGCTTTCCTGCTTACAAATTGACTTTTTTAGGGGAATGTGTCGAAATAGC
Organism: Monopterus albus; assembly: GCF_001952655.1. Classification (NCBI taxonomy): domain Eukaryota; kingdom Metazoa; phylum Chordata; class Actinopteri; order Synbranchiformes; family Synbranchidae; genus Monopterus; species Monopterus albus. The sequence goes on along the minus strand of NW_018127905.1, from coordinate 940,532 downwards.
TAAATGTATCTTGAAACAAAAAAATGAAGATCTTTGCAATCAGATCAAATACAATTAAAAGATTTGTAGAAAAAAAAGCTTTTTTTTTAATTATAAATAACTGAAAATAATGTTATTGCACTGCAGATTTTTTTTCCAGTTGTTTTAAAACATAAAAATCAAACATTTAAAGGTGTAGCAGTGGAGCCACTGACAGGGGCCCCACCTTTGTTTTTGCTTATGTGCAGGGTTTCTGTTCTTAAGTAATTTTGTAATTTTTGTCAGTTTTAGTCATCTTCTGAAGTACAAGTGCTAAATTGACAAACTTTTCATATTGGCACAGTACACTGGCCCATACTGGCTTCATTTAGACCCATGCACAGTCTGTGCTGCCCCCTCCCTCTTCCTGTTTTGGTATGCCGCCCCATGCTGACCACCCTGTGTCTCTTTACATGCATAGTTAGGCTGGTGGGTGTAAAAATAGCCGGGTTGGGAGGTGGTGGGGTCGGGGGAAATGTTAGTCAGTGGCCAGGCAGTTGGAATCAGCAACGGGTAAGAGCTAGTATACTGGCAGTAGTTACAGGACACAAGTCCAGGGCCAGGATGTCTGCTGAGGCTACTGTGCCCCCAGTGTAGTAGCCTGTAAGTTTTTTGAAGGGAGGGGAAGCAGGGACAAGGAATAGATTATAAGAGTGATTAAATGGCCTCACTCAGATTGTTGATTGGATAGACTTGTATACCTTGCACCATGGGCAATGCTGCCATGTGTAAGGTGTGTGGCACAGACAAGGGCCTGAGGACGGCTGGGAGCCACTCCAACCTGGACCAGAATGCTTTGCCAGACTACTACTGTGAGGAGCATTTTCCTGTGCAGCCTCTACTGATGCTGGTAAGAGCTTATAGTGACTGGTGCAGCACAGACGGTGCAATTTTCACTCTTCCACTGGGCCACTTGTGAAGTGCTTTTTGGGATATTTTAGGAGATTTGTGCAGATGAGAAGGTTTAGTGTAACTTTTTAAAATCTAAAACTGGTATCATTTCATAAGCAGTACTAATTTGTATCTTGCATGGGGGGGTTTGCCGGTATAAATGAGCTAACCTGGTGTTTAGGCTTTGAACATTCTCAGAAATGTCTGTGTGTGTGTAGGCAGGGTGTCGCTTCCTCTCGCGTCCCTTGATAGGCTAGTGTGACATTTTTGTTCTTAAAGTATCCGTGCGCAGTAGCATGTGGACTCTTGTGATTAACTTGATACACAATATAATGAGTTTAGCAGCATGTTGCCACTGCTGCACTGCTACTGGAAGTGAAAGGCAACCAACACTGCTCATTTTCTGGTGCTGAGACTTCATGTCTTGTTTTTTTGCTGGCCGAACAAATATAAAAATATGTCAGTGGGGTGACAATATATATTTTTGTGTCTTGAATTAAGTGACATTTGTGACAGTTGTTGACCTGTCTTAATGCCTTACATAACAAAACCTGTTTCTTCATAACCAAGTGATGCATCCCAAACTGTTTGGCAGAATTCTAGCTGATAAATATATTTGAACTAAGCCTCAACATAAACAGGAGCAGTCTTACAGTTTTCATTTAAAGCAGCTGTTATATTAGGTGTCAGAGAACATAAAGGTTTCATTTAACAACTAAGCCAAAACATTTTTATTAGGTTTAAAATTCAATTAAATTATTAGTTTTTTGAATCTAATCAATTTTGTTCAGAAATGGCAATTCTGCAGTTTATTTGTCAATGTAATTAAAGTGTGTGTTAAGCCAAATGGGCAATGCTGGTTATAAGCACTGCAGCGATTGTTTGAGCTCATACTGTACATAGGATTTCATCAAATGTCAGTGCATCAAAGGACAGTGGTTTGAATATATTATAATGACAAGCCAGCCATGGCACACGGATCCTGGCTTTCAGGATACTCTGCCTAGGGCTTATGTTGACGTCCAGATAGTTTACTGACTCCTGAGTGCCGACCATGTGGATGGGAACCATGTGCCTTGGGCTGTTTCTCCAAGTAATACATCTGTGACAACTAGTTGACCATTAATAAGTTCAACTTGAAGAACTTTTCCACTATTCTCAGGTTCTTGTGCAAGCAACCCCAAGAACTGCAAAGTAGCATCAAGTCATTGACCAAGGCTTGGGATGCCACACACTGACCTTCCTGCAGAGAAGATCAAGTACCCCCTGTTTACAACCTCTTGGACAGTGGCGCCTGCACCCATGATCCTGTACACACTGTGCATATATTCTTTTAAAATTATTTTGTTCAGTTTTTCCATGTGGTGGTCATTGCATGATCAGCTAGGCTATAGCCTGTTTAGAAATATAGTTCCAATTTATGCCCCAAGGAGCTGTATCTAATATAATATCACACACCCCTAGAGCAGATCATATAGCCGGAGTGCACCAGCAGCACTGGTCGTTGAATGAGCTAAACAGGTCCTGCTCAAAGTATGTGTGTGTGCACTGCTGTCACTCACTCCAGTAGCCTACTGTATGTCAAAACAACGAGAAAAGGATCTTGTTTTGTGAAACAGTCCTGTTATAACAAGGAAAAGTTTCTCATTAAAACATGTTCAGCAAACATTTTAACTCATGGTGGCAGCAATATGCTCCCGCAGGTGGTTTTTGTGTGGACTATAAAATGTAATCCTGCAGGTGCCACTGCTCTTGGACATAGATTTTTCCAGTATCACAAAATTTGGCTTTTATTACTGTTTTACATTTCCTATGTGAGTCCTGTCTGCCTCTGGAAGCTACATGTTAGGTATATCAACTTTATAAGGCCATAATTTGCCTGTACTATATATTCAGCTTGTTGTGGAATTCCACCTTTAAAGACAGAACTCCTTATGATTAAATTTTAGCCTGAAAGATAAGAAATTCATCTAAAACTTGTCAGCAGTAATAGTAAATGTACTTGAATTTAATAATGCTAATTACCTATAGCATGCATATCTATGTACAGTATACAGGCAAAATTAAATTCAGGCTAAATTAAGTTGTCTCAAGGCTACTAAAAATCTGATCTACAGTTGCTCTCACCTATATTGTACTTGAACTATCAAAAAATGCTCTGAAGTCACATTCCACCAACTTGTAGTACTGAAAAGATATGGAGTACATAATGTGATGTAACCACTGACTACTGTAATTGGCCGGTGTGTAGGAGGAGGCCTGCAGTGACCACTGGCAGGTTGCAGCTGAGCACCTATTATCTGAAAGAGACAGGATGTGAGGTGAAACATAGTGAAACCACAAAGCAGTGTGACACACAGAGCTGAACTTTATTACTGTCTCTTATTAAAAACATGTAAATGGTTAATTACACATGAATAGTCTGACATGTTATTATATCATTGTGGCGTAAAAACCTCAGAACGTAGAAAGAAGAGCAGCTTTTTATTTGGATAAGTGTGTGTATGTGGTGGTGGTGGTGTTGTTGTTTTGCTTGTAATAATTATTGGTTGTGTTCATTAAACTGCTGTTGTAATTTCTAACACTGTGGGTGTATTCATGGCCTAATATGAGCAAGGCAACCCAACGGAGCTTGTAATATCAGAAACATGCACACAAACAGAGCTAGCACAGAAGTGCACTTGCTAGTAAACAGAGATACTGTTATCCTGTCCTCACAGCTAAGAATAGAATGTGCTTAAACAAAATCAGCAAGGATACATTTGTGTGAGTACTGTATGTATCTGTGTGTATACTCCGTTCTCCCTCTTTTTCTTAAGTTGGCCCAACATTAAAATTATTCTTAAGGTTAGAATAGTTTAGGGTTATAACTTGTTTAGTTTAACTGTGCATGCGCAAGAGCATTAAAGGAGCTAGCGGACTGTAAACAAAGCAGAGAACTTGCATGATCTCACGCACGCTTGCTTAGGCTACTTCAGAGCTGTAAAAACTTAAGACCATTTGGAGCTTTTGGGGTAATGTTTTTAACAAATAATTGGGTTGTGTGTTTTATAGTGAAATAACATTTCACCTGGTGCAGCCGTGTGTTTCACTGATGTGTTTTGAACAACAACAGATGTCAATAGCACAGACGAATAATCTAATCCAGATTGGAAACTGTAACAGACATTAACTCAGTAGTAGAGGCAGTAGAGGCAATTCATTGTTTGGTTAATCTCTGTATGGGGAGTGTTGAATATAGTCCACTGTTAATATAGAAAACGATCAGCCTTATCAATTAGAACCAGTGTTTGAATCTTCCCTTATGGTTTTTTTTTTTTATACAAATAGCTTTTAATGTATAGGCTACTACATATTATATCAATTTTTATCTAAAAAAATTCACCTTGTTATGACATATTACTATACATATTCCAAGCATGACATTTGTAGTTTTTCCAATGTTACCTTTTTATTTATCTTCACTGTCTCTCCTTGTTTGTGCTTCAGACAGCCTATGGTGTGGGTGTAACAGAAGTTGGTATTTGTCGTTTTGTTTATTTTTGTTATTAATATTGGCTCTGGGAGCTTTGCTTTCAAAGATAACGCGCTGTCATTCAAAGTCCTTTTTGACATGCCATGGCAGGAAAAGAACATGTAATTAATAACATTAATGATGTGTTCCAGTTCCAGGGCTCTGCTGCTGTGCTTGATTGATCATTTTAATGGCTAATTGCTACACTGACAAACAAGACAATCACACAAACATTGCAATACTCTTCCATTTGATTGACTAAAAACCTGAGAGTATCACTTTTGACAACATATGATTTTGTCATTCTGAAGTTTCTGGACACTCTTACACATACTGTACTCACACATGCACATGATGAGCCAGTATAACTCAGTATTATGTGAATGTATAATGATAGACCGAAGCAATGCCCATCATGTCTACTGTACTGACTTTGCTAGCTGAGGAAATTCTGTTGTCATGGTTACCTCTAGAGAGGGCAGCTCTTGTCTCCGTGGCAACTGGGAGGGGTGAGGATGCTCCCAGCCTGGGCACTGGCGTCTCACTGAGTGTGTGTTAGAGATGGTTTAGGGGATGCATCTGCATTGTTGTTAGAGCTTCACTTACACAGATGATTTTGTAAATGAATGTTTGATATTACATGTTTGTGGAGAACCTGCAGGACTGTGCTTTGTCATGCTTGGCAGGTTTAATTAAATATTAAATTAATGTGGCTATGTAGGCACAAACAGGAATAGATTGTTAGAGAAAGGACACACATTATTATATTACAACAGATGACAGATGCTTATGATGCAGTTAGTGATATTTATTACACTCTAGCGCCATTCTGAATTTTTTATTAACAATGCTGAAAGAAATAGAAGCACTGACCTTCATGCTTGGCTACTGTTATTTTTATTTACTTTGACTTTTTTTTTCAGTTTCTGTCTCATCCTAAACGTGACCTTCATGTAACTGTAAGCTGTGTAAGCAGTTTTTCAGGCTTGCACAGCATATTCAAAACATTTCCTTATCAAAGCGAGTGGCGAAGGAGGAGTTATAAAACAATTTCTGTAGGAAGCTGGCTGCCACAATCCTCCTTTTCTCTTCAACGTTAAGTGTTTTCCATTCAGAAACCCCACATGTCAGAGTCCTGTTGGTATAAGTGTCACCATAGCAACCTGCCAGTTGCAGAAAGATGATTAGAGCAAGGTCTTGCATAATGTGACTCTGCAGCTCTGAGGGGAATGTGAGGATATTATCACACAGGCTTGACTGTAGTAATAGGGGCTTTGTGCTGTGTTGAGAGAAAACAGTGCTAACTCTGTATGAGGCTGTGTGAATGTCTTTTTATGGCTTTCTAGTGGTATTTCCTGTTCTATTGTGAATCACAGTGCTTGATTTGTCCATGATTTCAGTCTTCATAAATTAACCTGACAGGAAGTTGCAGATAGTCAAGGCAGACAGGAATAAATGAAAAGCAGAGTAAGAAATTAGGATATATTACACTTTTACTTAGCTCTACACAATGCATATCTTACTAGACCACATATGTGAATTGTGCAAACATTTGTGTGAAATAAACCTTATAGTGCAACTCCAGCTATAATTTGCATCAGATTAAATACTGTAGCTCTTTCCAGAAGACTTTGAAATTATTAGGAAATTGTGGACCTAGAAAATAAAGCTTTATTCCTCAGTTCAATCATGAAAACTATTTGATGAAAAGCTGCCTTTGTATTATAGTTTGACTTTGCACAATATAGCCGTATGGTGACCGTATCAAATAGGTCAGTGAATATAAAAAATGATTACAAAATCCCAGATGACAACCCATTCTGGTGACTAGTTATCTGACAAAACTTGACAGATGTCTAGCTCAAATGGTCTACAGAGGAGGTCAGGGGTGAAGCATCTGGGATGAGCCAATCCAGGGAGTGTGATGAAATGATGATGTCATAAAAACTGGTGCTTTTCTGAAAAGTTTATTTATATCAGTACTGGGAACTGCAATAGTTTCATATCCTGAAAGCTGACCCGCATCAATGCGTGATGTTGCACACCAAGATGCTGATTATTGCCCTTTAGAGTTGTGACTTGTGTTATTTCGGCTCAAGTGATCACACCCTTTAATGTGATTACTAAAACAGCACTCTGACATTTTGGAACACGCTCTTGTTTGGTGTCTATCTTAGAAGTCTGATAAGCTTGATACCTAACTTATTCCTCTGCATGCAGTACAGAGATAAGACTAGGATGGATTTACTTTAGCATAGCATAAGGACTTGAAGGAAAAGTGACTAATACAGTAGGACCTTACCATATATTAGGCTGTTTACGGGGCAAGACTGGAACACCAATAAACACTATTTTGAGCAGGCTTCAAATTTCTGCATGTTCGTTCATAGTGTATATTCTTGAAATAATGGCTTCCTTTAATACAAACCTACTCTGTATGGACCATGTAAAACAGAACCAGTGTGGGTCTGTGTATTGCTTTGTGTGTTACAGAAAGCTGTGAGTGTGAGTGATGCAGTGCAGTTCTCTACAGCAGCCAGTCAACAGCTGACTGCAGGTCAACTATAAACAGGCCCGTTTGTATGTATATGAAGTAGACATCAGTGGTGCAGTGTCAGTGCTTGTTTTATACATCATCAATACTGCATCCACGTCTCTGAGCGTTGAGAAAATAAGGGTAGAGTGAGGCTGTAGGCAGTAGATAGTGAAAGAGGAAAAAAGACAGACTTTAACTTCAGTGAATATTGAAAAGCTTGCTAATGGAAATTTTAAGTAAACATCACCATGATACCCAGTGAGCAACCATTCCGCAGCAAGAAAACAAAGTGAACATCAGCTGTGAAGTATCCATGAGCAAGACGGAGTCCCCATCAGCCCCAGTGTGGTGCTACAGTATTTTCGTATCTGACCTATGACCTCCCTGTGGAATTAGTCTAAATATAGCAAAAATAAGAATCACACAGTAATTTTCCACAGCAGGAGCAGAGAGCTGGGAGCTTTGAACAAAACGTCTGTGAGCCAGGATTTAGCTTTAGTGGAGGCACCAAGAGGAAAATGCTGAATCATTCTGCTTCCTTACAGTCCTGGTGTGTTTCCAACTATAGCTCACTTAGCATTCAAACCACAGACAGGGGACATGTCCTTCCCAGCTGGGGACATACTCTATGTATTGCTGTGCACTTAGGAAAAGCTATGCATCTAATTATAAATGCACAATTATTTTAGGTAATGTTTTATTGACATTCTGATCGATGCCAAAACAGGCCTTTCTACATCAAAATGTCTGTTAGAGAAAGCTAAAACATGTTGGTTGCATAAACATGCACAGTCTGCAGTTCACTTAAGAGCTTTTTAGCCATTTGATAAAAGATGTTTGTATACATGGGCAAATAATCTCAATGCAAATGTCAAGTCAGAGGCAATCCCAAGAGCTTTACAGAGTGATACAACAGAAAATAAGTTCAGACATAGTTATTTGAGTTATCTTACTAGTCAAAACCAACAATGTCCTGAGTATATTCTTAAAGATGTAGGTGCAAACCTCACTGAATGAGCTATTACCAAATTTTCATTGGTTTCCTGTGATCTCAGTATTCTGTCAGGTTTATAAACTGCAACCATGTTGAAATAATTTGGGGTTAGACAAAAAAAAAATCTTTTTTGACAGAGGTTCTGAAGAAAAAGAAGTTGTTGTGTATCATCTGCATAACTGCTGTTTGTGTTTGCTCATGATAGAACCAAACAGAAGCATGTAAAGATTAAACAGAAGAGGTCTAAGAAAGGGTACTTGTGGGACACCATACAGTGTGCCATATTTACTAGAGATGAAATAACTGTAAGAAGCTGTAAGATTCTCTATTGAAAAGAGGATATGAACAACTGAACTGAAGCCAGTCAATTATGCTGTCTTACCACTTATTCAATGGGGTCATGGTTCTGGTTGTGTGTGTTGACTTTAAACAGATGAACAGACTTTATTAGAGCAGATATTTTTACAAAACCTTTTTTTTTCACAAAACTTTATGAACTTTCTTCATCCTCATTTACATATTTGAGGATACTTCATTTGTTTCAACTGAGATTTTGCTTGAAAAGTACTGACACAATGCACAGCAGGGTGCTGGGGCAAAGTGTGGCTGTGTCACGTTAATGTCAGGTTAATGGCTTTTCACAACAAAGTTTGGAAAGTGACTAGCTTATATTTAAAAGCAATGAAATCAGGGATAACTATGAGAAAAATGTAAATCACTGACACAGTGAATGGCTAAATTATGTAATTACCCTTCTGTTTGACAGCTGATAACAAAATATAAATGTGGTTTGAACATTATGTAGATGAATTTTGAAAATTATTATTAGTAATAATTATTAATTATTTCTCTTTCTCTTTCAGTCGGACAGCAACACCAGTTTCCTGCGAGCAGCAAGGGCAGGGAACATTGAAAAGGTTTTGGAATATCTGAAAGGTGGAGTGGATATCAGTACCTGCAATCAGGTACAGTAACCATACACACCTACTCGTACATCTACTTATATAGCTGGTAATGGAGAGTGTGAAGTTGTCGTCATGCCATGTTGAATTTTGGGAAAATGCACCATTTTGGAATGCTCATGCTCATTATTACACTATGTACATCTATAAATAAACTTTAAAATATAAATACTATCCCATACAGCCACATACAGTAGTGGATGCTTCAACTATGTCCAAACGTCCACTTTAGTGTTCAGTTTGAGCACAGACAGGACAGAAATGGATTGATCGGCAGTGTTTGTGTCATCTGCTGACAACTGCTAGCTAGCATTAGCTTCCAAAATGAGAGCTGAGATCAGGGTGCAGAGTGATTTTTCAGTCTGTCGCTCTCATCGGCGAGATCTGTAGATCCGCTATGTGTTAGCCACAGTGAGCAAAGGTTATCCATTCTGAAATATCACAGTCAGTAAAGTGAGTTCTAAATGATTTAAATAACTTTTTAGCCAAATAAAACAAGAATGTATCCAGGTAAATACAATGCCTGCCTACCAAAATGGCATCCCTGTCCCAACATTCAACACGGCGTGACGTACCCTCACATTCTCTATAATGCTGTGTGGATTTGTCACTGTGAGCGATACCTTTCACATTAAACATGCTCAGCTGATCCATCCATCCACACATTATCTATACCACTTATTGCTGAATAGGGTCGTGGGGTGCTGGGCCTAATCCCAGCTTGACACTGGGCAAGAGGCGGGGTTCACCCTGGACAGGTCACCAGCCTATCACAGGGCTGATACTTGGAGAGAGACAACCACACACACACACTCAATTTGGAGTCACAAACCAACTTAGGCTGTATGTCTTTGGACTGTGGGAGGAAGCCGGAGTACCCGGAGAGAACCCATGGAGGCTTAGGGAGAACATGCAAACTCCACACAGAAAGGCCCTGGGTTGGCCGGGGCTCGAGCCTGGAACCTTCAGTGCAATTTTAACTTACCTGTTAATGTCCAGGGGTTGTTGCTAACTAGCATGCATTATATTAAGTGCTAGTTTAAGATAGTTAACTTCATAATGATCTCTCATCTCTTGAATATTTTGAAAAGAGGACATTCTGGCTGATCCACGGTAATTCTATACATTCTGATTTTACCTGGTGGACAAACACGAATGTGCCTTTTAGAAAGCATGGTTGACATTTATTTGTTGTCATTATTCTAACAACACACAGAATGGATTATTTTAAGTGTGAATATGTGCTCATGTCGTCTACCATCACAAACATGTAAACAAACATAACATATGTGGTGACTTTAATATAGATTTGTTAAATCCTAACAAGCACACAGCAACTGAGGAGTTTATTAACACATTATATAGATGTAGTTTACACCCAAAAATTACAAAACCAAGTAGATTAACAACCCAGCATGCAACACTAATAGATAATATATTTACTAATGATATTGACAGCAAAATGTCTAGTGGATTACTTATAAATGATATCAGTGATCATTTACCTGTATTTTTGGTTTATGACTGCCATGTTAGAAATGAAAGGCCAAAAACAAATCTTTTTTATAGGAGGGTGATGAACGAACATGCTGTAAGGAGGCTAAAAGAGGACTTTATGGGGCAAGACTGGGATGCAGTTTACAAAGAGGAAGACTTAGACAAA
>NW_018127905.1:919567-927997 GCF_001952655.1 Monopterus albus | reverse complement strand
GCAGCAGGGAAGTGCTTGTTACGTTGTATAGTATTTGGGATTTTGGCTTTATAGACGTTGCTGCTTTAACTGACTGATAAGACGTCTGTGTTTATGTATAAAGCCAGGAACAATTTATTACCTGGTGGAATTCAAAAACTATTTAATGAAAGGGAAGGGGGATACAATTTAAGGGGTCAGTTAAATTTAAAAGTTCATGCTATACGTACAACCAAAAAAAGATTTTGTATTTCCATAAGTGGGGTAAAACTATGGAATAATTTAAGTGTAGACATAAAAAATAGTAATAGAATTGATGAGTTTAAACATAAATATAAAGGTATGTGTCAATCAAGATATATGCAAGAACAGGCTTAATGATTAATTAGATGGAGAATTGTGGGTGTGGTGTACATGTTGTGATAATTCTTTAGTATATTACTTGTGTGATGTAAGAATGTTAACACTGTTATAATCTTTTTTTTTAGTATAATATGTGTGTGGGTAGAAGTGAATCATTTACTGCTTGCAAACCAATGATGGTAAGATGATGTCATGGGGTAGGACTGGATAAGTCTGACTTCTTCCTACTCCATTCAAGCATGTACTAGGTATAAGCAAATTGATATTGGATTATGTGTAAAATTATGTGTGTTGTCATATCAACAGTTTTTACATGCTTGAAAGAATAAATCAAATCAAATCAAATCAAAGGAGAAGACTGTCTTTGATTAGAGAGACTTACTTTATTTAGGCCTAGTCATTATCTTCTCTCCTCTAAGCCCGTTAACATTCCTCCATGGATGAGGTGGGTGTGGGCAGTGAAACCCAATAGGATATAAACATTCTTGTCCTGGCAACAGTCGTAATGACCAGTAAACAGAAGTCACATGCACTGGAAATCTAGTGTTTTCTGGGGGCCCTGTGGTGTGTGGGGGAGTTTTTCTTCTGTTACCAGTGAATGTGTTAGGAATGATGTTGGCAGCGGTCGCTTGTGCCCTTGAAGATATTTTGAGCTCCAGCGTTTCAAGCTTTCAACTATGTTTCTGTCCCACTGACAAGTAAACTGTTAAGCAAAGTTTTGAAAGGTTGGCCAACATTTTTTAATGAGGTGTATCTCAGTTAGATAGAAGTAAAGAAGCAGATGTAAATATCAGCCACCAATATCAGCCTCTTTAAATCAATCTCCAGCAGCCGACAGAGGACAGTGTCTCACTCAAGTGTTTCTTTCTGGAAAATAGACAAATATAGGGTTATCACCCATTAACACAGATCTCAAAGCCATTGCTTTCCCCTACCCAACACACACCTCTGCACAGACCATATGTTCACTTCACCGGTCCCTCCTACAGATCAGAGGCTGAAACATGTTAATTTGTCTTTACTGGAAATAGACATTCATGCCAATTCACTTTTTAAGTTCTTGATAGATGCCGAGTTCCACATTGCATATTTTTTCATTGCACTTAAGGCTCTAAAGGCAAATTTATACTTGACCTGTGAATGAAAAAAATGATTGATTATAAACCTTGAATCAAGGTCCTTTTTTTCAGAGCAATAAACTACATTTTAATCAGCCAGTGGAGTTGTTGGCTCAGTATTCGTCATGTGAAATTCATTCCTTATTGAGACTGACAAGAGTCCCTGTGTCTAGACACATGCCAACTGCACATACTCTAGACTAGAAGCCCATTTAGGACCGTCACTTTAGTAAAAGCTTGAGTTGAATACAACCTACATAGTCTAAACCTAAACTAGCATTAAATTATCTCATGCCTCTGCCGCCTCGTTTGGCATGGTGACTTCAGACTTGCTGTCTTTACTGTACCGGTGACATTACTTTAAGACAGTGGCACCTTTGGTGTCAAACAGCTTTCTCACCTAACTAGTTATCAGAGGGTTTAATGTCATGAGTACAACTCTCTAGTTTCTTCTGTGCTGGTTCAGTGACAAGAACAATGGGGCATGTAGTGTAATGTAGTAGATCAGACAGCTTGTTGAGCTCAAACACAGTGAATTTCAAACTTGGTCATTTCAGATAGTGCTTGTTTCCTACACTTTTAATACTCATTTTAAAGTAAGGTAATCAGAGCCCTAAAATGAAGTAATACATACAACATTCCCACTAACAAAAACTAAATGTGAAATAACAGAACAAAGATGCATGAGTGACAGAATCATCAACAGAGGAGTTGGAACAAGTCAAGTTCTCTCTGCTACATCTGGACATAAGAGATGTACCTGGATCAATGTATTTGTATTAATCTTATTTCTGTGACTGGACATGTAAGTACTCATGTTTCAAAATGCTAGCACAGACAAGATTTCAGAGTAGACTTCAGTGATTATTTGGGCAAACCAAACAACAAGACACAGAGAATGTTGTTTTTTATAACCCGAAATTATCCCAGTTATCAGACTTGTGGTTAAAGAGTTACTGATATTTGACTGTGAGATCTCCTTGACATTCTTGTCTCACTGCATATTCACTTCCACTGTATTCACTTTGACAAAAAGACTGTAATAGTCAGTCAAAACCTACTAGAGTCAACACCCAAAGGACCTTAATGATTCCATTACTGTGCTGGAGATGGAGTACTGGAACTATCGTCCTGCCATTATCACTCTGCAGTTCCCCTCAGCATCTTTCAGCTCACAGGAGCAGGCTAATCGATCATAATATTAACTATTTTGATGAAAAGTCTTGTGAGTGAGAACATGAACTTTCCCTGAGTGATTAATGTGCAGCAGTGTTTTACTGGGCTCAGTATTGCAGTATAGCTCAGTAACACTTCACCAATGAGCTGGTATTGACTCTGATTATGACTGCCTCGCTCTACTCGACTCCACCACGCCTGTTTTTGATTTTCACTAAAATCACTGGTATAATAGATCTAACAGTGTTCATGTGGGCTGAGAGAATGAGGTAATAAATATGATAGAGCAGGGGCAGGGCATGGGACATGATAAAGGGATTAATGGCTTCCTATTGGTGAATGAAGAGCTGGTGGAGGGGACGTACAAAGAGGAATAGGGCCTGTGATGGTTATGGGAGGTTGTGTGTTTATGAGTGACATATTGATGAAAGAGAAACAGAAATGGTATCATGACATAGGTCTTTGCATATAGAGAATCAGTTAGTTTGAAATGGTTAGTGAGCAACATGACCACATGGGAAGAAGATGGAGTAAACTGTGACTTTTTTCATCCAACTTCCTCTTTCTGTTGTTGTCCTCTGGAACAAACGACATAAGACCTTGTTCATCTCTTCAGAAAACAGTCGTCTGGTGTTTTATGGTCCAGTAGAAACAGGTAATTCCTGTTCTTGGATGAAGAACAGGAATCACAGTTATCTTCTTCCCAAATGTTCCATAGCTGTCCTACATTTTCTGTACATCTTTTATAGTAAGATATTTGGATATCATCTTTATCTTTTGAAATTTCTACTGCACATGACGGCTGTATACAGACAAGTGACAAATGAAAGGAAAAGCCAACATAACGTGTATTAGTAAGGTGTTGGGCCCAAACAGCCTCATTGCACCTTCTTCATACTTGAGGGATGAACGCCATTCTTCCAAAAGAGATTCCCTCATGTGGTGGAGGCGCTGTCTAAGACATCAGTCTAGGATCTCCCATAGGTGTTTCACTGGGCTCAGATCTGTGACTGTGAAGGCCACAGCATATGGTTCACATCATTTTCATACTCATCAAATGGATGGATGGGGAAAAACCTATCACACACTTTACATTTGTGTTGCAGTCTCTCCGTTTTTAAGATTATTCTCACTTGGTATTCTAAGATACTGTATCTCAAAGCCACGTAAGCGCCACCCTTCTCCTCCCTGCCACCCGAGCAGCACATGACACTCTTAATACAGATATTAATAGAGGTCATGAGTGATTTAGAACTTGTAACTTCAGCCCCCACTCTTTACTACCATGTATAGTATATCAAGTTAAGGATATGAGGTCATTTCTCAGTGTAATCTGGCATTTATATGAAATTGACAAGAGAAAGCGTATTTATGCTTCTTTGAAATGTGTTTTTGTGGTGTTTTAGAATAAATTTCCCATATTTATCTTTTGTCCCAGTCCTCACAGAACAATACCACATCAGTAATATGTGAATTTTGTGGTCAGCTCAACACCCTAGGCTAGAAATCAAGGTGTTTGTTTGACCTGCACACATACAGAGACACACAAACACACAACTATTTATAACTTCATAACCAGGACTGGCTCTGCGCCACAATAGCACAACACGATACAACATCTAACCCAGCTTTGATAGCCAGCTTTGATATTTCACTCAGTCCCTCCACATGCAAGAGTGAAGTCGTACACATGTTGGGAACAGAGAAAAAAAGGCAGGCTCCGTTAATTACAGGCCTGGAGGAGGAGGTAAAGCTCTCCCTTTTCTTTGAGATCTGTCTTTGCACTTTGTTGTTTTGATGTTTCCTCCCTTTTTCCAGAATGGACTTAATGCACTGCACCTGGCAGGCAAGGAGGGCCACGTGGACTTGGTTCAGGAGCTGCTGGAGAGAGGTGCAGCAGTGGATTCAGCAACAAAGGTGGGATAACTCACCTTCTTACTGAGTAAACATCAGCTCAGTTAAGCGTTTCCATACGTAACTATCATAAGGGTTGGCTATGGAGAGTGAAGTTACTTTTTATTTGACCCTAATAGTGTATACATGATTACTAGCTTAACCTATTAAAAAAGAATGAGTCATTTAATTAACCAAAACTACAGTATTCATGCTGATATTCTTCCACTTAGAGATTTACCTTTTAACATATAATGGTGATATCTTTCTGTTCACACCAGAACGTGACAGAACAAAGTGCATCAGCATGTCCTTGCAAAATTCAGTAGGTGGTACCTGATCATTGCTATTTTGCATCATTATTCACAGCTATAGAAGCACAAAATGATTTGTTTTTTTTGCAATGCATTGTGGGATTGTTAGCAGAAGGTAGTATACATGGTATGGGCACTAGATTTTCTTTATTCCACTGTTTCTGAGGGCATAGTATAGTGGATAAAATTCACACTTAGAATTTGGATACTCAAATAAAATTGCAGGTCAGATTCTATACATGATAAGTTAACCAGCCTTGACCTACAGCTCATAAATGTTAAACTTTCCTCTGAGAGTGTAACACTATCCACAGAAACCTTACACCTAGGAGGCACTCAGTCTCTGTTGCTCTGAGACTACTTAGTGGACAAGTTCAGATCGTAGGAGTTTGAGCCATTGTATTTACATCTTAGAGATGTTTTAGAGATCTTTCGAAACCTTTAGCTCTTGATTTTAAACTACTCCACATGTATGGAGGCTACAACAGCAGATTTAATTCTTAAATAATGCAAAAGAAGCCAAGTAGTCCAAAAGTCAGGGATGTAAGTGGTGATATTTTTGGCCACAGACGATCATAACAAGTGAAGGCTATGGAGTATCAAACGGAGAATGAATAGACCAGGTTTGAAAAATGATTAACAATTGTAAAATCGGAATAATTTTATAAGATGAAGTCTGATTATCTTTTTGAAAAGATAATTTCCAGGTTTACAATTGACACCATTCAGCGAGATAAAATGCTTCTACAGATGACTCAGAGTGCAGAATTAAAGCCGAGTATGAAGCAAAGCACTAAAGGGAAGTGATATGGATAGTGGAGTAGTAAAGGTAGAGGTCTGATGATCAATCAGTGCGGAGGATTTCAACTCCTATAATCGTAAAATAAGATCACATTCAATGGCGAGAAATCACCTTATTTTGCAAGAAGAAATTGTACATCAGAACATTCCAACTCTTCATATTAGAGAAGGTACAAACTCATTACTGAGCAGGTTCCCAGTCTTGTGATCCTTGTTGGTGTTGCTCTAAAAAGCAGCTACATACTGTACTACTCTGCAGGTGCTTACCAGCACAGCTGAACAGTTAACTGGAGTGAATTTTTATTTATATAGCCTGATATTACAAGCCACATGTTTACCTTGAGGGGCTTTACAATTTGTCCAGCATACAGCACACTCTGTTCTCAAATTATATAATTACAAATCTATTTACTAGTTACTTTTCAGACCTCATTTAAATCAATGTCTAGTTGGGGTCCCTATCATGTTTCAGATGTGTTTATCCAAGATACATTCCCTCTTTGAACTTTTCACACTTTTCACTTTTATAGCTGCTGTAGTTTTATAAAAATAAAACTTAGCTGTAAGTCTTAAAAGTTTGTACAAATTTTTTCTTTTTTTCTTTTTTCCTCACCTATTAATCATCTCACAGCCCTCAGGTTTATCTTGTGACCCCTTAGAGGGGCCCAATCCCTAGATTGGAAACCACCAGATTAAACTAGCTCCACCTCCAGCAGCAGCTACAACAGTAAAATGCTGCTTACACATTCAGGCATCAGTACTCATCTGTTATATCAATCACAGTGGCTGTGCTTCTGCAGAACAGCGACTTTTAGTTAAATTTAGCTTATAAGTTGTGTACTTGTACTTAAGTAGAATTATGAAGGCTAATTAGAAATTCTCCTCTCAGCTGCAGCTTTGTATTTGTTTATTAAAATGAATTAAGTCTGGGTCTCGTCAGCTGTTCATTATTGCAGAGCGTTATTTAAAAGCTGAACTGTCTAAAACTCAGAGATACCATCTTTTAATAAGATTCGGTCATTAAAAATATAGCAGTCATTATTTTAGAAGTAACTCTCTTTTAAGTTGTTCTTTTTTGTTTCCTGTTAATCCAGAAAGGAAACACAGCACTTCACATATCATCTCTAGCTGGTCAGGCTGAAGTAGTAAAGATTCTGGTCAAACGTGGAGCTGACATCAACGCACAGTCTCAGGTGAGTCTCAGTAGTCTGCTGCTGAAGTTCTTCAGTGGTGCAGTCCTTTTAAAGGTCA
This sequence comes from Monopterus albus, assembly GCF_001952655.1. NCBI lineage: Eukaryota > Metazoa > Chordata > Actinopteri > Synbranchiformes > Synbranchidae > Monopterus > Monopterus albus. The sequence continues at coordinate 921,102 of NW_018127905.1, read as the reverse complement.
TTCACAGTAGCACCTCCTCGATTAGCTGTATTTGGTTGAGGAGTGAATTTTCATGACCTGTAGTTTATTTATTAACCTCTAGTATTTGCCCGTGTGCTGTAGAATGGATTCACTCCTCTGTACATGGCCGCCCAGGAGAATCACCTAGATGTGGTGCGATACCTTCTGGAGAATGGAGCGAACCAGAGCACGGCTACAGAGGTGAGAGGAGTGTGTGTATTAAAATTAGCCATACAGTGGCATCATACTGTATATTGTATAACTGGTAGGTATTATCACTGAACACAAAGTGGATATGAGGCCGATGCTAACCCCTCTTTTAAAGGTTGAGACTGGATAACTACAAATGTTTTACTTTCTAGTATTGAATAAAATGAAAATGAAATGGAAAGTCAAGGGTGGACTGGCTGACATTGCTAGAACTTCACAGCTAGCGGGGCTAAAAGAGCATTATTTTTAACCATTGCTAACATGTTAGGTTTCATTAATGGTAGCTTACCTTCATCATACTTAAGGCGTAGATTCAACTCAGAACTGTAAATCAAGCTTAAGTAAAAAAAAATGCCCTGAAATTAGTAAAAGAGTATTTTTGTTAAAAAGAGAAACTGAAAGCAGTAGAGTTGTGAGTACGATATAATTGTTTTGTGTAGCAGTGGATTTACTGCTGTGGAAATTATGCCACAATTACCATATCAGTGCTTATAGCGTAGATGAGGCTAATTCTCTTAACCGTTTTCTCCTCTACCTTCTCTTCCCTACCTTCCCTCATTTAGGATGGCTTCACCCCTCTGGCCATTGCCCTTCAGCAGGGCCACAACCAGGTGGTTTCTATTTTACTGGAGAATGATACTAAAGGCAAGGTTCGCCTTCCCGCCTTGCACATTGCTGCACGCAAGGACGATACCAAGTCAGCTGCCCTGCTGCTCCAGAACGACCACAACGCTGATGTCCAGTCTAAGGTACGCCTATAGCACTGGAAGGGCTGGCATGTGTGGACATCAGACTAATGTGGTGCAACTTGTTTGTGACAGTGTGTCTATTTTGTGATTATGAGAAGCTACAGTGGGTACGGAAAGTATTCAGACCCCCTTAAATTTTTCACTCTTTGTTATATTGCAGCCATATGCTAAAATCATTTGTTCATTTTTTCCTCATTAATGTACACACAGCACCCCATATTGACAGAAAAACACAGAATTTTTGACATTTTTGCAGATTTATTAAAAAAGAAAAACTGAAATATCACATGGTCATAAGTATTCAGACCCTTTGCTGTGACACTCATATATTTAACTTAGGTGCTGTCCATTTCTGCTGATCATCCCTGAGATGGTTCTACACCTTCATTTGAGGCCAGCTGTGTTTGATTATACTGATTGAACGTGATTAGGAAAGCCACACACCTGTCCATATAAGACCCTACAGCTCACAGTGCATGTCAGAGCAAATGAGAATCATGAGGTTAAAGGAACTGCCTGAAGAGCTCAGAGACAGAATTGTGGCAAGGCACAGATCTGGCAAAGGTTACAAAAAAA
>NW_018127905.1:911309-919136 GCF_001952655.1 Monopterus albus | reverse complement strand
GGACGGCCAGCTCTAGTAAGGGTTCTGGTCATCCCAAACGTCTTCCATTTAAGGAGGAGGCCACTGTGCTCTTAGGAACCTTAAGTGCAGCAGAAATTTTTTTTTGTAACCTTGGCCAGATCTGTGCCTTGCCACAATTCTGTCTGTGAGCTCTTCAGGCAGTTCCTTTGACCTCATGATTCTCATTTGCTCTGACATGCAGTGTGAGCTGTAGGGTCTTATATAGACAGGTGTGTGGCTTTCCTAATCACGTTCAATCAGTATAATCAAACACAGCTGGACTCAAATGAAGGTGTAGAACCATCTCAGGGATGATCAGCAGAAATGGACAGCACCTAAGTTAAATATATGAGTGTCACAGCAAAGGGTCTGAATACTTATGACCATGTGATATTTCAGTTTTTCTTTTTTAATAAATCTGCAAAAATGTCAAAAATTCTGTGTTTTTCTGTCAATATGGGGTGCTGTGTGTACATTAATGAGGAGAAAAATGAACTTAAATGATTTTAGCATATGGCTGCAATATAACAAAGAGTGAAAAATTTAAGGGGGTCTGAATACTTTCCGTACCCACTGTAAATGAAGATGTAGTGTATTTGGTCAAATAACATCTGTTGGCATTTGAGCTTTGAAATACAGAAAGTAAAAAACCGGTCAAACTTTGTTGGCTGTAATGGTTTTAGCATACCAACACTGGGGTTCGCCCAGTGGTTCTATTTGAATCTTTGAATGGATGACTTTGTTTATATCTGCTATTAAAATGTGATTTGTATCTGGATAGGGTTTCCTGAGAATCAACACTCTGACTCCGTTCTCTTGTCATCCTTCTTCATAAGTTGTTCATATGCAAAGTAGACAAGTAGGTGGAATCTGGAACAGACAGTTACGTAGAAAGTGACAATACAAGAGTGAGGACTTCTCATGTGTAGGCTGAGTCATAGTTGTAGTGATGACATGATGTTCCTACCCACCCAGAGACATGACGTTTCTATTCACTATGTGAGAAAACATTTCTACCCATAGTTCTGATGCTTTTAACCCCAGTGATGATGTGTAAGCTAAAGCTGTTCTCGCTCATGGTGGTTTCTTCCTACTGTAGTAATAAAATTAAAATAGCATTTTTTTCATTTTCATAAAAAGATAACGGTTCCCAGAGATTGAAATATTTTATAAAGGTCCATCCTGTGAGGGACCTGACAGTTTTTTTTTTATCTGAAATGTTAGGGTTACTATATGTGATATGATGTTTCTGTCCCCCACAGTGACAATGAATTAGCCCTCAGATCCAGTATTGTGACTGGTTTGGTACTGGACTGGGAATCTGACTGGGAATCTTTTGGGTCAGGAGCTGGATGGAACATTTATAACAGACCTCAGAAGTAGACAAGATTCAGAGGAAGTTGACATTCTTTGACTCTTGTTTTTAGTTTACATGGGTCTCTTTTAACAAGTTAGAGCCAGATTTGTACAGCTTTAGTGCAGCATACTCAACATTGTCTTTTCAACATTTTATGTACGTTTGAAGTCGTATTTAGGGTTAGGGGTAGTCATATTTACGCCCACAAGGTACTGCGTCACAGGGTTTTTGGAGGGTTAAGGTTTCCTGAAATGTGGCTTCTAATCACTTTGTAGTAAACAACGACTTTAGAGTGTTACAAATCCTTTTGTGAATAATTGGGTCAACAAAAGGATGTGACCTTGACTTAGGGAATTCACCTTATGTTTCTTACCAACAGTACACAGGAATTTAGTACATGTTTAAATACATCAATCCAATAAATTTGAATCTTAGTTGATTGTTACGGTCACTGACAGAATCGGTATCTTTCACCTCTCAAGCTCCTTTAATTACTAACAGAAACCACAGCTGTCAGGTCAACTGTGAGACTGTTATCTTTTTATCAAACTGAGCAGCTGTGGCTCAGGAGGTAGAGTGGGTTGTTTCCTAACCGGAAGATAAGCGGTTTGATTCCCGGCTTGTCCAGTCCACGTCGAGTGTCCTTGAGCAAAGACACCCAACCCCCAGTTGCTCCCGGTGATGACATCGGTGTGTGAATGTGTGAGTGCCTGGGAGTATGAATGGGTGAATGCATCCAGTCGAGAACTGTGACACCAAATCTTAAAGCAGTACTGAAGTTACTGTCTCAGACTGAATCAGTAAGTTTCTATACAACAGAGCTCCTCTCACTAATTGGCAGCTCAGCCATGGTATTACTTTCCAGCAACTCACTAAAATGCTGAATTTATGACATTATTAACTGTGATATGGTTTTTTACAGATACCGGTGTCCATTGAATGGTGATCTGGTTAAATACGAAACTAGCCAAAGAGATGGCCGCTCAGAAAATACTCACATGAATTTTTACTTCTTGTAATGGGTTTGGAAGGCACAAACAAAGTCTGGATACGGTTAGGTGTATGAATGACGTTTGTGAATGTTGTGGCAATATGGTTGCCTTATCAGATAAAGCTCATTAGGGTTGTTTAGGAAGGCAAAACAACTTCCAGTATTTTCTTGTCTAGTCTGAATGACTCACAAAAACAGATTGGGCAAGAGGGGAAGGAAAAGTCATTGCTGTGTTACTTTCTAATCGATATCTACTCTGGTCAGTTCAGTCAGCTCTGGAGGTGGTCTGACAGACTGAATGTTAGAGTATCACATTTTTTGCCTTTTTTTTTATAATAGATAAAACTTCCAGATACAAATCACAACAGGGTCCCAGAAAATACATTGATGATTAAGAGTAATGCCAGAAGACCGTGAAGTATGTCTCCCATGAAGTTGTGTACTTGTATATAGTGTTTCCATCAGCCTGTCTATGCATCTCTGTCTCTCTTCCTCTCTCTCGTTCATTCAGTGTCTCTGTGCCTGCCACATCGCTCCTGGTCCTGCCACTAACTGGGTCTCTCCCTTTTTCTGTTTCTTTCTTTAAATGCTACTTCTCACACACTTCTCCCTTCACTCCATCCTACCACGATGCACCGGTGTCTAAGTGTAGCACTGTCCACTGCATGGAATGTGCTGCTGTCTGCAGGTTGTATGGTGGTGATAGATAAGGCTGCATGCAACCAGTGGGGGATGAAAGTAGATTTAAAGGCTGTTTGACCATTCACAAGGGATGGGAGGGATTTCAACTGTCAAGCTGGTATCGGTGGAACTCATGATTACCTGTTTTCAATTATGACCGTTTCTCTGGCTTTAGTGACGTGACTAGAGTGAGGATGATTAAAATGAACTGCTTTTACTGCAATACACAGTCGAAGATGTTAAGTATTGCTTCAACTGTAGCTTGAGTACATTCCGACAATGCACCAATTATGCCGTACTAAAACAAAACAGTGAAGGATTCTTAGGGTACATGCCTTTAGTACAATGCTATATGTAGTTCAGCCGTTTTGATGCTGCCCTGCTCAAAATGACTCACAACAAAGGCCCTCAGGAGAACAGATTTAAATAGCAGCATGCACAGTCACACTCACACATTGCTGTCACACACAGGGCACCCTTCTAATGAAATAACTTGGGACCCTGCAGCAGTTTTTGATGATATTCTTTCTTCGCTTAAGTAATGCTATGGTGTTCTTTAATTTCAACAGTGATGTGTACAGTGTTATAATTACTGTTTCATTTCTGTGACTTTGGTCACAGAAATGAAACTGAAGATGTAATAAACCAGAATTATGTTTTAAATCCATACAATCTAAATTTTGCTAAACAGTGGCCAAACCAGCCATTGCGGCTACAGGGGGCACACAGCGGCACACTTTCCCCTTTACTATTTGTTTTTACTTTATGTAAGAAAACAATTAAAATGTTTATCTGTGAACTGTACGGAGGCAAATGGAGAAACAAATCAAAAAGTCAGCAAACTCAGTAACGATAGTTCCACAGCAATATCTATCCAAAATTTGCTAATGCTAGCTAACATCTGCCACCATAATCAACTTTTCATTTTGAATAGCACAAATGTGTCATTTCTTCTTTCAAAGATACATAGTCTTGCTTTAATTCAATTTTTGGGACAGTGGAAATGATCCAGTGATGTTTTCACCAAAACAGCAGTGACTGACCAGGTTGTCCATTCAGTGGTGACATACCTGTTTTGCTGATGTGCTAGTATAATACTATTCAGCCATCAAGGCCCTCAGAGTATTGTCAATCTCTTGTCATCACTTGCAGTGCATTGCAGTTTTGGAATCACTTAGTTGATAGGTGAACAATGTAAAATTTGGTGTGATTGATTATTTGTTGGAGAAACATATATTTGTATTTCAGGCAGGTGCAATTTCTGACTCTTCCTCAACATTTTTGACCAAATAATGAGTTTAAAAGACAAATTATTATATTAATTTATAATAACAATCATTAGTTGCAGGCCTGTGAGATCTGAGAGCATATGACATAGAAGTGACCCACCCCAGCCACGCCACTGGCCAGTTTAGAGCCTGACTGCACAGCTGACTCAAAGTTATATCCAACTACAACATAGTGTCGTATAAGCCTAACCAAAATGATGTTTCCCTTTTTCATTCCTCCTGCTACAGATGATGGTCAATAGGACTACTGAGGTATACGCATACTCCTTTAATTCTCCACAGATTCACTGCACAGTCCCATCCCTTTGTTTCTACTCTTTTCTTTCCTTCCACCTTTTATTTTGTTGACTTCCACGGCCCTGCATGGTGTAAACAAAGAATCATTTGGTTCATTTTACAGTCCCAAAGCCATGCATGGCTGATAAGAATGGCCAGGCTACTGCCATGTGTCTTGCACTCAGGCACTGGACACAAAAGATGGCTTTAGATTTTGTTTATTCATCCTTTGTATATATGCTTCTCATTCCTTTTTTCAGTTTATATTCATTATGTCACTGTCTCAGGAGTCTCTTATTTTTGTCATTCCTGACCCTCAATAGAACTATGTAAAGGAGCATGACTGACATGTACAGTTTATTGATTTATTTAAAATGACTGCATTTTTCTCCTGTAAAGTTTTGATTTGTTGATGTGCTGATGAATTTTAGAACAATGATAAATTTATATTATTATCAGTCTGTTTTGTAATTTTGCCTATTTATGTTGCTGCATGATTTTTAGAGATACTGTGAACTACTATGTTTAGTACAGTATTGATTAAATGATTATAAAATTCTTGTACTTGGGATCTTCTCCCATTCTTCCTTGCAAAAGGCTTCTAGTTCTGTAATATTCTTTGGTCGTCTTGCATGCACAGCTCTTTTAAGATCTACCCACAAATTTTCAATGATGTTTAAATCAGGGGACTGTGATGGCCATTCCAAAACCTTCAGCCTGCGTCTCTTGAGGTATTCCATAGTGGATTTCGAGGTATGTTTAGGATCATTGTCCTGTTGTAGAAGCCATCCTCTTTTCAGCTTCAGCTTTTTTACAGATGGTGTGATGTTTGCTTCCAGAATTTGCTGGTATTTAGTGGAATCCATTCTTCCCTCCACCCGTGCAATGTTTCCTGTGCCACTGGCTGCAACACAACCCCAGAGCATGATAGATCCACCCCCATGCTTAATAGTTGGCAAGGTGTTCTTTTCATGAAATGCTGCTCCTTTTTTTCTCCAAACATGCCTTTGCTGATTGTGTCCAAAGAGTTCTATTTTAACTTCATCAGTCCACAGCACTTGTTTCCAAAACGCATCGGGCTTCTGTAGATGTCCTGTTGCATACTTCAGACGTTGGATTTTATGATGGGGACGCAGATAAGGTTTTCTTCTGCTGACTCTTCCATGAAGGCCTTGTCTGTGCAAGCATCGCTGCACAGTGGAACGGTGCACCACCACTCCTGAGTCTGCTAAATCTTCCTGCAGGTTTTTTGCAGTCAAATGGGGGTTTTGATTTGTCTTTCTGACCAGCATACGAGCAGTTCTGTCCGAGAGTTTTCTTGGTCTTCCAGATCTCATCTTGACCTCCACAGTTCCCCTGATCTGCCATCTCTTAATTACATTTCTTACTGTGGAAACTGCAAGCTGACAACGCTTTGCTATCTTCTTGTAGCCTTCTCCTGCATTGTGGGCATCAATAACTTTCATTTTCAGGGTCTTACACAGCTGCTTAGAGGAACCCATGGTTGCTGGGTGTCCACAAGTGTGTGCACAAGGTTTGAAGAGTCAAAGTATTTGTACAGCTTTGAAATTGGCATTTACCAATGACAGCTGTTGCTGTGCATCAGATCTAACGAGCTGATTAAGGTCTGATACCTTGTGAGAGACTTTGAGACTCTGGAACTCTTAGGGTGCCCAAACTTTTGCACCATGCCATAATCATGTTTTTATTTTTTATTTTTGTTCAATTTATGGCATAAGAAGTAACTATGCATCACTGTTTGCAGAAAATATTGTGCATTTTTTCCATTTCCAAGAGAAACTGTGTTAACATCTGTTCAAATAAAAAATCACCAAAATCTGTTATTTATCAAGGGGTGCCTAAACTTTTGCATAAGACTGTATTTAGGTATGGAAGTCCAGTGCCCTCAAATAGAATTATTTAATTAAATTCAAATTTAATTTTTCACATGTGCATGATGCCAAAATTAAAATTGAAATTTTAAAGTCCAATTTTGTTGGGTACAGAAAAGTATTCTTAAAATATTGCTATGCTATTGCTACCCAAATGGAAACTAAAAATGAAATGAATACTGATATGTCACAGTATTGGAAGGACGTGTTCACTGCCATTAAATGTTCCAGTATGATATTTCCAAAGATCTGAGTCCTCCTTCTAGATTTGAGTCTAGCAAGTGAAATGATTTCATTTTAATATTGGCATCATTGGTCTTCCATACGGCAGGTTCCTGATTATTGAGTTTAAACGCATGCTTTTCTATAAAATATCTTCAAATTACTGGCATATCACTTTAACACATACATTGTTAATCAATAATGCCATGGACAGCTTTTATATTTTTAAAAATATTACCCACTTGGAAACAGAATTTTGAAAGAATAGCACTGAGTAGCATGCTGCATCCACGCTTCCTTAATTTGCACCATTCTAAGCCTTTGACTGTGTAAAGTTTTGGAACCATCCCGTTAGTCACTGTATTCTTCACACTTTTGTAAACAACTTTTTCACAATAAATCGGACCACACTTACAGAATGGCAAGGTAAGGCAAGAATTTCACAACTACTCCAACCTGCTCTGCAATCTCTAACTTTTCTCATATATTTCTCATTGCTAACTCTAGTACTTCTATGACGTACAGTTAACATAGTGCACTTTGGTGTTGATGGGAAATGTTTCCTCCTTGTTATATGCCACTTTTTTGATTTTACTATCATTTGATTTTGGGTACCTAATAATGTTTGTCCATCTTTACGTCGTTACTGATGACACTCTGTGTGTACTGTACGTCTCTTTATTCTGCTTTTGTGTTTGTCTTTTTCATTTCGAGTTGGTTTTTGAAGCCAAAAAAGGCTGTTTTGTTTCTGTGGTTGATAGCCTGCATGGAAATCACACATCTGGGTGTGTTTTGGGGTTCTTTGTATGGGTGCTTCATATAGTGACTTGAATAGTTTCAAGATTTTTGATTGTTATTTTTTTCTTTGACTTTTACGTTTTCTTTGTTTTCAGTTTACTTTTCTTCACCTGTGATGCTTGATGCGACTGTTGCATGCTGGGAAAACAAAGTTAAGAGGCACAGGTCAAAGTTCAAAGGAATGAAGTAGAAGCTTATGTTTGACCTCTCTCCCCCTCTATGTGTCTCTGTCTCTTTCTGGTCTGTCTTCCAGAGTGGATTCACTCCCCTGCATATCGCTGCCCACTATGGGAACGTCAACGTGGCCACACTCCTGCTGCA
>NW_018127905.1:892791-911279 GCF_001952655.1 Monopterus albus | reverse complement strand
CGAGGGTGTGATACCACAAAATGCACAAAATTATTGGCGTCTCACAGTCTCAGGGCTGTTGTGTTTAATGTCATACACATCTCTAAATCTGGAAAACATTATAAATTACTGTTCAAGAGATCTCAGCACACTGCAACCTAAATGAACGCCAGGGGTGTTGCTAGACATGAAGCTCTACGGGGGCACGGGCCACCCATTACTCAAATCACACAACTTTTTTCTTGAATGTCAGCTGCATGAATGAAATGCGCTATACATTGTGTTATGTGAACTTCCCTTGCTTAGCCCACTATTTCACGGCCATACTGCCACTATTGAAAACACTACTGGTAAAGGTATACATGTAGATACTAATCTTTATGAAAATATTTATTTCAACATAGATTGAGTCAACATGTTATATGGCATGAAAGTTTGGCATATAATTTGATTGTCAAGCCTCCCTGATTTGATTTGTCAAATTTAAATTTTCACAAGTGAATCTATCAACAAATCATTAATTAAAAAGAAAAACAATGTAATAATTTTTTTGTAACTCTTAAGTCCCCATAAAATGTTGACGGTCCATCTACTTCAGTGGATGGTCACGCACCTGTCTCCATAGACACACAGCTTCCTCCACACTTTCCCTTTCTGCCTAAGGTTCCTTTGTTAAACAGATATCATTAGGACTGTATGACAGGAGCATCAAATATTATATTATATTCTTTAAATTCAGAATGAACAGTCCAAAGTTAACATAGACCACTACATATGATGTATGATTTCATGTAGTACACTGATAAATAGCGTTTTAAGAGCAGTCCAGTTGATCACATACATTGATGTACAAAGCTCTGATTTAACTCATTCAACATCCGTGCCAGGTTATGTACTAACTAACGTTAGCTTGTTTACCAACTATAGTCAGGTCTTATCTCTTTCAGCCTCATCTCTCCGAACGTCTTCCCTGTCTCAGTCTCATCTTAGAATTTTCTTATGTCCATCTACACAAGTCACTTGTTTGAGATGCTCTGTATTACTGAAAAACTTTACTTACTCCCCATCACATGGAGTCCATTCCTTTCTTTAGTTTCATGCTCCAATACACGTATTGCTACATGCACTCTGTAGTGCAGAGCTACACTGTACATTGTGGGTATAACATGCAAATTGGACAGCACATTAAAGAAACGTTTTTATCACTTTCAGCTGGATATCCCTACATGAATTAATTCGACTCTGTAGTTCACCATCTACATACTGTGCCACTATTCAGCACCAAGGCAGTGTGTCCTTTAAATAGGGAGAGGAAAGGTGAGGGTTCCATACCAGAGACCACCTTAACCAAGTGTTTTAAATGAAACCCCACCTTTTCTTTTGACTGGTGGTCCACACTCGCTTTACCCATCTTCACCTCAGGATGTCCTTGTATCCTGTTTGTAATATTGGCAGCCAAAGTGGCCTGATCTTATGCATCTTTGTCTTGATTCTTGGCTTCTTTTACTGGCCTTGGATTTATCCAGTCTGCACTAAACGTCACAGCTTAGATAACTAATCCCAAATGGGTTCACCTTGGACAACCCGCTGTCTGCTGGGGTTACTTTTTGCTGGCCCCTTGCCACTTCATAGTTCTGAGGTTCATGTTGTGTGAATGGCTGTTCTCCTGGTATGCAGCATCTTGAGTGACATTTTTCAACATTATTAAAGCAAATTGCATGCTACATGTCTGCCACTTTTTAGCGTCCGACAGAAACACCCATTGGTTCGTGTACAGCTTGGAGCATTTTTGTATTTTCAGCGCATTTCTTAATATGGCACACGTGCTATGACAGTGGGGGCGACGTGTTCTTTTCATGAAGGTGTAGATCTCCTGCAGCTTCCCTAACAAATTTGAGTTAAACAGTCAGTGAATCTGAGGTCGTCTCCCTCCGCCCTCTTGTTGTGCTTTTCTCCTGAGTTGTCACGGTGTGTGGGCTCCAAGATCTACAAGCACTCACACAAAAAAGGCCCTCTTCAAGGGGCGCCTTGTCTATTCACGGATCAAGACACAACTCGGACAAAGTGGTTTTAACTGAGGCAAATGGCTTTGAAAAGGCCAGACTTAAACTGTAAGACTGGTTGTCTGACCAACTGCCCCCCATCTCTGTCCTCATTCACGACTGACTCAGCAGTTCAAAAGACTTGTTTCTGATCAGAGCTTTATAATGTGAATTTGTCCCTTTAATCAACATTATGCAGAAAATACATTCAGACGTCCTATTTACAAACAACCATGTGGTTAAAAATATGTTTTCAACTTGCAGTCAAATAAATTTAATAAATTATGCACACATAGTGTTCCACTGAAATATTTGTAGTTCAGAAGCATTTCTCCTGAGCCTCATTAGATTGCTTGTGTGGCCAGAAAGGAGGCTGCAGAGATTTAAACTGCTAACAGAGATATGCACCTATTCTTTGTTGAAAGAAGACAGGATACCATTTGACACGTTGAGATGGCTCCAGCCTTTACTGGTTCAGAGTTATAGGTAAAATAAGGTTTCTTTAACAGGTGTAGGTCAGTTGGGTCTGCACAAAATTGCTCAACAAAACATTTTTATTGTTTTGAACATCATTTCAGTGAACAGACAAAAAGAGAACTGAAAAGCACAAGATAATATTAAAATGGAAATAGATTTATTTTCAAATAAAATGTTTAATTTATGAGACGTTTAGTCTATTAGTAAATCTAGAAGAGATACTCTACTCAAAAGTTTATTACTTTTAAACTGTATTTAAGTTGGATTTTTAAATTATTTTTATTAGATTTGACAGTTATTGATTCAGTAGTTTGTGGAGTTATTTTCATTAACCTTTTAATGAATAATTTGCCCGACTAGGACAAATTATAGGTCACTAAAATCATTTTTGTCTCTTCTACAGAATGGGATAACTCCCCTACATGTGGCCTCTAAGCGTGGGAACACCAACATGGTTCGCCTGTTACTGGATCGTGGCTCTCAGATTGATGCTAAAACAAGGGTGAGTATCATGGATAACAGAACTCAGATAAAGGTCCAGGATCATTGGTCTGTAGACCGAACCGAACATCGTTTAGATGGAATTAAGCTTTAAGCCTCAACACGATATAGAATTTTTCCCTCCACTTCACTTGGTCAGGTCCTTTTTTCCACACTTGTTATTACTGATGAAACACAAGTAAAATGCTTGTGCTGCTACATTTGACTATAACAGCTGTTACAGCCGCTGTTGAGGTCTTTTTCAGGTTAAGCTGTTAACCTGAATGAACCTGAGTAACCTTCAAAAAGAAACATCTGCATTTAAGCTGTAATGCAAAGTTATATCTTATATCACTTTTGCTCCTTAGCCTCCAGGTCAGTATCAGTAAGTAGTGAATGACTATAAGATAAGTTTCTGTGCAAATGTGTGTGTGTGTGTGTGTGTGTTCTGTAGGATGGTCTCACTCCGCTCCACTGTGCGGCCCGGAGTGGACATGATACAGCTGTGGAGCTGCTGCTGGAGAGAGGAGCACCCTTACTGGCCAGGACCAAGGTGTGCCACATGTCCTTTTACAGGATGCATTTACACCTGGAAGCCATCATGCTTCTCTAAGTTCAGTTTCCGAATATGGGTCTGTGAAGCTTTGTAACCTCTTCATGGTACAGTCAAGAACTATTTCAAGGAGCAGCCTGACTTTATGTGGAATACACTTTTACAATAGTCAGCCCACTTACACATTTAATCAGAACATTTTTCATTGTTCTGTTCATGACTAATCTGTGAACCTGACAATATTATTCATTCTTCAAACTGTTCGTTCAAAAATACTCTGTCCTTTTGTCTTCATCAGACTTAATAACCCTCTTTCACGTTTCAGAATGGGCTGTCTCCTCTCCACATGGCGGCACAAGGTGACCACGTTGAATGCGTCAAACATCTTTTGCAGCACAAGGCGCCTGTTGATGACGTCACCTTGGACTACCTGACAGCACTACATGTGGCAGCACACTGCGGTCATTACAGAGTCACCAAACTGCTGCTGGACAAGAGGGCCAACCCCAATGCCAGGGCACTGGTACGATACAAAGATATTGTGTAACCTCAGCAGTGTCCATGTGGGAATTGGACCAGATACAGGAAAGACCTTTAAGATGTTTATTTATCTTAAAATAGTGTTTTATAAAAATGTAGCAATTGAAGGTACAATATCAGAAATGGAATGCATCTGAGATTGTCTAAAAGAGTTATTTAAATTAACTATGTACAGCATGTAGACTATATCCTTCATTGTATGTTTGCACCATGTTTCCTCTACAGAATGGGTTTACTCCACTGCACATAGCCTGTAAGAAAAACCGTGTAAAGGTCATGGAGCTGCTGGTCAAATATGGAGCCTCTATTCAGGCCATCACAGAGGTACTTCAAACCCCTGAGTGACATTAAATCAGTGGAAATGTTGAAAATGTATTTGAACTACTATAAATGAAACTAACAGTTAGGTGGAAATTTTCTTGTTGTCATATATCTGACTTTACCACACAGTAATATCAAAGAGGAAGTCTAGGTAGGTGTATATACAGGAGGTCAATCTCTAATCTTTATGCCAAAATGTCAAAAAAATATTAATTAAAAAGGCATTGAAATTAAAATAGGCCAGATCTGGACATTTTGCTTCATTCTGGCTTTATACATATTCATGTGAATTTTCCTATTTATCTTTTTGGCAAGAAGCTTAAAATGCTGCTTAAGTCACCCGATGCTAACATAAGCATACAATGTTAGCAAGATGATCTCAAATTTTTTTAATGTGGTCACTGTGGCCACAAGTAACAATTACAATATAAAAATAAATGGTGAAACATAGTGTAACAAATAAAGGGGAGTCGTATAGTTTGTGAACTATGTATTCTACAGCAGTATCTAAAGAATTGAAGTTTATTTTCCTTCTTATTTTAGTATTAAGGTAGTATTGCTTACAAATCAAATTTACTAATTTATCACACAGCTGGTTTAGTTGAGCATGATAGTGCCGTGGTTAGCACTGTGGCCTCACAGCAAGAAGGTTCCCATCCACAGCCTTTCTGTGTGGAGTTTGCATGTTCTCCTTGTGTCTGTGTGAAGTTTCTTCGGGTACTTCAGCTTCTTCCTGTAGTGCAAAGACGTGTAGGTTAGGTTGACTGGCAACTCTAAATTACCCTGGTGTGAATGTGAGTGAGTAGTTGTCAGTTTCCACTGTGTGTCCTGTCCAAAATGTACCCTGCCTCTCACTCAGTGTCAGCTGGGATAGGCCACCCTCTACAGGCTAAGTGTTGTAGATAATGGATGAATGGTTTAGTTTGGTAGCACAGAAGATGCTGGAAATGTTTATACAATCGTCACTATTTTTGCCAATTTTAAAACTGGAGGTAAATCCCAGTGACAGCCCAGGAATTTGTGCTTTTGTTCAGTTATGTTTAGGAAAGGTTGATGCTGAACAATGATCCAAGTATAGATTATTTTTGCAGCAGCCATTTTGAGTTGTCACAGCAGCACAAACACAGGTGAAACAAATTTAGATAATCATGGCTGAGTTGCATCAAGTGTCCCAGTTTCAGTTACACATTAGCTTTTCCTGTTATGACATGCAAAATGTCTGATGTGGGAAAAAGACCTATTGTACAGCCATTTTGAAATGACACAATGCCCCTACATGGAGGATAAGTGCTGTCTTATAAACAATTGGACATTATAAGCTGGAACATATGATTTATTTTACATTTACATTTTATGATCTCTATGAGCATTTGACATAACTTATATTTTATCCTCTGTTCCCTCATCTGCCTATCACCTCGTGTCCAGTCTGGTTTGACTCCCATTCACGTAGCAGCCTTCATGGGTCACTTGAACATCGTCCTGCTGCTGCTGCAGAATGGAGCCTCGCCGGACGTCAGCAATATTGTGAGTAACGGGAAATAGGGGTTATGCGCATTTGACTTCCGTATACTGCAAAACAGAATCATCCGTTTCCGGTTTGCGACTAGTATGAAGTATGGCACTGCTCTACTCAAGATGTCTCTAAGAACTACCAAAGATGAAGATCACGGATGTCCATCGAATATGCAGTTCGATGTCTAAAACACCGGGCAGCAAGCTGGATAAGGGGTTTAAGCTATATGCTTCTTCAGACATCCACGACTACGAAAGTAGAGTTATGTATCGGTTATCTTACAAACGGAGATGTAGCTAAGCTAGTTCGTAATCTAACTAGCTAATGTTGTCGATATTTACACCAAACATCTGTCTGGTACACCAAAATAATGTAATACACTACCGGAAAGCTAATAGTAACCAAGCTTGTGTGATGGAAATGCTAAATTCCCAAACTGCTGGACTTCTAATTTTTCACATGCCATGTCCAAGGCTGATGGTTCTGGTCTAGCATAGTCATGACACTGAAGCAGAAATCCGACGTCCATCTGTTCCTCCTCAATTTCCTCCGGCCGTTGCGTTCTCTCCCACACGCTTGGTCTACTTGTAAGCAGAGAGTAGTCATTCCAGACAAACAGCACTGGAACGGCTCCTTCTTTCAAACGCCGTCGTCCACCTTGAATTACATCTGTGGAGACTAAGTGTCTACTACATACTGTTGTCGTCCTCTTAATTACAAAAGGATACTAGAGAGAAGAGTTGATGACTGTCAGCAGACAGGGTGTTTAATACTATGATTACGACGTGTATAACTGTAGCCTTACCCATAATATGTTCTTATGTTTAAGTCATGACATGTACTAGAGGTCGTGAGAATGTTTTTAGCTATACACCACTTAACCAACAGACACACACATTCACACGTTGATTTGCTTCATGTTTTGACTATTGCTAGAGCCAGCTGCAAAGCTGGCAACAGAGACGTCTCGGTTGACGTTTCTGTGTAGTATGGGGCTAGCCCAACCGAAGGGATATAATGTATAGGCCTGGTGGGTTCAGGGTCTTTCGTCTTGCATCTGCCTGCATGCAGTTTGGAGGTGCAGGATGCCTGGGCGTGTGGTGTTGGTTTTGCCTGTGGTCCTTTGGGTGAATCAGCGCTGTTTTGGGCTGTGTTGTTGGTGTGGACTGTAATATAAAAAGGTGTTTCTGTGAAAAATGACCTGGGAGAACTGGGAGATCCTTTGTCAGGAGCCTTACATATATAAGCTTTAGCTGTACTTTAGTATTTTGTCAGCATTGTACAGTAGCTGAATAAACCTTTGTGAAGTTAGGCCTACATTGCACTACCTGCAGTAATTTTTACAGTGCCTTGCGAAAGTATTCGGCCCCCTTGAACTTTGCGACCTTTTGCCACATTTCAGGCTTCAAACATAAAGATATAAAACTGTAATTTTTTGTGAAGAATCAACAACAAGTGGGACACAATCATGAAGTGGAATGAAATTTATTGGATATTTCAAACTTTTTTAACAAATAAAAAACTGAATAATTGGGCGTGCAAAATTATTCAGCCCCTTTACTTTCAGTGCAGCAAACTCTCTCCAGAAGTTCAGTGAGGATCTCTGAATGATCCAATGTTGACCTAAATGACTAATGATGATAAATAGAATCCACCTGTGTGTAATCAAGTCTCCGTATAAATGCACCTGCACTGTGATAGTCTCAGAGGTCTGTTTAAAGCGCAGAGAGCATCATGAAGAACAAGGAACACACCAGGCAGGTCCGAGATACTGTTGTGGAGAAGTTTAAAGCCGGATTTGGATACAAAAAGATTTCCCAAGCTTTAAACATCCCAAGGAGCACTGTGCAAGCGATAATATTGAAATGGAAGGAGTATCAGACCACTGCAAATCTACCAAGACCTGGCCGTCCCTCTAAACTTTCAGCTCATACAAGGAGAAGACTGATCAGAGATGCAGCCAAGAGGCCCATGATCACTCTGGATGAACTGCAGAGATCTACAGCTGAGGTGGGAGACTCTGTCCATAGGACAACAATCAGTCGTATACTGCACAAATCTGGCCTTTATGGAAGAGTGGCAAGAAGAAAGCCATTTCTTAAAGATATCCATAAAAAGTGTCGTTTAAAGTTTGCCACAAGCCACCTGGGAGACACACCAAACATGTGGAAGAAGGTGCTCTGGTCAGATGAAACCAAAATCGAACTTTTTGGCAACAATGCAAAACGTTATGTTTGGCGTAAAAGCAGCACAGCTCATCACCCTGAACACACCATCCCCATTGTCAAACATGGTGGTGGCAGCATCATGTTTTGGGCCTGCTTTTCTTCAGCAGGGACAGGGAAGATGGTTAAAATTGATGGGAAGATGGATGGAGCCAAATACAGGACCATTCTGGAAGGAAACCTGATGGAGTCTGCAAAAGACCTGAGACTGGGATGGAGATTTGTCTTCCAACAAGACAATGATCCAAAACATAAAGCAAAATCTACAATGGAATGGTTCACAAATAAACATATCCAGGTGTTAGAATGGCCAAGTCAAAGTCCAGACCTGAATCCAATCGAGAATCTGTGGAAAGAACTGAAAACTGCTGTTCACAAATGCTCTCCATCCAACCTCACTGAGCTCGAGCTGTTTTGCAAGGAGGCATGGGCAAAAATTTCAGTCTCTCGATGTGCAAAACTGATAGAGACATACCCCAAGCGATTTACAGCTGTAATCGCAGCAAAAGGTGGCGCTACAACGTATTAACTTAAGGGGGTTGAATAATTTTGCACGCCCAATTTTTCAGTTTTTTATTTGTTAAAAAAGTTTGAAATATCCAATAAATTTCGTTCCACTTCATGATTGTGTCCCACTTGTTGTTGATTCTTCACAAAAAATTACAGTTTTATATCTTTATGTTTGAAGCCTGAAATGTGGCAAAAGGTTGCAAAGTTCAAGGGGGCCGATTACTTTCGCAAGGCACTGTACATACATTACGGATCCATATTTTTCTTAAGGTTTCATCCTTAGGGAAATGGTGAAAGCTTATGGTGAATTGAACTTCCCTGACATCGCGCATTGAGGTACGCAGCATAAATCACTGTTTGGATGATCCCGCTTCTGGTATTTGTGTCTTGAAAAAAGACATTTTTATTTTTTTATTTACGAACTAATCAAATAAAACGAGCTCAAAGAATGTGTTTCGCGTTACTACTGTTGTGTCACCCGCGTTCTGCGGAAAAGCGGAAGTGCGCTGAGATGGGTAAAATCTGTGAATGAACTTAAAGGAGACCTCTCTTATTTTATTACTGATCATATATTTAAAAGGCAATAACCATACTTTATCCCAGCAAATGCCCGGAACGAAAATATTCCAGTAGGATATAATATATGGCATAGACACTACATCCTGTTGAAAAATAGTCCGAATAGCTTGATTGTTCTTCTTTCTTATAGTGGTGAAACATGTTTTCCCTATGAACGTGTCGGCTGGATCCAATAGAAAAGAGGAGTCATCCGTATCATTGTCCAGGTTCTTGAAGAGCATCAGCAGTCCAGAGGGAATCGCTCCAATAGTCAATGAGTATTCCTTTAGTGTAGGACTAAAGTTAAATCGATTTTTCAGTTCTTCAAATGTCAAAGGAACACCCTGGTCATTTAAAAGCTGTTTCACCAACAGGATATTATTTTCAAACCAATTATAAAGAAATAGAGATTTATTCTTATGAGTTATATATTGGTTGTTCCAGATGTAACATTTGTGCGGGGAAAAGTTGTGTTTATAGGCTAGGGTCCATGACAATAGCATTTGTTAATGTAAAGGTATATCATGCTGTGTTGAATGTTGGGACGGGGGCGCCATTTTGGTGGGGATTACTGGTTGTGCTAATTCACTTTATTGATTGTGGCAATTCAGAATGGATGACCTTAGCTGACTGAGATCCCATCAACAAGAACGGCAGACTCTCCCTCAGCTCTCAGTTCAGGAGCTAACGCTAGCTAGCAGCTGTCGGCAGATAACACAAACATTGCAGATGAATAAAATTCTGTCCTGTCTGTGCTCAAACTGAACACTAAACTGGACGTTCGGACGTAGGTCAAGCATCCACTGTTGTGTGTAGCTGTATTGGATAATATTTTTTTAAATGAATTTATAGATGCACATAGTGTAAATTTCTGATAATGAGTGTGATCTTCCATAATGGCACATTTACCCAAAATTCAACACATTGCGACGACAACTTCACATTCTCTATACACACAGGTAGTATAATAATACATTGTCAAGTAATTTTTAGTGAGAATAAGTGTCAGATAATATTCTTGTAGGTACTATTATTGGTATTATTGTGATATGCTAGTTTAAGTGTGCATGTGTATGTTCACCGTGTGTGCACTGGCTCTTCTGACCTACACGATGCTGTGTGATGTGTTTACAGCGTGGAGAAACGGCGTTACACATGGCAGCCAGAGCAGGTCAGGTGGAAGTGGTCCGATGTCTGTTGAGGAATGGAGCGATGGTGGACGCACGGGCACGAGTACTGTCCTCCCATTAGCACACATGTGGAAGACACTGTATTATAGCATGTTGCCCTGGTGAAAAACAAGTGTTTATTATTTTCCACTGTGTTGTCTTTAGGAGGACCAGACTCCCCTCCACATTGCGTCGCGTCTGGGTAAAACAGAGATTGTCCAGCTGCTGCTGCAACACATGGCCCATCCTGATGCTGCCACAACCAACGGCTACACGCCCCTGCACATCTCCGCCAGGGAGGGGCACGTGCAGACGGCCTCTGTGCTGCTGGAGGCCGGGGCTTCACACTCATTGGCCACCAAGGTGGGCACAGCATTTGTGTCAACATTCATCTCTATAAACCTTGTTCAGATGTTGATATTTTGATAATCTCTGTGTAGGTAAAGCTGTTTTATCAACCCTTACTCTCTAATGTACACTTGAGCAGGCATGGTGTCTTGGTTCCAGCTGAAGAACACTAACGAATTACACATATTTTGGAAATACAAGTCACATATTAGAACATGGTTATTTGCTGTCTTGCTGTCCAGATAATGTGTTTTGACTAGAGCTTCCTTGCTTGTTACTGTAAATGCCCATGTCTTTCAAACTCTGTGGAGTTTCCCCTTTTAAAAATAATCAACAAATACATAAAGTTACAATTTAGCAGTTTTGGGAATTTTGCAGTACCAGGTACATGGACTTGTTTACAGATGTCTTAAAGTAGATGGAGAAGTGTAGAGAACCTTCTGTGCATGCAGGCTTACGTTATGATCCCATGGTGCCTGCTCCTGAAACCTGACGTAGGTTACAGAATGACTGTATCTGCAGGCCTCTGTCTGTTTGACCCGCTGTCATCAATGATTGGTGAAGCTGCGGCTTTCCTCTGAATGATGATACATCACATGAAGCCTGAAGGCAGTCATGTGATGTATCATCATCAGTGTGATGGTGTTTACCAGATTATCCTTAATATCTTCATGTTGCATAAAGTCCAGGACATATTAGTCTTTCAGTTTAGTCAAAGTATAATATGAAGGGTGAGATTATAAAACGATGCAGTATTCATCAGGGTTCAGTGCTTCTCCTCTCTTCTTCAGTGTTTCTTTCTTGGAGAGGAAAGGTGTAGCTTTCATTATGGAAACCAAACTAGGGAATGTTGCCATGCAAGTGTAAGACTCCATCCAACCAGGCATTTGTTCCTAACAGTCTTATCCTTGATTTGCTCACAATGTATGACACTTTGAATATTTTATTCCATGTCCCAGTCTGCTGTCTCTCTCTCTCTCTCTCTCTCTCTCTCTCTCGGTTCTGTGCAAACACCTTTTACATCAGATATAATCTGTGGCTGGAGAAACAAAGGACTGCTCCCTCCATGCACAGATCTGGGTCATACACACACTGGTCATGTGGTTTCTGTCACCCTCAGTGTGGTTCATTTTTCAAACAGTTAACGTGCGCCCTCTGCTGGCTTTGTTGTCAATTAATTTCATATTAAATGTATTTAATATATTTGGTTTAAAGTTACCTTGCATTGCATCAGCCCACTGCATGTTCTTTGTTGTTTTTTGTCACTAACAGAACAGACACTCATTAGGCCCCAGGGATTTGTATCTCATGAGGTTTCATGTCCCCTAAGAGAAGAATATAGTTATATTTTCTGTCTTTCAGTACAAAATTAGAATTATCATTAAGATAGTTTGACAAGTGGCACCATGTGGAGGTTTTACGGTGCAGACTCTGAACCTTACATTTAGGTTATTTAGGGAACCGTTGCTGCATGTTGTTCTCCATCATTCTCTCCTTTCATTTCCTGTATTTTCTTTAATAAATGGCTAAGATGCCAAAAGCATACTTAAAAACATCTTTGGCAATATAAAGAACTAGGGAAGTCCTGGAGGCCTCTCGGGGACCCTGCATAGCCCACATTCCACTTAAATCCTTGCGAGCCCCAGTATCCCATAATGTCAGTGTTTCTTATTATTCATTCATGGGCTTCATATTCCAACAGGGAACCAGTGTTTTATGTATGGATGAATTAATATTTTATGTAGTCATTTGTCCATTTATAAACTGTTGAAATAACTATTTACTGTTATGGATGTGAGGTGGCTGGCAGGCATTTCATCTCCGTCAACCTATTGAAAGCCGTGTTATGGACTTTTTCCACAGAGGACATTTTGATCTGTGGTGGTAGGAAAAGCACAGGTGTAAGAAGAAACTGAGTGGTCTCTGCATTCCCTGTACTGTAGCTGCTTCAGTTTCAGGATCCTGGTACTGTTCATGCTGGCTCAGGTCTACGTTACTGTCATTAGCAACACCTGTGCTTTTCCTCCTTTTATTTTGTGTGGAGAAATAATGTGTATATCCTGTATTCCCTGACTTGAAACACATTTTTCTCCTCTCCGGTTGTTTCTCTACAGAAAGGTTTTACTCCCCTGCATGTGGCCTCCAAGTATGGAAGCCTAGATGTAGCCAAACTTCTGCTGCAGCGCCGCGCTCCTCCTGATTCCACTGGCAAGGTAAGCTGCAAAATAATAACTTTATAACTCCTATGTTTATATATTTAACAATACACCAACACTTTATGATGTGCAATCATGTAAAGTAGGAGTCGTGTATTCACACTGTTAAATGTTCCCAGCATTTAAATGTAAAAAGTCAGCAAATTTAAATGGTGTGTTAATATTTTATTGCACTGAGGTTAAGTTACACCTATGAGAGCTCCAGTAAACTTAGTCAGAATAAAATCGGCCAAAACATCTTTTGGATTATTTATGGTTCATTCCAGAAAACATAAAACAAATAACAGAATCTTTTTTACATGACGTTTGTTGTTTTGCTTCGAATATGATCCTCTTTGTGTCATTTTAAGGACCCACCTTGATCCATGTAGCTTTTGCTGTCTAATATAACTATAATTCATCTCAACCCCACAGTCATATATCAATTAACTGGCTTCATGCTGTACTAACTGCTGTTTAATCCACGTGCGCTCACTGTCCGTCCCTTACAGAACGGCCTGACCCCGCTCCATGTCGCAGCTCATTATGACAACCAGAAGGTGGCGCTCCTGCTTTTGGACAGAGGAGCGTCCCCCCATGTCATGGCCAAGGTGAGAGTCCACAGTGTCATCTATTACTGACTGCTGATCATGTCTGGAGCGGACAAGTATAAAATGCTCCCTCGTAATAAGTCTTAACTGAAATGAAATATGGATTAGTAACATTTGTTGCAATAGGTTGTTCTCACTTGTAGTTTTTACCTGGTAACACGCATATGTGTTCTTTTGTACATTCTGTGACCAGCAAAACTTATACATCCAGTGCATACAGTATATGAAGATAATAAAAGATCATTTGAACATTGAAAACAAGGGAGCATGGAGTTCTCACCTGGTATCATGTGACCAAAGCGCCATATGCAAGTCGTGAGAAAGAAACATCATCTGCTGAGGAAGATCATGAGATGCATTTGAAAGTTCTGGAAAAAAGCTAGTAATTTGACTTGGAGTTTACTTTGTGGCCGTTTTTAAGGTTAAAAATAGACTTTTGTGTTATAAGATTTATACAAGTGTCGTGTAATTTCCTAAAACAGTCACTCACTGTAATTTTTATCAGGAGGATACAGTGTTTTTGTTGGGGACTATTTGAGTGGTAGATGAATTCACATTTTATGCTCTGGCAGCAGGACCGTGTGTTTACGATCAAGTCAAAATAACTACGGCGTGTGTGTTCATGGTAATGAAGGACAGTGATATACACACACAGTGCTTGTTTGTTGGACACTTTCAGTGCCAGTCGTATAATAGTTCCCAAAGTAGCAACCACAACAAGCAGTGCTATCTGTATGTTAGCAGTAACCCCGTTATCGCTCCCCTGTCCTTATGAATCAGAACGGCTACACTCCTGTCCACATTGCGGCCAAGAAGAACCAAATGGAAATAGCCACAGTCCTGCTGCAGCATGGGGCTGAGACCAACATCTTGACCAAGCAGGGTGTCACTCCACTCCATCTGGCCTCCCAAGAGGGCCACGCTGCCATGGCTGCCCTGCTCATAAGCAAAGGAGCTCAGGTCAACGTCCCCACTAAGGTACAGTAGAAGACTGGGTTGGTTTTGAGTAATACATCAGTAAATAATGCACATGGAATTACCAGATCAAGCAAGCGGTTTTGGGGAAGTACTGAATTTTGAAACTAGCTGGACAGTGTTTCACTTAAGGTACTGTGCCTGGCTGCGGTTGGCTGAAGCTGCAGTGTGTCTGAATACTACTGAATCAGTAAAAATCAGAAAATCTTTGTAGTTAACGGGGCATAGAGATGCTAGCTACCAGCCCAACCTACTGTATTTAGGGTAGCAGTGTCAGATTAGCTGCATTAGCTTACTTGACAGGAAAGAATGGACAGAATTTGGTTGGAGTCTGACAGTTGTGACTATAGCAACAGTTGTGTGTGTGTGTGTGTGTGTGTTCCCATGCAGAGTGGTTTGACTGCCCTCCATCTGGCAGCTCAGGAGGACAAAGTGGCTGTTGCAGAGATCCTCGCCAGAAATGGAGCCAACCTTGACCAGCAGACCAAAGTATGATCAGTCATACTAGTTTCAGTTTCATCGTTTTCTACTGTACCTTCTGGCTATAACATTATTCAGAGTCGCCTCCCATTCTGCAGAAACCATCATCTTAATCATATGTTTGTTGTTTTTCAGTTGGGCTACACCCCATTACTTGTAGCATGTCACTATGGAAACGCCAAGATGGTCAACTTCTTGCTTCACAATGGAGCCAGTGTCAACGCCAAGACCAAGGTACAGAAACTAAAGTAAAATGATTACAGTGCTCAGGTAATCGTTATTATTTAAGAACATGCACCACTTTTAGCATTTATTGTTAGTATTGTAGCTTGATGCTGCTAATTCATACGAGATCAGCATCGTATTGCCAGCCATAACAAATATTTGTTCAGTTTCACATTTTAGTCAGGTCTGCTCTTATATAATGGCATATTTTGTTGAAACAAATGATTCCATTTTGACAAACTTCTCACTGTAACAACATATCCTTTTATTTTGTGCTCTCATTATTACATAATACCAATGTATGTTGTTAAAATGGGAAAGTAAACAACATAGAAAATGTTATAATGAGATCAGTCATTTCCTTTTTGTCATGTGGCAACAATATGTTGTGAATTACAGACAACCTCACAAATTTAACCAGGTGTGTTTTAGTTTTCACACAGCCCATTTGATATCAGCTGCCTGACTGTTAAGAAATGATTCAATCAAATGATAAGTAATCAGTTTATTTATTGATAGATTTTCATTTTTCCTCCTATGTGCTGAAATATTTCCTTCCCAGAATGGATACACTCCCCTTCACCAGGCAGCCCAGCAAGGAAACACACACATTATTAACGTACTGCTCCAGTACGGTGCCAAGCCCAACGCTATCACTGTGGTATGTACTGTAAACACACACAAACAAAGTGCACACACATCGACACACACACATCTCATTAGTTTTTTCTCCTTGTCCAGAATGGTAACACTGCTCTGGGTATTGCTCGGAGGCTGGGCTACATCTCTGTGGTGGATACTCTCAGGGTCCTCACAGAGGAGATCATCACCACCACAACAGTAAGTCACACCCACCCACTGTGTGTAGCCAACCTCATATTATAGAAATCAGGAAACCAGTTCTTCATTGGCGGGATCACTGGTTATGACTGCTCCTGGATCTGATCTGTCTGCCAGCTTTATAATAGTCAAAGTGAAAAGTTACTGTATGGTTCAGTTACCTTTGGCACATTCATGTCATGAGAGATGTAACTTATTGACAAGACGGCTGTAGGATGGCGGGGTTGGCTGTGTGTGTATTAAAATACTTCACATTGGCAATATAGCACTGTATCCATACATTTCGGGTATAATTACCTTTAAATGTATACTTTGTCTGACATTAGTTGTTCATATTTGTTTGCTTTCTGATGCACTTGTGTGTTGTGTGCATTGGCCGTTTTATAATTACAACATGGATTTTGTCATAAACATGTAATAACAGTAACATCAGTGAAGGAATTACTGTAGGAAGAAGCTATAATAAGCCTGAGCTCTCTCCTCTACCTCCTCATTATCTGGCAATGATGCTCCATCACAGGACAAACGCTGTAAACCACTTTTCAGAGAGTATTCTTTGAACTGCAGTCATTTGAGGAAGATGGTTCATGTACGGTGTGAACGATGGTTAATGGGATCCATTTCCTCCCGTGCTGCCAGACGGTGACAGAGAAACACAAGCTTAATGTTCCAGAGACCATGACTGAAGTGCTGATGTCTCCGATGAAGAGGGTGAGTCATGTTGTACACTAGTGTCTGTCGACATTAACCTACATTCTAGCCTTCAAATGCAAAAAGGCCAACAGTGGATCAGTTTGATTAATCACATCAACTGTTTGTCCCATTAAAAACCCTGTTTGTGTGTTTATTTAGTGGCTTAACACAAGCAGGCTTCTGATTAGTGCATGTACCCACTGTACACTACTTGTCCAGCACCAGATAGATGCATTTAGATGTTAGCATAGTAGAGACTTTAGCTGCTGAAGAGCCAGATATTTCTTCCTGGAGCTGCTGGAGACCAAACCAGAGCTAAAAGGAGAGTGAATATAAGCTTACATTCCCAACTGAAGAATGACTCCAAATACATTCCAGTGTTGCTCTGTGTCTGCTAGTGGTTTAATTAGGCAAATGTTATTGGTAACACGTTCACAATTACAGTGTTATAAGATTAACATCTGCAGCAGCTGCTTTTTGGTTAGTTACTACAGTACTAACGTCCAGGGGCAGGGAGCAAAAAGGTATCCTTCCTTCTTGTGAATTCATCTTTAACTCAGGGCATCAATGCAGACACTTTCTTTAATTATCTTTAAAGAAGTAGGTCAACATTTTGCCAGCTCTGCTTATTCATTTTATTTAAAGAGTGAGATGACATGATAAATACCATTTTCATGTAAAGTATGTGTTACATGATACATAAGGGCAGGAGCCAGAATGTGATTAGCCAGAAGCAATTTTAACATGTAGCTCCTTCTAAAAGCTCATTTTCACACATAACAAACAAGTTACATACTTTGTGAGCTTTAGAGAAGGTGCTTGACCATGTTTCCCTCTGCTTCCAGTCTTTATGCTAGCAAATGAAAGCGAATACTGTATGTAAGTGTATTTTCCAAAACATTCTTTTATTAGCTGAGCTGATCATTGTTGTGTTGGTCTGCTTCTATATAAACATCACACTGGTAATGAAGAAACTTTGTCTGGTTCTCATGTAGAACACCAGAGCTGGCAACCAGTTTAAGCCCTTGGCTTCTCAAAGTTTTGCCAGCTTGTTTTTTACAGTCTGATTTTCCTCTTTCACTGTGCGGTAACTACAGTGCTGTTTAAAAATGAGCTGGACGAAGCAAACATATCAGAGTTTAACAGACCTAACATATCTACTAGAAATAGACCAGTGCTGGTCCTCAATAAGCAGAACTTCAGTCTGAGATGAAGAATTATGTCTGAATGAAAAGGATGAGCAGAATTTTAATTTGTAATTTATAATATAAGCTACTATTTTTCTGAAGCTTCTTCCGGTTCTTTTAAACCAGGAACTCTCAATGAGACGAAGTAGACTGCTTTAGATTTTATAAAAAATAACCGTGCTGGTTTATTCAGAGGAACACAGGTAAAATTTACATTACACGTCCAGATCTTTCTCTCACCCTCTACCTGCGCGCAGGCAGCAGAAAAAGATCAAGATGTCTGGACCACCAAACCTATATAATCTTAATCATTTTTTGGGCTAGCCCATGCTACTCGGGGCGTCAAAACCGTGACGTCACCTGATAAGCCAGCTTTGCAGCTGGCTATAACGTTAGCCAAAACATGAGGAAAAGTCAAGGTGTGTGACTGTTGTTTTCGTGGTGTGTATCTAAAACAATTGGACATAACCTTACACATTAAGACAAATATTAAGACTAGCATTACAGTTGACACTAACAGCTCTTTGCCTGTAACCTTGACCTGCCTGCAGTCTGCACTGCAAG
>NW_018127905.1:885691-889580 GCF_001952655.1 Monopterus albus | reverse complement strand
TAATGAAGAAACTTTGTCTGGTTCTCATGTAGAACACCAGAGCTGGCAACCAGTTTAAGCCCTTGGCTTCTCAAAGTTTTGCCAGCTTGTTTTTTACAGTCTGATTTTCCTCTTTCACTGTGCGGTAACTACAGTGCTGTTTAAAAATGAGCTGGACGAAGCAAACATATCAGAGTTTAACAGACCTAACATATCTACTAGAAATAGACCAGTGCTGGTCCTCAATAAGCAGAACTTCAGTTTGAGATGAAGAATTATGTCTGAATGAAAATGATGAGCAGAATTTTAATTTGTAATTTATAATATAAGCTACTATTTCTCTGAAGCTTCTTCCGGTTCTTTTAAACCAGGAACTCTCAATGAGACGAAGTAGACTGCTTTAGATTTTATAAAAAATAACCGTGCTGGTTTATTCAGAGGAACACAGGTAAAATTTACATTACACGTCCAGATCTTTCTCTCACCCTCTACCTGCGCGCAGGCAGCAGAAAAAGATCAAGATGTCTGGACCACCAAACCTATATAATCTTAATCATTTTTTGGGCTAGCCCATGCTACTCGGGGCGTCAAAACCGTGACGTCACCTGATAAGCCAGCTTTGCAGCTGGCTATAACGTTAGCCAAAACATGAGGAAAAGTCAAGGTGTGTGACTGTTGTTTTCGTGGTGTGTATCTAAAACAATTGGACATAACCTTACACATTAAGACAAATATTAAGACTTGCATTACAGTTGACACTAACAGCTCTTTTCCTGTAACCTTGACCTGCCTGCAGTCTGCACTGCAAGCACATTTACTGAACAGTTAACAGCCTGAGCTAGACAATCTGTCTGCACTAACATTTCTAGACAACCAATCTCTGAATATCTATCTAACTATGAAATAACCTAACAATAATTTATTTGTATTATTAATCAATCAGTTAACTTAGAGTGATTATTACAATGTTTTTAAATGGGAAAAACCGGAGTACCCGGAGTAAACCCGTAACACAACAGGAGGAGAATAGATCCCCCCCATCCCAAAATCTACTGGGCTATTAATCAATTAGATCGATCATTTTAATTACAGTGATGATTTAAATGTTTTTAGATGGGAAAAACCGGAGTACCCGGAGTAAACCCAAAACACCAGGAAATGCTTTTTCCTAAGACAAACTACTTCCGGAAGTGCTTGCAGATGGACTTGTGCACATTGGAAAAGAACCTGCTGATCTTGTTGCCTTTCTTTGGTGGCTTAGACATGTGCTTTATGAAAGTGTGGACGATGTAATCCTCAACTGATGTCTCAGTTACTAACAACTCAAACGCCGTGTTTGTGTTGCTGAATTGTTGGCAGAGGTCCTTGCACACACATTTGCCCAGGTGTTTTAATGTTTCTTCATTAAAGTCAAAATGTTCGCGCACCAGGAAAGCCTGTATTTTGTGGAACAGTCGCTCGGCGCATATAGCTATTTGATTTATAGTCATTTTGACACCTGCTTTAAGAAGGCTTAGAAGCATACTATTAATGGCAAGCATCAGTGTAGTGTTGTACATCGCATCTGGTGTATAGCTCCCATAAGCGAATGGCCTGCCTAATGCCTCCGCACTTCGATAAACCCGAGCTGCTTCCTTTATGCGCCTACTCACTAGCGGCACCAGCCTTTGTGCGTCCGAGGAGAACCACTTTAACATCTTCCTGTAGTAAGACAGCGCTCTGGTAAGTGCTTCTTTTAACAAGGCCATGTCTGAAGGATTGGCTGGCTCTCTGGCAGAGCCCGGCGATCTTGTTGATCTCTGCAAGCTTAAATCTCTACCGAAGTTGTACAGTATACTACTAAGCTGCATCGTGATTGACGAGCAGCCAGGTACTTGACCATCGGGTACATTCCAGTTACTCGGGGGACCTTGACGTGCTCGGCTCTGAATCAGTGAGTTCGCGGCATCTATATAACCTCGCAGTGCGCTGGTGTCTGTGCAGTCGCTAAATAAATCTTTTTGTAGCGTTACTATGGTTTCATAAAATGTCGCCTTGGCATACAGCTCGAGAAGTCTCTTGTTAAGTAGTTCTTCGTCTTCATTGAGATGATACATGAAGCTGTATTTCTCCACAGGAGCACCTGTCTCTTCCATACTCTCTATTTTAAGCGTCACCTCAGCGATGTTATTTGAGATTATGTGAATTTCGAGGTGGCGCTGAAGGTACAGACC
The DNA here is from genome assembly GCF_001952655.1 of Monopterus albus. Classification (NCBI taxonomy): domain Eukaryota; kingdom Metazoa; phylum Chordata; class Actinopteri; order Synbranchiformes; family Synbranchidae; genus Monopterus; species Monopterus albus. Next base: position 887,388 of record NW_018127905.1, on the reverse strand, counting down.
TTCTGCTACAGGGCGAAATCCACTGTCGCCCTGAAGGCCTGTATCTTCCGCTTGGTCTCTACAATTCAAATCGACCACTGGCTTTGGAGGAGTCACTTCAGCCTTGTCATCTAGGTTCTCGATCCCGAATTCGGCTATACAAAACCCCGAAAGGGACACCTCTTTTAACGTTTCCTGGCTTCCAGAGGAGCTAGATGATGATCTGATCGTGGAAGCTGCGGTCTGTGTTTCATCCTCTTCCGAATCTGGCTCCACCCTGACGAACCGTAGAGGGATTTGCAGTGTTTGTGAGTCATCTTCCAAGTGCCTTTCCACAGGCACGGTTTGGGAAGTGGACCGGGTCACTGGATTTAATGGTGGATTTGGTAGTTTCCGTGTACGTCTGTTCATTTTAGCTCGTGTTTAAAACGGTAACTTCTGTGAACGTTGGTAAAATGAATAAGTAACAGGAGCTGACTTAACTTGCTCCCTTGTTTTCTGTGTTTCAGTTACTAACTAAACTAAACTCAGTCAGACACTCTTAACGTGACCGGTAATGACGTCATTAGTTTCAGCCCGCTCATCAAAGGAGAGATGGTGCTTACACAAGCATCTTAGCAACCGTTGCTAGGCACCTGTTTTGATTTAAATTAGATTAGATTAGATTAGAAAACCTTTATTAGTCCCACAGGGGGGAAATTTCCATGTTGCAACAGCACACTATGATTCAGCAAAGTACAGAAAATATAAAAATATTATAAGAAACAAGGTAAAAAATTAAAAGATATTAAATACAAACCATAAAATTATAACACTCCAGGAACTATGCATGACATGTGAGTATAGTATATACAGATAAATGATAATCAAATAATGATAATCAGTTAAAAAATAAATAATATTATCGGAGTACTCCAAGTGATTACCGGTCATGCAGATGATGTATAACTGCTGAACATACATAAAGTAATTGTTCCAGCAATATAATAACAATGTACGACCTTATTACCAACCACATTAGACCTTGTTATAAAGTCTGACAGCAGCAGGGAGGAAAGACCTGCGAAATCTCTCCTTCACACAGCGAGGATGGATCAGTCTGTCACTAAAACTGCTCTCCAGAGCAGATAGTGTGACCTGCATAGGGTGGGACTCATGGTCCTTCATTGATGTAAATTTAGCCAGGACCCTTCTGCCCCCCACCACCCTCACCGAGTCCAGAGGACAGCCCAGAACAGAGCTGGACTTCTTAATAACCTTATCCAGCTTCTTCCTCTCCCTCTATGTAATGCTGCTGCTCCAACAGACCACACCATGCAGGATGGCTGATGCCACCACAGTCTCATAAAAAGTCCTCAGGAGTGTCCCCCTCACTCCAAAAGATCTCAGTCTCCTTAAGAGGTAGAGCCGACTCTGGCCCTTCCTGTATAGTGCATCTGTGTTGTTAGACCAGTCCAGTTTGTTATTTAAGTGAACACCCAGGTACTTATAACCGTCCACTCTTTCAATGTTTATTCCTTGGATGTTCACTGGTGAGGGAGAAGTAGACTGACGTCTGCGGAAATCCACCACCATCTCCTTGGTCTTCCCAGCATTGATAAGGAATTACCACCAACAACTTAGTTCTGTGGCCACTTTGTGTTCAGGTCTTATAAGAGTTTACTGATTATCAGCCTATTTATACATAGAATTAAAACATGCAATTCCATAAACATCAT
>NW_018127905.1:839731-882822 GCF_001952655.1 Monopterus albus | reverse complement strand
TTACATCAACAAAGACAGGACAATGGAACTGAAATGCTTCCAAACAAAATAATGAAAAATATTTGACGACCTATTTTTCAGGAAGAAAACGAAACAAAAACAAAATAAAAAGTAGTGTTTGACAATGCGAGCTATGACAAAATGTCAACAAATAAAAAGTGAACGGTAATGTGAAAGACGAATGAATGAGTGTGAAATTAATGACCTGTGGAATCAGTTTGCTCCAGCAGCCTGTCTCTCTGGTCCAGGAGTTGAATTAGCCACATGATGTGTTTCACTACCGGCTCAGTAATGTTCTGTCTCCTGGTTTTAGCGCTTCTTGGAAGAAACAGGTTTCATCTACAATCTAGAGAATTACACACAAAGCCTGCTGGGCGACACTAGGAACATGCAGCAGCACGCCATATGGAGTGGTGGGATCATTGAACATGAAACGCTGTGGATGTAGATGTAGCCTTAACGCTCCTTTCAGTCGCATATCTTTGGTGTTGCCGTCAGTTCCAGCATTAATATGGCCATAAATCATCTCTACGCGTTCGCTGCGGAGACTCACTGTTTACTGTTTTCTGATGATTTAGTGTCAGTTCTCAAGCTGAACCCAGTGAACAGGATTTTAGTCCAAATGTGAGTGAGCCCAGCTTTTGCAGAGCAGAGGGACACCGTGTGAGTAAAACACCTTAGGATAGATGGGAACAACACATGTAACCATGGTAACTGGACACAACCAGGATGAAGATGATGTAGCCTGCAGTAAATATTAAAATTACAGTTTAAAAAATGATGAAAACTAGACCAAAATGTAGTTAATTTTATTGACTAACAAAAATTTGACTGAAACCAATATGCATTTTTGTCAAAAGACTCAAATCAAATGCAGATGTCAAAATTCACACGGGGCTGCACTGTGGTCAGGTGAAGGTGTTAAAAGGCCTCCTGTCCCTGACAGCAGCTGGCAGTGGTTAGTCAATGGAAGTCTTTCAGGAAATCTGGATCACACAGTTAACACCATTAGATTATTGTTATAATATCAAACTAATGATCAGCTATGAACTGGTGTTTAATAATGACCATCTATCACTGTGCAGGTGGTACAGCACCATTCCAGGAACAACAACTACAGTAAATAGTAAATATGGCAGAATTATATGTAGTTAAGCTAATTTAGGACAGCAGGTACATGAAACTGACATGAAATACAGTGTGACACAGAAGCTGTACTATGTTTTAGCTATTTTGACCTACTAATTTTAAATTCAAGGTTCACTTCAAACACCTTTCAGTGTCCATCTGCTCACTGTGAGATGCAGTTGATGGCTTTAAATAAAAGTGGATCTTAAAATGATTATTCTTATTAATTGGTCAAATGAGTGTTTCAGTCATATGAGTATTAATTTTCATGCTCACTGTTTTAAGAGTTTCCATAGGAAGTAGTTTATGGAAGATGCTCACTCAGCTGAAACATTGTTTGTTGATATTCGTGACTTTGGTGAAGAGCAGATCACATTTCATGACCAATTTATGTAGAAAACCAAGAAACTGCAAACATTTTTTTTCAACTGTATCAACAACAGCAAGTCACATAACATAAACATAAATCTCAATTATAACTAATTATAAAGTCTAAAAAATAAATCACCAGGTGAAGTGTAAAAATAATTATCCATCTCTGTCTCACATAGCTTCATTCTGATTGCAGATGTTGACTCACAGCTGGAGGTGGGACAGGGAGGAGTATGGGGGCTACTCTCACACACAGTCCACCAGAACTTGCTCAGCTTTAAGATGTGTGGCAAATTAGGTTGGACAGTGAGCATACATGTAGTCAGCTTTGGTTTTAGTATATCCATAGCAAACTATCACTTAATGATTATTAATTGGTCATGATAAGGCTCTTATTGGATTTTTACTCTGGGGTGTTATTATGCATAAGCACAGTAACAAACACAGATGTTAACTTGATTAATAGGTCTCAATTTATCTCGCTCTTGTTTTTCTATAATAGACTCTTCAAAATAAATACATTCATTCATTCATTTTCTACCGTTTGTTCCCTGAGCGGGGTCACGGGGGGGGGGGGGGGGGGGCCAATCCCGGCCGGCAATCGGGTGAAGGCGGGGTACACCCTGGACAGGTCGCCATCGCAGGGCTAAAGGGTTAAAGTGAATAAATTTAGAAAGTCCTCAAACAACTAATTCTGATGTTGCCTTAACAAAATAATGCAGACTGTGAGTGTAGAGAAGGGTAGGGATGAAGAACTACTAATTTAATTACACATCTGTATTTGATACAGCTCAGTCTTTTGATGACTTAAATATTGCACTTTGAAAGAGAAATTAAATATTGGAGGGACAATGAGTGTGCAAAGAGCCCTCTGACTAGGAGCTCAAAAAGTGAAGATAGATTGGGGACAGTACTTGGATGGAATGAACTACCTCCGCTTCAGTCTGGAGGGCGGGCGCACTGACAGGTACCTCAGACTCTTTAAATGTTTATCCCAGCTAATAAGGTCAAAGGTCAAGGTCAAATGTTTATTTGTCATATGCAGAGTTAGGAAACGTGTTTCCCTGTACAATGATAAGCAACTAGAACGATTGATTCAAGGTAGATTCAGGTTTGGCAATAATAGACTAATTAAAATTCTCTCCAGAAGTGGGAGAATTGTTTTTTAATAGTTGAAACAAATTTTTGAATGAGTTGCATCTGACTCAAAGTAAATGTTACACCCATCTGGTCCATGGAACAAACAGTAGTTCTCTGTGCTCTGTGCACATTTGTAGAACATGGAGCACGTGCTTTTGGTGTTTCAGCATACGACTCTAAACTAACATTCTAAAATAAACTGGGACCTAGTTTATGTGTCTGTTTTGACATAGTTCATCTTTTGACCCTGTTCCTGTCTAATTAGTTTTTGTATTTGATGTGGATGGTTGTTCTAACTTTGTCATGAATATTGGAGTGTGTGTATCTTATGAACTGACAAACCTTTCCTCTTGTGGAAAGTAAACTTGCGAGCTAACTGCCTGTATTTGTGTGTGTGTTTTGCAACTTTTCCTGCTCATACTTCATCATTTGTCTCCCTTGTCATGCCTCCATAGTCGAATGCAAAGGTATGTGCTGATGCTGGCCAAATGTTTGGCCTTTTAAATCTTCAGCACTACTGACATAACCAGTTCATCACTGGGGCTGGATGCTGACATATTTTTCCTTACTTACTTTTGTTTACTTACTTTTTAAAACTGGATGTCTCCTTAAACGATTATTGATATTTCTTTCTTTAAATCATACTGTATTTCTATGTTCTTATTAGCTTTGTTACATTTGTCTGTTAAGCTAGCAATGAAAACATGTGAATCAAAGCTGTTGTCTTTGTCTTAGTGTCAACATTTAAACATTTTCCAACATTACCCAGCTTTGAACTCAATTTGTGTGCAGTGAATCCACTCATTTAATTACATGATTTTTTTCCTAATTCACGTTCATTAACGTCTTGAGATCCCGGGAAGGGAAGTAACTTGTTCACATCAACTAAGTGTTATTCGTTTTTTTCCTGTGGAGATTTATTCTTATATCTGAAAATGAAAATGCATTTTAAAGTGTATTCTGGTCCTCATTAGTTTTCTTGCCCTGCCTGCTGTGATTGCTGCTATTGCCATGACCACATGAGCTACTCCACCGGCTTCACTGCTTTCTTCTTTTCTGTTCCAGTTCTGACAGGTCCTTCACTCCCACCCACCACAGCTACTACTCCCCTAAACATGAAGGCATGATGGAGGAGATTCTCACCAGTCACCAGGTATAGTATGAGGAACATGGTTACAGGTGAAATACAGACCAGGCTTTAAAAGTCACCATGACACCTCTGATATGATGCTGCTTGTCTCAGTACTAAAGTACTGTACATTAGTGCAAGTTTGATGTGCTTTTCACTGCATTACATGTATTTGACAGCTAGTTCATTTAAAAAGTAAGACAAAATATATGATCAGTCTATAAAAGACAATCCACCAAACAATAGTCTACAGTCACAAGAAAAAGTAATGAGTGTTTGCAGTTTCCTGGTTTTCTGCATAAATTGGTCATGAAATGTGAACTGATCTTCACCAAAGTCACAAATATCAACAAACAGTATTTCTAAGCTGATAAAACACAAACAGTCCTGATCCGTCATGTCTTTACTGGGCTCTGACTGGGCCGCTCCAAAAGGCAGATTCTGTGTCTCCGAAGCCATTCTGTAGTAGATTTACTTCAGCGTTTATGTTCATTGTCCTGCTGCATCACCCAGCCTGTTCTGAGCTTCAGCTTGCCAACAGCCACCCTGACATTATCCTGTAGGATACCTGGATAAACGTGGGAATTCATTTTCCCTCCACAACAGCAAGCGGTCCAGGTCCAGAGGTAGCAAAGCTGCCCCACATCATGATGCTCTCTCTGCTGTACTTCACTGTCAGGATGATGTGTTCATGTTGGTACACGGTTCTCTTTTCACACCATATGTAGTGCTGTGTGTTCTTCCTGAACAATTCCACTTCCACAGGACATTTTTCCAGTAGTGTTGTAGACTGGTCCAGGTGGTCTTTGGCAAACTTCAGGCTGCTGCAGTGTTGTTTTTGGAGAGCAGTGGCTTCCTCTGTGGTGTCCTGCCATGGCTACCATGCCTGGTCAATATTTTGTATATGGTTGATTCATGAACAGAGATGTTAACCAACTCCAATGAATCCTTCAAGTCTTACTCTAGGGTTCTGTTTTATCTCACTGAGCATTCTGCATGACCTTGGCTGGGCACCCACTTCTGTGGAGAGTAGCCACAGCACCAGATGGTCTCCATTTATAGACACTATCTCAAAATGTGGCCTGATGCGTATCTAAAGTCTTCGAGATGACTCTGTAACCCGTTCCAGCTACATGCAAATCAAAAACTCTTGATTGTAGATCTTCTGAGATTTTTTGTTTTTGTGAGGCCTGGCTCACACCAGCTGATGCTGCTTGTGAATAACACACTGACACTGTCTGAGTGTTTTTATAAATCAAGGTAGTTCCAAACCACAACTTCATTTTCTTTTCATTAACTAGGCTCCAGGTTTACCTGACTTCATCTGACTTTTAGTGACATCAGAAGCCTGGTATTGCCATGACTTTTTCTTCTGTCACTTTGTATGTTTAATGGATGTGTTCAATAAAGACATGAAGGATCATGGCTGTGTGAATGTTGTCTGTTTTTTGTGACTGTGGTGAAAATCTCTACACATTTTATGACCAATTTATGCAGAAAACCTGGAAACTGCAGTGTCACTACTTTTTCTTGTGACTTTATCGGAAGAAGCTAATACTTAACTCTGACAACCTTCAGTACTGCTTCTGTTGGTGCATCAGTACCATTTTAATGCTTTGTTGCCATTAATTTTGTACTTTTGCTTACTACACTTTTTCTGTAATGGGTTCTATCTATGTTGTGGTATTGGTCAGTCACAAATATACCAGTAATCTGTATAATTATGTTTTTAGTACATCTCTAAAAAAGTAGAAGAAACCTGAGAAATAAGTCTAGAAGTTTCTTGAGCAAGCTACAACATAGTACATCACCTCAATGAATGAGAATCTTCATCCTTTTGGCAAGGAAATTCTAAAGTACTTATCTTCAGTTAGTATTGCTACATATAATGCATGCTCATTTTATCTATGGTAAGAGGTTCTTTGTTTGGTTCTAGGTTTCATCACTTGCCAGAGAGAATGAGAGGGATTCATACAGACTGAACTGGGGAACAGAGAACTTGGACAATGTGGCTTTATCCTCCAGCCCCATCCACTCCGGGTAGGTAGCAAAGCCGGGAAACCACATAATCAATATGTTACATTCTTACATGTTGACCCATGTGGACACAGGATGAAAAAATGCAAGCAGTTTGAATATATATACGTGTGCAACGTACAAACACATTGTGTAGAGCTATGAATATGCATAAACAATTAAGCCATTCTTGTCAAGGCCTTGCAGACCTGCTATTATGTTTCAAGTGGGTAATTACATGTAATTATAGTATTTATTAATTGGCTAATTAATGTTCTTTGAAAATTAGCATTTCAACTGTCTGTTATTTCCCTATAGTGTTTTGGAGTGTAGTGTAGTGCTTTCCCTCACTTGCTTGGCTGTTTGATATCTACTGTATTGTACTTCTCTAGTTACGATACTGTATTTGCATATTTCTACTTTGTAATGAAGTCCTGAGTCTTATAATTTTGACTTAATTCACCTGAAATTCAGTGATTGTCTTTTGGTTTTAAGCACCTTTAGCATTAAGCGAAGGAATCACAAAGACAGTGTTCAGACTTAGTGTAAAGTGGTTTAAAAGTTTTTACTTGTGATGAGAATCAAAGTCTCTCTTTGTATTTCTGTTTGTGGCTCATAAAATACTGTGTAAAAATATCGTACATACAGTGCCTTGCGAAAGTATTCGGCCCCCTTGAACTTTGCGACCTTTTGCCACATTTCAGGCTTCAAACATAAAGATATAAAACTGTAATTTTTTGTGAAGAATCAACAACAAGTGGGACACAATCATGAAGTGGAACGAAATTTATTGGATATGTCAAACTTTTTTAACAAATAAAAAACTGAAAAATTGGCCGTGCAAAATTATTCAGCCCCCTTAAGTTAATACTTTGTAGCGCCACCTTTTGCTCCGATTACAGCTGTAAGTCGCTTGGGGTATGTCTCTATCAGTTTTGCACATCGAGAGACGGAAATTTTTGCCCATTCCTCCTTGCAAAACAGCTCAAGCTCAGTGAGGTTGGATGGAGAGCATTTGTGAACAGCAGTTTTCAGTTCTTTCCACAGATTCTCGATTGGATTCAGGTCTGGACTTTGACTTGGCCATTCTAACACCTGGATATGTTTATTTGTGAACCATTCCATTGTAGATTTTGCTTTATGTTTTGGATCATTGTCTTGTTGGAAGACAAATCTCCGTCCCAGTCTCAGGTCTTTTGCAGACTCCATCAGGTTTCCTTCCAGAATGGTCCTGTATTTGGCTCCATCCATCTTCCCATCAATTTTAACCATCTTCCCTGCCCCTGCTGAAGAAAAGCAGGCCCAAACCACGATGCTGCCACCACCATGTTTGACAGTGGGGATGGTGTGTTCAAGGTGATGAGCTGTGTTGCTTTTACGCCAAACATAACGTTTTGCATTGTTGCCAAAAAGTTCGATTTTGGTTTCATCTGACCAGAGCAGGACAGGGAAGATGGTTCAAATTGATGGGAAGATGGATGGAGCCAAATACAGGACCATTCTGGAAGGAAACCTGATGGAGTCTGCAAAAGACCTGAGACTGGGACGGAGATTTGTCTTCCAACAAGACAATGATCCAAAACATAAAGCAAAATCTACAATGGAATGGTTCACAAATAAACATATCCAGGTGTTAGAATGGCCAAGTCAAAGTCCAGACCTGAATCCAATCGAGAATCTGTGGAAAGAACTGAAAACTGCTGTTCACAAATGCTCTCCATCCAACCTCACTGAGCTCGAGCTGTTTTGCAAGGAGGCATGGGCAAAAATTTCAGTCTCTCGATGTGCAAAACTGATAGAGACATACCCCAAGCGATTTACAGCTGTAATCGCAGCAAAAGGTGGCGCTACAACGTATTAACTTAAGGGGGTTGAATAATTTTGCACGCCCAATTTTTCAGTTTTTTATTTGTTAAAAAAGTTTGACATATCCAATAAATTTCGTTCCACTTCATGATTGTGTCCCACTTGTTGTTGATTCTTCACAAAAAATTACAGTTTTATATCTTTATGTTTGAAGCCTGAAATGTGGCAAAAGGTCGCAAAGTTCAAGGGGGCCGAATACTTTCGCAAGGCACTGTATATATTTTAAAAAATTCTTTTTCATTACAGTGAACCCAAAAATATATAGCCTATTCAGGAACAACTACAACAGTTTGAGAAATATTATTATTTGCCCTTTTTTAAAGCAAGAATCAAGTGAGAAGATCAGTATTAGTCTCATGTCTTTGTGATTACTACAGAGCTGGAGTCAGCATGTGGTTAGCCTAGCTCACAGCATAAAGCAACCTACCCTGTAGCCAGAAACATAGGAGTACTGGTCAAATGCATGAATTGTTATTATCAAGAAATAGTTCCAGCACTGAACTCTGCCTTAAACCACAAATGACCTGTTTGTGTACAGGTTAAAAAAGGGAAACAAGGTACACCTAAAGGTGTGGGTTCCGGTTTTTATGCAAAGTTAGACTAACCACATTATGTCGGTCGAATGAATCAGATAGTGGTTACAAAAGCTAAGTCACAAGTTGCCTCTGGCTGTCTCTTGTCTGCTTTGTTTTTCTTCTCTGGTTTGTCTCTGGTTGACTTTTCATTCCTTTCTGTCTGATGTGGTTGTTGTGTTTAGCCATTCCTCTCCGTGCCATGATCATGGAGACCACAGCAGGTGACCTTCTGCACCTTGGTTTTATAATTCTCTTCCTCATCTTTATCATTCTCCTCCTCCCCCTTACAGTGTGCTCTCCTGGTGGAGAGGTGTTTGTGTATGTTACCGTCCTTAACCAACACTACCTTAACTGGGCTCATCAGGCCACAGTATGTCTTTATATATAGTATGACATAAATTGTGTGTATCTGGGGGAAACACAGCTCATGATAACACATGAGATGTCAAGAGGTTGTGAAAGTTGAGGACATTTGTTAATTTCACACAATGTCTTGTGAATTGTGCATTTCCACTAACATACCTACCAAAGGTCTATTTTAGTCCGAAGAATGCGTTAGCATATTCATATTATTATTATTTTGGCAAATCTAGGACAGTCACCTTGGATTAAACATGGTCTAATATACAGTATATACTGTCTGTCAATCAAAGAAGTTTATTTTATTTCTTGGCCTATTTATTAGCTTAGAAAAACCACATCAGTAGAGAACAACAGTCTGTCTTCTAACAGTTTTACTGGTCCTGTCACTGAATTCAGCAACAAGTTGTTTTACACTTTTGTGTATTTTAACCAATGTTGTGTTTGCTTTACTGATGCCACTACACAGAATTTGGTATGGTATTATAGTGTATCCTCATCACACCCATACTCCCCCTCATTCAGATGTGTGATCCGTTTGCATATATTTGCTTCTTTGCATGGGGAGTGATGTCAGTCTCACACTGAACTGCAAAAATGTAACCTGTTTGATAAGACTTGTCACTGTTGATCAACTTGTCCATTTAGTGCTGAGAAAACAGACACCAAAGCCTTTAAAATGTACCTACCCCCATTCCTCTCTGCACAGTAGTAAAGGCAACAAAAAGTCAAGCTTTTATCTTGTGGGTTTATGAAGGTTTAATAAATAGTATATAAATAAAAGCAGGGCAGCTCTTTAATATTTGAAAATACAAATGGAAAATAGAGGTCACAGCAATAAAACATGCTCTCAGCTGTCTTGCTGCTTCAGTCTTAGTCTGGTATGGCCAGTATCTTATGGAGTCTGATGTTAGCTAATGCTAAGTGACTTTAATAAGTGGATGTTGTTTAAGTGACATTTCTGAGTCCGTTTAGTGACTTGATGACTCTTTGGTACTGTTGCACATATTGTTAGCATCCACTATAATGCTCTAATTTTAACTTGTGGCCACCTGATGTCGGGTTTATCTGCCATGCAGTAACTTAACATCGTCCTTTGACCAATGTCCACTCAGGGTCCATCCACTGGCCATTTTTGGAGCTTTCAACTGTGTCTTTGTTAGTAAATTAATTTTCAGTGTTGTCATGTAACTATAATTGATAAATTTTTTTTCAGTATACCAAACAGACTTTTTCATCCCTGTTGGCTTCGAAGCTGAGTCTCACATTCTTAGGCCTTAGAAACGGTAGTTGACAAAATCTCCACTCAGATGTTTGGTAATGAAGATTATGTGGTCAAAAGCTGTTTCTAGAACCAAAAGCAAGCTTTCAAAATCAACCATTTAATTCTTTAAGTTTAAAACATAAATCTACTCTACATCACAATGTTCACATTAAGAATATTGTGTATATCATTTTAGCTTAATAACCACTTCAGTACTAAATTTTCTGCTTTTGAGGTTAGCACTTTGGTCATCAATCTGTGAAGTAGCTTTGGTGTCTCTGTTCTCATCATTTAATGGCTATAATGATGTATGGCTTTAATTTGGGGAAAAATCTCCTGTTCCACCCCAGCTTCCTGGTCAGCTTCATGGTGGACGCCAGGGGTGGCGCCATGCGTGGTTGCCGGCATAATGGCCTGCGCATCATCATCCCACCCAGGAAGTGCAGCGCACCCACACGGGTCACGTGCCGACTGGTGAAGAGGCACCGTCTGGCCACCATGCCTCCAATGGTTGAGGGTGAGGGCCTGGCCAGCAGACTTGTTGAGGTGGGGCCCTCGGGGGCCCAGTTCCTTGGGTAAGACTACAACTATGATGGAATGATTGAATGTCTTGAAGGCTTGTAAATGTAGAGGACTGAAAAAGAATGAAAATTGAGAGGTAGCAAAAAACAGCATCAAGCTGCAGACACTGGCAGGTAAGTATAGTGATACTACATGAAGAAGTAGTATCATTTCATACCAGGTAGTAGTTTTAAAACATTTGTGTGCCAGCTTCTACGCTTTTCATACATTTTCATTGTTTTGGATATTTTATGTTAATAACCATTGAAGTTAAATGGAAAAATTAAATAGTAAAGCTTTTAGTATCTGTTGAAGATGCATCTCTAGTGTAAGAAAAATCTTTAGTCAGACAAGAAGTTGAGGTACCACTACCTCTCCAGTACATCCAGGCTACTGACACTGATTTGTATCCCATTTGATGAGAAGAACTTGCAGCCCTTTTCCTTTCAGATTAATTTCCCCCTGGCTTTGCCTTACTAAAAATGATTGTGACTCTGCTCTTGCTTTCCCCCAGCACTAAGGATCTGTTCACCCTGGCACTTGAGCATGTCCTGTTTTGTTCATAACAGCTGCAGTCTAACTCTTTTCAATCTTATTCCTAACCTGTAATGGAACAGCCTTTCTAATTAATTCCACTTCCACTATATTGCACCATGATTTGTTTGATATGTGGCCTCAAATCCCACCCTCTGCTGGGAAAGTTTGAGATGGTGTAAAGACATTTATATTGCCGTAACTTGTCCCCAACCATAATGAATGAGATATGTTCTTATTATGTCCACATCACACAGTATCTCTGCGGATTTAACTCTGCTATCCATAAACTCTGAAGTTCAAAAACATTGTTCACCTTCCCTTGAGATGGTCGGCCCTTTTTTGTTCGTTGTTTAGCATGAAAGTGTTAACATCTGAACAGAATATTTGCAACAGCAAAACTTTTTTTTTTTTTCTGGCCTTCAACATCCACATATATGGAAATCATATGTGCTCAAAATGAATGTAGTTAATAAGACTTTCTATCATGAATGAAAAATGCTGGCAAAATATACAGTTGTGAAATTTTAAAATGTCTATATATTATTTTCAATGTCCACAAAAATCTGCTTATTATAAAATTTAATTTCTGCTGCCTTTCACAATAATGGTCTGAAAAAAGAAACAGCTAATCACAGCTGTCTTTGTTTTGTTTGTATTGGTTGATAAAGTGTTGAAAAGAGACATTATGAAATACAACGGCCATTTGAAAAATACTGATAGGAAGTAAAAATAGACTTTGGAAATGCACATTTGAAATGAAAATTCTGAAAGGAAATAAAAATGGGCTTTGCTGGACTTAAACGATAGAATTGTTTGTTCGTTCATGATTACTTATTTTATGTCTTCATTTTGACTTTTTTGTTGTGAACACATTTATCTCCATAAAATTACAGCTACAGATTGTTAGTTATGTCACTCAAGTATTGCACATCAGTCCCCTGGGTTTGTTTTGTACCCAACCAAAATATTGTGTGTGCTCTTTCTTCCTCACTGCTGCGTATGGACGCTTGGTTGATCACACAGTAAACTTCATCTCCCCAGTGCCCCTCCACCTCTTAATGAGGGAGAGAGTTTGGTTAGCAGAATCCTTCAGCTCGGCCCGCCGGGGACAAAATTCCTTGGGTAGGGCAGATTAAAATCTAAGGTTTTCCATATGAAACAATCCATGGATGCTGGTCTCAGTGGTTTTCTTTACACACCTTTCCATCAGATGTTATTTTCTCTATACATTGTTGTGTTGTCTTGCTTGCACTAGTGTTTTGTGCCTGCACCTCCTCTGGTACTTGCTACTCTTTTAGATGTAACTTTGCTATGACATTACTTTGCTGTTTCTTCTTTTCTTTAATCCTGTTTTATGCTTAGTCTTTTCCATTTTTGTGTATACGTTTCCACTCTTCTTTCGTTCTTGATAAATGTGTGTAGAAGTTGTTTTTTTCCCATTTTCGTGTGAAATTTCAAATGGTTGTGTGGCCTACGGGTAGTTGGGTAACCATGTGAAATATTCCTGCATAGTGTGGTTTGGTAGTTGGCTCCGAAATGTTGACTAAGGCTAATTCCCTAAAATGGTGGCGTATCTACGTGTTAATCATCCACTGGGAATACAAGTCTTGCAAACTCACAATTTCTGTCCATTTTATCTATTAGATGGATATATCTACTTTAAAAGCCAATTATATAGCTTACCTTGTTGGGTGTTCTACAGTTTTTTTCCCTTCTTTCTGAGGCAAAATAAAACTATAAGAACGACTCCACATTTTGTAAACTGTGTGTACTGAAACTTATTCTGCCAGCTTGCAAGTGCTCGCTTTAAAATAACAATTTGACAATGTAGTGTTTAATATCAAAAATGCACTGTCAGGCCAAAGAACCATCTGAATGTCACATGAAAAAAATTCTGCTTTAATAGTTGTTTGTCCCATGTTGGATAGTATGTAATGTGCATGCTTCTTAAAGATGTGTTGTAACTAGTTTGTTGTGACCGTGCACGTCAGGTAAGTATTAAGGTGAAGTGATACTTTAAAACTTTTTAATGCAGACAATACACAGAACTATTTCCTCCTAGACAGAGATTGAGACAATACTGACAAAGTGTTTCACAACAGAACAAAAATATAAAAACACAAACATTTCAAATCACTCCAGCAGAATATTCTTCATCTCTGCTGTCCACTGGTACGTTTGTTACACCTTGGCTACGAACACTGCTGTTCATAACTCACTAGGTGACCTTTTTGGAATTCATCTCTTTTTAACACATGGTGATTTACCAAAGTAAGATGCTTAAACATCTGGAAAGTTGCCTCGTTTGCTGACAAGGTATACACTAGAATCAGTACAATTCTACAAGATACATACTGCTAATTAAAGCAAAAATACACAACTTCATAACTTCTTTTTATATTAAACAGCTTCAAAGTCATTTTGATGGTAGATTTGACTTCTAATAAGGTGAATGGCATCACCGCCATTGTCACTGCGTGCCCAAATCATCTGTTACTGCACTACGTAACTTTGGAACACCATCCCAGAGACCTCTTGTGAGAACTGCTGGTGCTTTTCAGCATCAGACCCTTCCACCAGCTCAGTATTCATGCACATGCAGAGACAAATCCATGGGCCTTTATTCGGTTCTGAAATTTTTTCAGGCAAGGAAGTAACCACTTAGACTGAATATGTGTTCAATCTATCCAGGTAATGGCAATTTGGAAATTTGCTCTGATATTTTTGGAGCTGTGAGGACGCAGTTGCATCTTGGCCAGAGCAGAGTAGTAATAAGCTGCCAGTTAGGATGCTGGTGTAGCACTTGCACGATGGGAGACGGGTGTCCTCCCGTCCTCGGGAGTTTGGACCTTAAAGTTCGATCTTCCTAACTTACGACAATCATGTACTGTGAACAAGATGTGCAACAGGGCATGGACTAAAGCACGCGCCCAAGTGCCATTATTTGTTATTCTTTTAGTTATGTGTTCATCTTCAGTGTCACAATAACTAAAACAATGCAGAGTCATTCATTCATATTTGTGTAAAACCCAATAATACTTTAGCATTCGTTGCTTTTCTCTCAGTGGTCAGGAATGGCTTTGGCTTATAAACAAATGCACATGTACTGCTTTCCATGAGGAGGGGTGAAAGCGCAACTAGTATTCCAGGTGTTGCGTACAACTCAATTACACTCAGCCACTGCAGGGAGGAGACACACTGCCAGTTGTGTATTGTTGCTTTAATCCATCTAACTTGTGCACTGAGAGATTTGCTAAAGCAGTGTATTGCTGGATTAATGACACTGAAATGCAGCACAATTTGGTTTTGCATTTTTAGCTTGTGCCCTGTGTTGAACATGGAATCCTGGTGTTTTGCTGTACAGTGTCATTTTCAGCATAGACATGTTTTAATTAAGTTCAAAGAAACTAGTAGTGTTTGTGTATAAAAAATTAGCAAAGGGGCAAGAAGATGAAAAGAAGATAACTACTGGGTGTCAGACTCCTTTCTCAGATTTCTTATATCTACTATAGGTGGCATGATGAAGGTATCGACATCCAGACTTCAGAGCGCTATGGTTACATTCCTGATTATTGTTTGCAGTACTGATGGAAACACAAATATACAGTAAAATATGTTTTTGGAAAGATGAGAAAATCTTAAGGTGACACTGAATAAGTCTTGACCAAGTCCAAGTCAATTAGACCAAGATTGAAGATGTTTCAAAACTCAGATATGACAACCCTGCCTATTACACACAGATTGCCACAGGCAGTTAAACATACACTGTTACCTTCCATCACATTCTGTGCCCACTGGTTCACACTGCCTGCCTTTTACCCCTCCAGTCCTGTGATTGTGGAGATCCCCCACTTTGCTGCCCTGCGGGGGAAGGAGAGAGAGCTGGTGATCCTGAGGAGTGAGACAGGAGAAAGCTGGAAGGAACACCACTGTGAACACACCCAGGAGGAACTCAACCAAATACTCAACGGCATGGATGAGGGTCAGTCTCTGATGGTGTACCTGCAGACTGCACCATGAACTGAGCAAAAAAAAAAAACAAACAAAAAAACATCCTAATAATAATGTTCTGGCAAAAACAAACAAACAAAAAAAACATCCTAATAATAATGTCCTGGAACTTGTACTTTGCTTCCATTTTCCAGAACTAGACACACCTGAGGAGCTGGAGAGGAAGCGTATTTGCCGCATCATCACCAGAGATTTTCCACAATACTTTGCAGTGGTGTCACGCATCAAGCAAGACAGTAATCTGATTGGTCCTGAGGGAGGTATTCTGAGCAGCACTGTTGTGCCCCAAGTGCAGGCAGTTTTTCCTGAGGGGGCCCTAACCAAAAGGATCAGGGTCGGACTGCAGGTAATTGACAAAAGCATCACTGTATACTATTCATCAGTTTATCAGGTTGGTTATGGTTTTTTTTTTTTTGTATTCTGAGCCAGTTTCAATAAATACATTTCACTCTTGACTAAAAATGTCAGTCTCAATTTGGGCCCTTGATGAAATGTCAGAGGATTTGTCTAATGTGGATCATGAAACCTTCATAAAGCTTCATAGCAACCCACCAATAATTGTTGAGATATTTCCCTTGTCATGAAAGTGGCCGACACACCAACTTCATCATCCCAGTGTTTCTTATACAGAGATTTATTTGTGGTGGGCCACAACAATATCAACATTAACTGTCACATATCGATTTAAAATAAGTTAAATCTTGTTTCAGTGTAGTGCTGTGTGTAGCACATACAGTATTGTTCAAAATAATAGCAGTACAATGTGACTAACCAGAATAATCCAGGTTTTTAGTATATTTTTTTATTGCTACATGGCAAACAAGTTACCAGTAGGTGCAGTAGATTCTCAGAAAGCAAACAAGACCCAGCATTCATGATATGCACGCTCTTAAGGCTGTGCAACTGGGCAATTAGTTGAAAGGGGTGTGTTAAAAAAAAATAGCAGTGTCTGCCGTTGACTGTACAAACACAAAACTATGTTGTACAAATGTTTTTGTTTCTAGGATTTAGCAATCCTGTGAATCACTAAACTAATATTTAGTTGTATGACCACAGTTTTTTATAACTGCTTCACATCTGTGTGGCATGGAGTCAACCAACTTGTGGCACCTTTCAGCTGTTATTCCACTCCATGATTCTTTAACAACATTCCACAATTCATTTACATTTCTTGGTTTTGCTTCAGAAACAGCATTTTTGATATCACCCCACAAGTTCTCGATTGGATTAAGGTCCGGGGATTGGGCTGGCCACTCCATAACATTAATTTTGTTGGTTTGGAACCAAGACTTTGCTCGTTTACTAGTGTGTTTGGGGTCATTGTCTTGTTGAAACAACCATTTCAAGGGCATGTCCTCTTCAGCATAAGCCAACATGACCATTGTACTGCTATTATTTTGAACAATACTGTATATTCATGCAACGCTCTGTTTCTTTATCACACACACATTACAACCTTGACAACGGACTGTCTGCGAACAGCTCCTCCTCTCCGTGTTTGTTTTTGTAACATAACTGTCATGTACAGCTCCTCCTCTCCGTGTTTGCTTTTGTAACATAACACTGTCAGTCTGATCAGTGTGATTTAGTGATCCAACTGATTTCTTTCAAGTATTTATTGGTTACAGCCAGTGCTGTTGAATCAGCAGGAGAGGGTCAGGAAGAGAGAGCTGTAGGAGGAGGGCAGCAGCCAACATACTGCTGTGGGAGAGCCAGTGCAGAAGGGACAGGTCAGATGAATAGCACTATAGCATTTTACTATATTTAGTTAAAAAAAAAATCTGAAAGCATGATACCCCCCACCCCAGTCCCAAGTTACCACCAGAATTAAAATGTAATTCTGTGGGAAACACTGCATGGAAACTGATTTAGGAGATGGACTTAGGACTTTAGAAGATACTTTTTCTCAAGAATGATGGTCCATAGTGTTTCCTGATGGAAGGAACTTTGGGGCAGTCCTGTACTATGTGTATGAATGTGGGCAAGATATGCATGGTTTCACTCAGGACAGTAAGCCTCTGCAGGATTTACTAGTAGCAAAACATAAGGTTGTTGTATGTGCTCTCCACTCTCCCAGGCCCAGCCAGTGTGTGTAGATGTAGTGAGGAAAATTCTAGGAAACAAGGCCACCTTCAGCCCTATCGTCACCCTGGAACCCCGCAGGAGGAAGTTCCATAAACCCATCACCATGACCATCCCTGTCCCCAAGAGCAACTCCGACCCAGTCCACAACGGTTTTGGAGGGGACACCCCAACCTTACGACTGCTCTGTAGTATCACTGGTTAGAGAACACACATGAGTATGTGAAAAGGCCAATCAAAGACTTATGCTCACATTCTAACATGCGAGTTTTGTGTTTGTGTCCACATGCAGGTGGAACAACTCCAGCCCAGTGGGAGGATATAACAGGAACCACTCCGTTAACATTTGTCAATGACTGTGTCTCCTTTACCACCAATGTGTCTGCTCGGTAAGACATAAAGACGTGCTGAAACACATTTAGGGTGATATTTAGTTTTGTTTTTGTGGCTCACTTTCTAGAGCTAACCAGTAAAACTGCACATGTTCATATTTACTTAGAGCGGCAGTGGGGTTTTGTGGTGGAGAAACAGAAGAACAGCAGCACCACGGGAATTTATGAATTTGGTCACATGTAATATGCATTTCAAGGTGTTCCCGTTCCGGGACGCAAAAATCAGAGAGGAGAGAATGGAAATTTGTACAGATACCCTCGGCGCCTACTTTACCACAGCTGCGACAGAGGGAACTGTGGCTGAAATTTAGAGTCAGGAGAAAAAGGTGTAAAATTAGCAGCACTGCTGTCAGCATGACAGCTTTTACTCATCTGACATCTTTTCAGAGTTAAGAACATTTTTGAGGAGGGAGAGGGTGTTTGTATATCGCATCTCTCACCACAGGACAATGTGAGGGACTTGTACAGGCTTCCAGGTCACATCAAGCTTCAGTTACTGAATGAAATAATAGATGATCTGGCTGGAAGGAGACTACACGACTGCAGTTCTGAGATACATTTGATTTCTTCAACCATATTAAGGTTTGGCTGCTGTAAACTTGGACTTTCTTCTACGCTTCCTGTTGGTGGCTGCTGTAAACTTGGACTTTCTTCTATGCTTCCTGTTGGTCCACACATCCACAACAGCCTTCAGGCATCAGATCTAAAATGCGGGTGTTTTCAAATTAACACAGCTGTGGCTGTGCTCGTTTACATCATCACTTTTGGTAAATGCGCTGCTAAATTGAAAAACTGCAGTGCCACAGTATTTTCCAAACCTGAAGGAAATTTGTGACAGGCTTAGTAAATATTCCCCTTACTGTGTATTTATTTCTGATTTAAAGTGACTCGGCCAACAATCATCTAACCAGGTATCTTTCACACCTTCTGATTTCTAGGTTCTGGCTCATAGACTGTCGGCAAATCCAGGAATCTGTCAACTTCTCCACTCAGGTGTACCGGGAGATCATCTGTGTCCCTTACATGGCCAAGTTTGTCATCTTTGCCAAGACCCACGACCCCATTGAGGCTCGCCTACGCTGCTTCTGCATGACTGATGACAAGATTGATAAAACACTGGAGCAGCAGGAGAACTTCACTGAGGTGGCCCGCAGCCGAGATGTAGAGGTGAGGAGACAGAGCAGAGGAGAAATGTCTCACTGACCGCAGCTGATACTTTGACCAACTGGAGAAGGCCTTGGAGAAATGGCCACAACTTGTAAATGTCTACATGTAGCTTAGTTTAAAAGCCTACCAGCTGCATTTTGTACCACCTTAAACGTGTGAGGTTGTTTTCAGATTTACCCTGAATACAGTGAATTGCAGTAATGTAGATATGGTGATATAAAAACATGACTAACCATCTGGAGAGCAACCTGACAAAAAAGACCAGATTTTTGCAATGCTCCTCAGTTGAAAGAACCATGATTGGATAACTGAACTGTAGGCTTCTTGAGAAATGGCTGGACTATTGCCTGGAGGTGAGAAGGGATATACTGCTGTTTAAACCATTGAGCGGTTTTGTTATGTTTTAGCCCTTGTACTCATCTACAGTATGTTATTTTTCTCTCTCAGGTCCTAGAAGGCAAACCTATCTATGCAGACTGCTTTGGAAACCTTGTTCCCCTCACCAAAAGTGGCCAGCATCATCTCTTCAGCTTCTTTGCCTTTAAGGAGAACAGACTAGCACTCTTCATCAAAGTTAGCACCATTTGTTTTTGTGTATTTCACACAGAAACAAACATAATGCTCCTTTATATAAGTGTAGCAAGTGCCCATAAAACCAGTTCACCACTGGCTAATACTGAACTGTTCCGCTTTTGTAGATTAGAGACAACACTCAGGAGCCGTGTGGCCGTTTGTCCTTTATGAAAGAACCCAGGAACTACAGGTCACTTACCCAAAATGCCATATGCAACCTCAACATCACCCTCCCATCATATTGCAAGGTGAGGACACTACACTGTCATTTGGCCCAATAGCAGAGAATGCTTCTATACTGCATCTTGTTAGTTTTTGTAAGTAAAACTGGCTGTTGGAAGCTGCAATTTAACCTGAAAAGCACTGTAATTGTTTGCTGTAGTTGCTTGAAGCTGTAATCTTTAGCCTGTTTTTTTTATATATGCAAATTATTTTTGTATTCAAGATAAAGATTCCCAAGTATAAATTATTCTTTTTAATATGAATGTTTGACATACCCAATACCAAACTGCAATGATGCTTTGAGCAGCCAGCATTATTGCTTTAAAGTGTTGGTTGCGTCTGTAATGTGAAAATTAACTTTGCACCCATTGAGCCAACTTCAAGGCTGTATGAGGCAACGTGATATAAATTTTCAAATTCATGCGATGTGATGTCTTGTTTGAAAGGTCAAGAAAAGAATTATGACTCGGGCAAATAGGTTATTAATTATTTTATTATTATATTTAAAATCATTGTCAAATGCAGCCTTAAAGACCACATTGGAAATCACACTGACTGGTTGTCTTGGTTGCTGTTGTAACCATACATCTCCCCCTGTCATTTTTCTGCCATTAATGTTGCTGTTGTTTCTATCTGTACATCTTGCTGCTTCTTGCTCCCAAAAGGAGTCCGATTCAGACCAAGAGGAAGAGGTAAAAGCAGCCACCGCTTCCCCTCCATCTTCTACTAACTAGCTCTGCTGACCTATCCTGTCCACTGTCTTGTATCAGGATTGAGTACTGGACATGCACACAAACAATCTGATTTTAGACATTTTATATTTTGTTTACTGTAATTGATTAGATTGTGAATTGTCAGCGGCATAGTTCATTTTTACTGCCGATATATTTATGCTTTGTGTTCTTTTTCCTAATGTAGCAATTATAATGTAGCATTTTTATATTATTAATTATTGCATTATTTGGTAAATACAAGGGATGATACAAAACTAACTGTGATTCGTTTTCCATTTTTTTCCAGACCAGCAGAACGCTAGAGAAATGTAAGACATGTTTTTCCTATTTAATTTTGGCACTAACTTCTACTATTAACAACTAAATAGTTACTATTTTGTAATAATGAATAATATAATAATAATAGTGTGCAGTGGAATAATCAGATTAAAACACTGACACACCCAGCTTCACCTTTAAACTTAATTGTACATATACTGTACATCTTTTCAAAACCCTTTAAACTTCATGTATTTTTGTTTTGTCTCAAACAAAAAGGCTTTACCTGCACCTTGTCATGTCTGTGTTATGTTTCTCCTGAGGTTTATATTCATGTTTTACTTTGCTCTTTTTCGGATTTCACACCTGGCTCAGTGTCTTCAGTTTAACTCTTTCTCCTTCACAATTTGAGATTGGACGTATGGAGAAAGTGTTAAATGCTGCCATTTACATAAAATTAAACTCATTCATACTGTTGTGATGTTTATGTAACAATGGCCTCTAATTTTGTGTTGTCATAAAAGCCAGCAGTGTCACAATGCCACTTTTATTTTGTGAATTCTTGCAACTGGGGTTGTACAAATAGCTCAGGTGGCACATTGCAATTTGGCCAGTTTTGGTATAAATGGGCAAACGTCAAAATGCTACTTTTAATGACATTAAAGCAGACTCAGTACAGGTTAGATCAATGATGGACTACTACCGAAAATGTCTTTCACAACTTTTTGTTTGGATGGATGAACACCTTTCAGTTACTTGCATTTCTACAGTTATTATACGTATACAGATAAGCAGTAGGAAAGGAACAAGGGCAGCTTTTAAAGGAGATGAGAGGTGCTAATGTGATATTTTATCACAGAAGCACACCTGGACTCCACCTGCTGATTCTGCCATCCTCCTCCTCAGTTTGTGCCATGCTGGGCCTGGGTTTTGCTACCACCTCTGGTCGCCTAAATTCCAAAATGTAGTTACTGGCACGCATGAGTTTTTGAAACTCTAGCACATAGTTCCAGGAAATTAGAGGCCAGAATATAAGTATTCTTCCAGCTGTAGTCCCACAGTGTAATGGCAAAGCAAAAGGTTCTCACCCACACTGAAGCCTGCTCCTTCTAACCTCCTTGCCTTGTTCATAGTATTTTGACAATGACAAATAGAAACAGACAAAAACAATGTACTTTAGTATTTAAATAATGCTATTAATAAAACCATGTTATACATGAAACATACTGAACCTACATGGATGATATATTAATTACAACTCCATGTACATTATTAGTTTTCAGAATACCTTGAAAAGAATACGTATGTTTAATCCAGATGATACAGATATGTATTGGCAATAACCTGACAAAGAACCCACCACATTATTGAATGGGAACATGTTATTAACATGCAGCACCTGTTAACTGCACATTTTTAATCAATACATTAAACTTTTAACTCGCTCCATTCTCTCTTCACCAAGACCTTTCCATAACCACTTCCTCCCTGCATGGAAATAACTTGGCTTACATAAATGTGTATGCGTGCGTTTGTATGTCTGGATGATTACATGTAATGTCTGTCATTTGTTCTTTTGTTTGTATGCTTTGACTTTAGAATGCCCCCTCACAACAATATTTGTTGATAGTTGTGTGCACTGTTTTGTATCTTTTATGTTGTGTGTTATGTTATTCCTAATAAGATCCTCCTCCTTCCTTAGATTCTGTGTAAGGAAAAAGGAGAAGTAAATGATGGTGTTCTATACTAGAATGAAAAGCATGGCAAATCATCCTGTTTTATACAAGTTATCACTGGCTTTCTTTGATAGATGCAACTGGCATTCTGATTTTTTCGCCATTTTTGACTGTCATCACATTGACATTTGGTATAGTTCTGAGCAATCTTGAGATGTCTTGTTGATTCTTTGTTTCCTTTGTTGTCCTTTTTTCATTGTACTTGTTGGTTTGGTTAACTGGTCTTATTTGTAGTATTTTTTTTTTTTTATCATTTTGGTTTTGTTCCGTTTGTGTGTGTGTGTGTGTGTGTGTGTGTGTGTGTGAGAGAGAGAGAGATGAGTGTATAAGCAAGTTATTTCCTGCTTATATCCTTTCCCATTGGTCTGATTTAGCCTTTGCTTTACCACAGTTCTTCAGAGACATATGGAGGTATAAGCCCAATTCCTCTGATACCCTGATGTAGAATCCTTTGTGAATTTGTTGTCCTATGATCCCTGCAGTGTGCTCCAATTTTGTCCTGACCATATTCTCTCAATGTCTGTCTCCTTTCATTTGAAATTTTGATTTTCTTTACTCCTTACTTGTTCTTCTTCCAAATGGAAGATGAAGAAACGGAGACATCAGTCCTCAAATCAGAGCTGATTCGAGAACCAGACCTCCTGTTGGACGTGTCGGAGATGAAACAAGATTTGATCAAAATGACTGCCATCTTGACTGCAGACTCCACAGAGAAGTCCCCTTCCTTAGGAGGGTGTGGCCTAGAGAAAGGGACTGAGGAAGTTTCTGGAGAACCATTAGAAATAATGGAGAAGGACTTAGAGAAGGTCAAAGAGGACCTAGAGAAAGTCAGTGAGATACTGAGGAGTGGAACATATGATGGTGAAGCAGTAGAGGAGGCAGCAAAAGTAGCTAGAATGGATGAGGAGTGGGTTCTTCTCTCAGACACTGAGATAGAAGAGGCCAAAAAAATGACAGCCTTAGAAATTCAAGAGCCTGTCTTACGTGAAAGTAGAGCTAACAGAGGGGCTCCCAGACCTAAAGCCATTAAGGACAGTGGTGACCTTAAAGAATACTTGCTGGATGCACCAGTCAGCTCCAAAGTAAAAGCTAAAAAAGAGCCCGCAATCCAAGAAAGATTCACTGATGTTGTACTGCGCAAAAGTGCAAAACCAACCACTCCAACCAAAGTGCATGATAAAACTGCTGCTGGTGATGTTAAAAAGCCAGTCAGAAGAAAGGGAAAAGACCAAGGGCAGGCAGAAGAATCAACAGCAGCAGGCGGTCTTCTAAGTGTTCCTACAGCCCCTGGCCCTGCATCACCTGTATCCCCAGTGGTTGAAGAAACTCCCATTGGGTCAATAAAAGACAAAGTCAAAGCTCTACAACAGAAAGTAGAGGCAGAGCAAAAGAGCAAAAAGGTCACTGGTTACAAGGCTTCACAATTGCCTGTTATGAGCAAACCATCTCCAAAAGCCAAAGAAAGCCCTAAATCCAAACAGCACCCCCCTAAATCCCCTAAAGCTGAATCAGAGAAACTTGAGGAGACCATGTCAGTTAAAGAGCTGATGCAAGCATTCCAAACGGGGCAGGACCCCTCAAAGAGAAAGTCTGGGCTATTTGAGCTCAAAACATCCACTACATCAAGATTAGAGAAAACCACAACATCAGAAATCATCAAGTCAAAATCTATGACCAAAGCAATAGCCCCAGGTGTTTCTCAAGAGCGAGAAGTATCTCTGGATTCCAAACCCCGCAAGAAAGAGACCACTCATCAAGCTAGAGAGAAAGAAAGCAAGTCATTTGCTGCAGCCCATTCAGAGCTAAGTGAAACTGTAGACTTTGGAAATGGTGGCCTTGATGATAGCTCTGACAGCTTAAAACATGAGGGTGTGGCAGAATCACTAAGTGCCAGTTCTGGAGATGGAACCCCTCATCTGAGCTCTGAGGACAGTTGTAAACATGAGGGTCTAGCCACTCCAGGCTCAAGTCCTGAAAATATGTGTCTTTCTCCAAAAACTGGACAGCAAACCTCTACGACTTCATCACCAATTACCACAACAGTCAAAAAAGAAAGTAAAGACACTGAGAAGTCTGGAGACTCTGGGTTAGGGGCCACTGGTGACCATCTGTCTACAGAACTGACCCTCCCCCTCACTTCCAGTGAGGCTGCAGATGACCGCACTCCAAGTGAGTTCATATGTTTTAAGAGGACTGAGTCTAAGCCATCTAAACCTCAAATGCTTACAAAGAGAATTTCAGAGACCATAGAAACTTTTCTTGGTGATGATGAAAGCCCAGGTCATCAGTTCACATTGTCTTTAGTTGGTTCTCCAGTCTCTAGATGCTCTTCTCAGTGTCAAAAAAGCTTTGAGCTGCCTTTAAAACAAGACTCAGATGCCCTTAGTCCATTAGGTGATGATTCTGTGACAATAAGCCACAGAGACTCTTTAGAGGGTAGTCCTCTCATGGATGAAAATTCCTCCCATAAATCCCCAGACTCTATTGAACCTAGCCCAACCAAGGAATCACCTCCTCATGACTCCTTAGAGACCAGCCCTGTAGAGCTAAGGAGTCACCCTTTCTTCCCATCAAAACTAGATCCATCTAGTAAATCCTTTAGCCATCCAGAGCCATCCAAAGGTCCAGAGTTTCCCCAAGATGTTTTGCGTGGTAGGCTGCTTCGAGACCATGAAGCTAGTGCTGATGATGACAGTTGTGAGCAGACATCTCAGATGACAAGTTCTGGTAAGAGTCCCCTCTCCCCTGACACTCCTAGCTCTGAAGAGGTAAGTTATGAGGTAAACCCTAAACCCCCTGACCATACATTCCTCTCTGCTCCATCTAAACCGACTGTTATCCCTGAAGACCCAGAAGAAGAGGATACATCAAACAGCCATGAAGCTAGGACAAAAATCACTCCAGAGGACGAGATGTTTAAGATGGCAGCCAAAATTAAAACATTTGATGAAATGGAGCAAGACGCGAAGAGCAAAAAGAACTCTAGAAAATATTTGTTTTCCCCAACAGATGTCAAAATAGGGGTGGACAGCTATGAAACATTAGAGCACCCAAGTGAGAAGCTTTCGCAAAGTGAATGTGGGCTAGGTAGACCCACAGAAGATTCAGAGTTAGCTCTTTTTGTTGATCCCCATATTAAAGTACAACCTCCCTCTCCTTTTTCAGCAGGTTTGCATGATGGATCCCAGAGCAAAGAGGTCAAGAACACAACAACAGCAGCCAGTGTCACTTCAGCGGAACCTCACTCAGTCTCAGACCAGCATCATTCAAAATCCAAACTGGAAACTGCACAGGAACAAAGAGTCCTACCATCCATAAAAAATGATAAAGAAAGTAGTGCCAAAATGTCTGCTGTAACCCCAAATACTGAAAACAGGATTGATGAGCAAAAGGAGGAGAGCTTAACGAAGTCAAGGGAAAATAAAGTAGATTCTAAGGATTATCAAGAGTCAGGTGTTAGCAGGCTACAGACGAGTATGCTAAAACCAGGGAGCAATGTAACAGATGAGGTGAAAGGAGATCACAGGGAGCATACAGGAGCACCAGAGGCTGAACTTGGTTCAACTATTGCCTCAGGACAAACAAAGGAAATGCTCAATCCAGAGGTCTGTATATATGATGACACAGAAGAGGATGATGAAGCACTGGAACCTCCCAGAACTGAGTCAAAAGGTGTCACTGCAAAGGTAGACACTAGCTCGTGGTCTGCTATGCAGGAAGATGATGCCACTTTTGCAGCTCGTGTCAAAGAGGAGGAACAGAAGATACTGAATCTGGTGGTAGACCGTCAGTCTCTACAAGCAACTCCAGACACAACACCTGGTAGAACACCAACAGAAGAGAGCACTCCTACCAGTGAACCCAACCCTTTTCTGTTTCAAGAAGGGAAGCTCTTTGAGATGACTCGAAGTGGTGCTATTGACATGACTAAAAGGAGCTATGAAGAAGAGGGGGGCGGCTTTGCCTTTTTCCAGATAGGTGAACAGCCTTTAGAGGGGCCTCTCTTAGAAGAAGTCAGGCAAGAGGCTAGGATATCAGCAGCTGAAGCTGAAATAGGCCTCAGTCTAACACTAGAAGTTAAGACTGAGGAAGATGAGAAATCAAAAGAAACAATCGATTCTCTGCTTCAGTCCCCAACTGAAGGTGATCAGCCAGCTTCTAGAGCTGATGCCTCAAAATCCAAGATCCCTAAAATGGGCATTTCAGCTTCAGGGAAACCAGCAAAGAAAGATCTGACTTCTCCTGAAGGTCTAGAGACTAAAACAGACAGAAATATAAATGAAGGGTCCTCAGATTTAGACACAAATTTCCCTGACCAAATTATAGCAAATGTACAAACAGCAGAAACTACAGTCACTAGATCTGTTTACTCTGAGCAGGGCCAAGAGTCATCTGATTCCTCTCCAGAGGAACCACAGTCAGTGATAGAAGCCCCCAAACCAACAGGCAAGTCCAAACAAAGTGTTCCCAGTAGTGTTAAAAAGACTCCAGTCAAAATACAAGCTAAAACTGCTCCTCAAGTTCGAGGTAAATCCACAATTCCCTCTCAGACTCAGGCAACTTCCTCTTCAGCCACTCTTAAAAAAGAGTCCTCCTTCACTTCTGAATCAAAATCTAGAATTCCTATCAAAGCTAGCACTGTTAAGCCTGATTCTACTGCCAAACGTTTTGAATCTACCCAAGAAAAAAAGCTTAAAGTACCAGTAAAAAAAAATACAAGGAGAAATTCTGAGACAGATGCAAGCCCCTCTGTCAAAACCAAGACACCATCTTCCAAAGCTAAGAGCTTCTGTGAGGGAGAGTCTACCAGGCCATCTGCTAAAAAAGAACAGGGCCGCCCCTTGAGTGCTGAGTCAACAAAATCTAAAGGCTTTCAGTCCAGATTGCCTGTCCGGGGTAAAAGTGGTCAGTCGTCTCATTCATCAAATCCTACTAAAGAGAAAAGTGGCCCACACAAACAGTCCATTGAGTTCTTTGAAGAGATAAGTGATGAAGCAGCAAAACTTGTGGCAAGGTTGGCAAAGGCAGACACAGAGGAAGAACAAGAGGCTGCAGCTGCCAACTCAGATGATGAGAGCAGTCTCATTGATCCATCAGTTATAGAAAGAGAAACTTTTCCTGAGTTGCAGTTCCCTACCTCAGGAGACGTCTTTCCTATTAGACCACTGTGGGACGACCCTGTTGAGACACAGATGCAGCGAATCCCAGACGATAAAGTCCAAAGTCAAGGTATCCCCCCAGTTAAAGGGGCTGTTCTCTATCTCTTGTGCCTCATTAGTACCCTAGCTGTAAAGGTGCTGCCTCTCTGTCTCTTGTAGTTATGTCCCGTTGTAGTTGAAGAATCCATATGGCTGTGTCACTTCGAGCTGTGTTTGTGTTCGTAATGATGTCTCTCTTTCCTTCTATGTGTGCTGAAAATCTCAAGATTGACTTAAAAGCTTTATGGAACTTGTGATTACTTCCTTTAAAGATAAAAGTGTAAATAGTTTTCTGAACAATCACATGTAATATCAGTAATTTTCTAATGATAGAAATGCGTTTTTAATCAAAATGCCACCACATGATCTATCACAGCTATTCCTTACAGACATATTATGTACTTGTCTTGGGTTGCAGTTCCTTAACCTGATATTATGAATAATCAAACAAGCAGTAGTACAATAACAAGAAAGCCAGTGAAGATTTTATCAGATGCCGTTTGTGAATGTAACTTGATTTGGTATACCTTGCGGCTCTGCCCGCTCATGGCTGTTTGGTGGTATTTGCAGTAGATCCACAGGATGAAGCAGAGAGAAAAGAGCAACGGTTGGCCATTATAGCTGACCACCTGGGCTTCAGCTGGACAGGTGAGTCACATCTTACTAGTAATATCAAGCTATATCACTGAAAATACGCATTATTAATGCTTCACAGACTGTCCCAAAAGCACAATTTCAAACCGTTCAGATTTATCTTTGGATCATCATTATGGTTATTACTGTATATGTTCTTTTTTTTTTTCCACAGAGTTGGCACGAGAACTTGACTTCAGTGAGGAGAGGATCAACCTGATAAGGACTGAAAACCCCAACTCACTACAAGACCAAAGCCATGCCCTTTTGAAACTCTGGGCAGAGAGGGAGGGAACGCATGCCACAGGTACGTGATAAGTAGGGTACATACAGTATGTCTCATACAAAGTAGCTCTTATTTAATGTAGAACGGTGGTTCTATTTTTTGTTTCAACAGAAATGACATTGATCAAAAGATTAACAAAGATCAACCGAATGGACATTGTTCACCTCATTGAAATGAAGATAAGCAAGTCCACTCAGGAAGAGACATCTTCGCATACCTATGCAGAAATTGAGCAGACCATAGCACTGGACCATAGTGAAGGTGCACAAGACTGATAATTTGGTTGCTTTATGTCTGTGTCTAAAGTTCTAATTGATAGCTTTGTGTAAAATTCTGTCATGTACTAACACGTCCTGTTTTGATGCCTGCATTGTATCCTTTGTCAGGTTTCTCTGCCCTTCATGAAGACATTGACAGCCCCAGTCCAGGCAGGCATTCAGTGGTGGCACGTAGGAGTCCAGGCTCAGGACAAGAGGTACCCATGGTGTCAGCAGAGGACCTGTCCTCCAGTTTGTCATCACTTCATGAGACAACAGGGCGATCAGAGACAGACTCCACAGCAACAGGCTTTCTTAGAAATACCCAAAAAGAGATGGAGACAACATAGTAAGTTATCCAAAAAGGGTAATTCATGTGACCACGCTCACATTTGCCTTCTTGCTGTTTAGTTTATCTGCAAATATGTATGTGTTGCACTTTGCTGTATGAGCTTCCCAACAAATACCCACCAGAGGAAAAACTGCACTGCTGACTTTAGTTTACAGGCTAGATAACTAAATTACTAGACCACTGTAGCACACTGTTCAAAACGTAAGTCCATATGTCAGTGCTGGCATGTCGATTTCTCCTTGCAATAATAATAGTATACTGGGATATCACTGCCACTGATTTCTGACACCAAGAAGACATGTATTTTGAGTTGATTGCATTTTAGTATCGTTACTGTTAAGTTTACATTACTCATGTTGTTGTTGTTTGGAATATCTTCAGATTTTTTCAGTGTGACGTTATGAAGGAATGCTCTGATTATATCAAAGGCTTATCAGGGTTAATCAAAACAGTATCCAGTGACTGAATATTGAAATGTTTTTTTTTTTCAGCCCATCACAAGGAATATATGAAGAATTGACAGACTCAGTGCACAAAGGCCATTATAAACAAGTAAGTCCTTTCTTCACATTGTACTGCACCTCTCCCTACAATCTCCGATCCCATGTGATAGACCCTGTGTACAAAGGCGCACCGAAGTTAAGCACCCGGAATACCTCTACTCCTTCCCCCACTGTTGAACCATGTTATGATGAGGGGGCTGCTGGATATGAAGGGGCAGAGGAGGGAGAGGAATGGAGCTTGGAGTGTCTACGAAGCACCCATTCTGGATATGGTGCTCATCATTTGTCACCGCTGTCTTGGCAAGAGTCATGCAATAATTCTCAAACAGGTGTATGTGAGAGTAGACCATTGTCTATGAATGATTTTGGAGATAGTTTGATTGAATGTGATCAAGCTGAGCAAGACTTCAGGAAACTGTCTATGGAGCTCACAGAAACCGATAAGTTCTCTGAGGTTTCACAGCAACTGACAAGTGAACAAATGCTTCAGCCTCCATCTTTGCTTCCTTCTGGTCCTATTAATGCATCCAAAGAATCCACGCAGACAAAACTAATTGCCACAAAACACACGGATGAAGTCTCAAGTCAACCACATAACGTCCTGTATGGATATGATTTTGAACTGATAGATTCAGATCGTGATGATGTGTTTATAATGCCCATGAATGCATCCCCTGAAGACTGCATTCAAGCTGGAGTCAGTAAAGAGGTTGTGAAAGCTGCCAGACACACAAAGATTAATGCTTCAAACTCTGAGCATGACATTGATGCTTACCTGGTCAATATTTCAGGTGACCATGATGTCAAATCCAGTCACAGCATATGTCAAACGCAATATACAACCACTCAGGAGTTAAGAGGTCCTTCTGATTACAGTCATACAATTCCAGGTTTAATATCTGAAAAACCAGAATTGAGCCCAGCCACTTTCATTCAGATGTCACATGACTCAGCTTTTGGCCAGGCTGATGTTCAGCCAGTTATATCAAAAGAAAAGGACATGAAAAAAGACCCTAAAAATGAGACTGTGTTCTCTGTACAGCCTGCACCAGAGATTGAAGCATTCAGGTATAGATTCCATTCACCAGAATCCACATCTGAAACCTCTGGTAAATGTTACAGCTTAGTTCATGGCAGATCATCTTCACCTGAATATGTGACTGAAACAGCAGCACTGTCAATAGAGAGTAGGGGCTCATCACCTCAGTCAATTTCTTCAGTAAATGAGCTGAATTTTCTTGCACCTGATTCTCCAGTACCTCAGTTTAGGCCCTTGTCTCCTCTCCCACCCACTACTTTTCCATGGGAAACTGGTGATGTTGGGGTATTTCTTCAGGGCAAACCATTACTGAGTGCACCAGGAGGCACTTACATGCTGTTAACATCAAAAGCAGAAGAAAGGCCATTAGCACCAATGATTTCAAACAAAATACCATTTGGAAGGCCAGTATCACCGGGCAGTGATCATAGTAATGAGATGTCCATGTCACCTCAGTCATTAAGTTTTGACATAGAGGACAGATCATCCTCACCTGAGCCGGTGTCATCAGGTATAGAATTTGAAACACCACCTTTATCAACACCTTTTGAAGACAGGCCCTCATCCCCAGAATCTGTAGCATCTATAAATGAAAAAAAAGCATTGCCACCTGATTCACCTATACCTGAATTCAGTCACAATTTACCTAACTCAGCAATTGTTGTTATAGGGGACAGATCCACTTCACCTGAGTCAGTATTATCAGATGTAGAATATGGCTGCATGTCTCCAGCATCACTTAATCATGAAAAGAGAGCTTCCTCACCTACTTCAGTTGCATCTGACAGTGATTCTGAATCTATTGCACCTGTCGTTGGACATAGAGAAGCTTCCCCTGAGTCAGCTGAATCTGTGCAGGTAGTATATGATTCCATACGTTCTGATCATAGACCGAATTCACCTGAACTACTAGCATGTGATACAGAGAACAAATCAACACCACCAGTGGAATTAGTATGCGAGTATGATGATGACTGGGTTATTATATCTTTGTCTGGTATCGAAGGAAGAACACTTTATCCAGATGCAGTTCCTGTCTGTAGACCAACATCTCCACAATCAGTGACGTTAGACTATAGAGAATCCTGTTCTGAATCAGAAACCTTAAATGAGCGTCTGTCCCCAGATTCTCCCGTTCCACAATATACACCATCTGTGCATCATACTGTCACTATAACATATCAGTCATCATCACCAGAATCTGTGCTGTCAGATGCAGAGTGTGAGGCTATGCCGTTGCTGTCATGTTTTGAGAACAGGCCATCATCTCCTGAGTCTAGTAGCTTCATAAGCGATCATGGGCTACTGCTAAATCCTGTAACTGGCCTCCCTCCCAAAGAAGACATGGCACTTCAACTGACACAAGGTGGAATTGTTTTAGAAGAGGCATGTCTTAAAAACCAGTTTGAAGCAAAATCTGATGTAATTGTTTATCTAGAAAAGCCAAAAGCTGAGGGCAAAAATACAACCTATATTCTGTCAAAATCTGGAGAAGAAAACCCTAAGAAACATTGTGAAACTGATGCTCATAAGATGCAGTCAGTAGTAGTGCCTGATGACAGTCACTCTGACATTGTATCACCATCAGCAGAAGATAAGGTTTTGCCAACTGATGTAATTACAGAAGAACTATCTCATGAGGTGTCTGATGAAGTAAAATCAGATGAGAAAATTCACAGTCCTGTAACTGAGAAGGAAGAATGCGCTAGAAACAAAGTATCTAAGAAATCACTCAAAACTGATGATGAACCTGTGCAGACTG
The DNA here is from genome assembly GCF_001952655.1 of Monopterus albus. Lineage (NCBI taxonomy): Eukaryota > Metazoa > Chordata > Actinopteri > Synbranchiformes > Synbranchidae > Monopterus > Monopterus albus. The sequence goes on along the minus strand of NW_018127905.1, from coordinate 850,669 downwards.
TTACATATTATCAAAAAGAATCCTCTGAATTTATAATTAAAACACCTGAAGAGATACAAACATCTGGTAAAACCTTGTCGGCTCCTTTGTCGCTGGAAACTGCATCTGATGATCGACCTTTGTCATTGGCGTTTACTACAGATATCACTAAAGATCAGCAAATACATGGAGAGTCTTCAGCTTCTGGATCTCAGCATCATAAACCTTTATGTTTAACAGAGTATTCAGTGTCAGTCTCCCATTCAGAAAATGATGGAGAACGTTGGAAACTCATTTCTCAAATTCATGACCCACAGTATGTAGGAGAGTTTTATCAAACACATCCAGTTGAGGCAGCTAGAGATGAAAGTGCTACTTTACAGTCAGAAAGTCATCAAAGATATCTTTCACCAGGATACTATAGACCCACGTCCCCACAATCACTGATGGTGCTGGAATCACTCAAACCAGATTCATCCCAACCAGAGAGATCTGTAGATAGTCAACGAGCTTTAACACCAGATTCCCCTGTTCCTCAGTACTTTGCCTCTCTCTCTGGAGCCTCCCAAGTTTATCACAGATCAGTGTTAACAGAGTCAGCCCTTTCAGATCTGGAATTGGAGACTGATTTAAATGCATCATTTCTTTTTGAGGACAGATCATCTCCTGATTCACTGTCATCTATAAACATATACAGGCCACTCTCACCTGACTCACCTGTTCCTGAGTTTAGACAGTTTATAGCAGAATCAGTTTTTAATGCTGCATTGGACCGGTCTTCATCACTTGAGTCAGTAGCCTCAGATCTAGAATGTGGGACATCCTTTTCATTATTATTCACTGAGAACAGACTGTCTTCCCCAGATTCTCTTGATGAAAACAGGCCACTTTCCCCTGAGTCACCCATTCCTGTCTTTTGGCAGGCTTTACCAGAATTTGCTGTTTCGACCACAGTGAAAAGGCCCATTTCACCTGTAGCATTTTGGTCAGATCTAGAATATGGGGCTGTGTTTCCATCACAACTGTGGCCTGAAGTGAGACCATCATCACCGGATTCAGTAGTTTCTAGTGATGACGATACAGGTGACTCAGTTATTGAATCAACCTCGATTATTGCCCACAGATCATCATCTCCTGAGTCAGAAATTTCAGAGGTTGAATATACACAACTAAGTGAAGATATGCGTATTTCTAAGCAGAGACCCAACTCACCAGAGTCACAGGTATCAGAGACTTCAGAGGGGCTATTGGGTGGTAGTAATAAATCTCTAAAGGCAATCAGGGTACCAGTCTATAGACTTGTTTATGATGCTGAACTTTGGAAGCTCATTTCTCAAATACATGATCCTCACTATTTCGCGGAGTCATTTTGCAGTAAAACTGGTGTTTTTGAATATGCTGGAACTAGAACTGAGTATGTTTTAGAGGATTCGGGTGTAAAAGAGGGAGAGTCTGTGGGTGGTGTGAAGTTGGACATTGACGATTTATCTGATTCAGTGCGAGCAAAGACTGAGGGGGAAGATATACCAGTATCACCTGATGCTGAGGCAGAATACAAACCTTTATCATCAAGTGAATTGACATTAATGAGTGCACTCAGGTCCTGTTCTCCTGAGTCTTTGAAGGACTTGTCTCCAGATTCCCCAGTTCCCCAGTTTTCTGTTGACTTTGCTCAAATTTCACACTCCCAGCCATATTCAGAATCAGCAGAGTCAGATGAGGATTCAGACCATTGCCTGTCCTGGGTTTTCGATGAAGTTATAACTTGGTCACCTAGTTCTCCAATATCTGTAGATGAAAACTTGACAGTACCACCTGACTCACCTTTACCGGACTTCAGACCTGCACTACCTGAATCAGTTACAGCTGTGATTGGGTACAGATCCTCTTCACCAGAATCAGTACATTCAGATATTGAATATGAGTGTTCAGATTCAGTGGTCTTTACAGATCAGAGAACAAACTCACCTGATTCAGTTACTTCCATGTTTGAAGAAAGGAAATCAGCTGCTAGTGCAAAATTTAAAACAAACCAGCTGATGTGTCAACTATATGATCCTCATTATGTAGGAGATGCTTTTACAAAAAGAGTGTTTGAATATGTGAAGACCACTAAAGAACATGCTTCCCTTGATTTACATACAGAAGCGTCAATATTGCCACTAGATTCACCTGTTCCACAGGTCGCCACAAGAGTTGTTGAACGTTTTCCATCATTTATTAGGTTAATGTCAGCATTTCCTGAATCAGCTATGTCAGAAGTCGAATGTGCTGATTTGGTTAATTCCCAACCTGATACTGAAAACAGACCAAACTCTCCAGAGTTATTAGAGTCAGGGGTTGAAGAGAGACCTCTGTCTCTTGACTCTGAATCTGATTATAGGCCTTTCTCACCAACATCACTAATGGTGTCAAATTTCAGATCATTCTCTCCTGAATCAACTGGCTCTGTAAATGAATTTAGAGCACTTGCAACAGACTCTCCCATTCCAGGGTTAAGACTGGCACTACAAGGGCCTTTTAACACATACATGGACTATAGGTCCTCTTCACCAGTGTCAGTGTCATCAGATTTGGAAATGGACATGGAATTACCTTTATCAATGTTATTTGAGGACCGACCATCATCTCCTGAGTCTTTAGCATCACTCAGTAAATACAGGCAACTTTCACCAGATTCCCCCATACCTGAGTTCATATCAGCTTTGCCAACTCCATATGCTGATATTAGTGGTTACAGGTCATCATCGCCTGAATCGGTGGCATCGGATATAGAATTAGCTCCACTAATGTCTCAGCTGTTTGAAGCTGATGAGAGACCAGATTCTCCACAATCAGTCTTGTCTTTCTGTGAACACCAGTGTTTGTCACCAGACTCTCCGATTCCTCAGTACCTTCATACCGAACCTCCTATGATGGTGGTTATGTATAGATCTGCTTCATCTGGGTCAGTGTATTCAGATGAGGATTTGGAGACTGATTTATGTATCCCTTGGCTTTTTGAGGACAGAGCTGAATCTCGTCAGTCAGGGGCATCTGATTTTGATCTTAGATGTTTGTCTCCTGATTCTCCATTACCCCAGTGCACCATGAGTGCACCTGCTATGTTAGAAGTAAGACACAGATCCTCATCACCTGAATCAGTATGTTCAGATGAGGATTTGGAGACTGATTTATGCATCCCCTGGCTTTTTGAGGACAGAGCAGAATCTCGTCAGTCAGGGGCATCTGATTTTGATCTTAGATGTTTGTCTCCTGACTCTCCACTACCCCAGTGCACCATGAGTGCACCCGCTATGTTAGAGGTAAGATACAGATCCTCATCACCTGAATCAGTATGTTCAGATGAGGACTTGGAGACTGATTTATGTGTCCCCTGGCTTTTTGAGGACAGACCAGAATCCCCTGATTCAGCTGCATCCAAAGACGAGTTTAGACCTCTTTCGCCAGACTCACCCATTCCTGAATTTGCACAGGCACTGCAGGAGTCCTCTGTATTACATACCGACTATCAGTCTATTTCACCTGAGTCCTTCTTGTCAGATTTGGAAATGGAATTATCTTCCCTAATGGTCATAGAAGACCAACCTTCATCACCTGAGTGCTTAGTATTTGCAAGTAAATACCCAAGACTTTCTCCTGATTCCCCTGTGCCTGATTTTAGACAGAATCTGACTGAGCCATATCTTGAGTTCAGAGCTTACAGGTCATCAACATCTGAATCAGAGCCTTCAGAAATAGAAGATGCTTCCTTGATTTCACAGGTATTTGATTTTGAGGACAGAGCAGAATCCTGTCAGTCAGAGGTGTCAGACTCTGATTATAGATATCTATTGACAGAGTCTGTTTCATCAGATAATGAAGAATTGATGTTGGCGCCCTTATCCTCAATATGCGAATTCAAGGCTCCAACTTCCGCTGAAGCAACCGTTGGTAGCTCTGTTGTATCAACAACTGTTGCCCCTAACTCACTTGAGGAATCAGCCATTATGGTAGCGGAGTACAATCTCATTTATGATGCTGAGTTATGGAAGCTGATTTCTCATGTGCATGATCCCCAATATACAGGAGAAACTTTCAGCAGTAAAACTGGGATCATGCAGTTAATAGGCAGTACAATAGAATATGAAAGGAGTGTTCCAGCTAATGAACAAGAAAATAAAGTAAAAGATGAAAATGAGCATGATGCTAATAGCACAGTACCACCTTTGGAAGTGCCGCGCCACTTGATTATAACAGAAACGTCCACAGTCATATCTCACATGCACAATACAGAACCAGCTCCACCAGTGTTTGAGCACATTCTGTCTTCACCAGCATCTCAAAACAGACAGAACAACTACACATCAGAAATGCCTTCCCCTAAGGCACAAACAGATTCTGATTATGATTTGGTAGCTCTGTCTGTGTTACAGCATGATGATCTATGTTATTCACCAGAATCCTTGATCAACGACAGACTCGCATCTCTTAATTCGGTCACTGTGGTAGAAGAAAGACCATCATCACCAGAATCTGTTAATGAGTTAAGACCTCTCTCACCAGATTCCCCCTTGCCTGAATATACAGTAGCATTTCCAGAATGTGTAACATCCATGAGATCAGCATCATCTTCACCTGAAACTTTTGCATCAGATATAGATTACTTGCCACTGGATTTGGAACTTGCAGAATGCAGACCATCACCTTTAGAATCTTCACAATCAGGATCAGAGAATCAGTTTGAGAGAGATAGGCCATTGTCATCTCAGTCACTGCCTGAATACAGACCTATGTCACTTGAATCAGCCATGCAAATGACTGACAAAAGAGCATCGTCTCCAGAGTCAATGCCTGAGTTCAATGAGAACAGGTCTCTCTCTCCAGACTCTCCCATCACTCAGTTTACAGTGTCATTGCATGAGTACACCACTACATATGGGTCTTCATCACCGGCATCAGTAGGTTCAGATTTAGAGTGCGAGCTTATAATTACATCATCCAGTGCCATTGAGACTGAGAGAGCATCCTCGCCAGATTCCATTTCCTCTGTCAGTGAGTTCAGGCAACTGTTCCCTGACTCACCAGTGCCCGAGTTTATGAGAATATTGTCCTCCTATTTTATGGATCCTGTCCCATTTGATATATCACCTTCACCATTGTCTTGGTCATCAGACTCTGAATTTGTTGCTTCACCTGTTGATTGTTGGATTGGAACCAACCCAAGGCCACTAAGTCCTGAAACTGTTGAGTCAGAGGAGGAATTAGGATTCTGTTGTGAGAGTACCGATGGGTTAGTCTCTAAACCAGAACCTTTGAGTCATGTGACATCTCCTTTATTACCTGAGCAACATTTATCAGTCCCTAAGAAAAAACAGAGAGCTGTGTCACCCTTACCACATCAAATGAGGGAGATACAGTCGAAGAAAGAATCAGAGGTTTTTACATATGACAAATGGATGCAGTGTGGATCAGAAGCTGAGAGTATCTCAGCTTTGCCAACCACTGTTTGTGAAGATGACCTTCAGAAAGACTTTTCTATGAAGCCATCACCAGTTCAAGATATAAAACGAAAGGAAGAGAAGGTCCTACACATTAGCACCAGAGAACTAAAGAGCAAGACAGCCTCTCAAAGGGTAAGAGTGAGAGCATGACAATCCAGCAAACTTGACAAATTTATTAACATGCCGCATGGATGAAGCGAGTTAACACTGTGTTACACTCAGGACATGTTTTGGTGAAGTAGTAACAAAATGGTGTGTGTTGATACACTCACGTTGCCCATAATATATCTGGAATGTGAAGAGTTTGGATGGAAATATTACTAATCACTCTTCATTCAATTCTCATCTATTTGTGTGATGGTGAGATGCTAAGGTTGCATGCTTTGCCTTAATTGTTCTAAATCTCATGAGTTGTTGGCTGCCCAGTGATAAGTTGGTGAAATTTTAAGTGTATACCAAAATGTTTGCTCATTTCAACTGAACTTATTTAGGTCATGTTGACATTCACTTGCAGGCTGCTCCTCATACACCAGAGGAAACACAGTTTCAGACAGATGATGAGGTGAAAAGCAAGCTGTTGTCTGCTACAACAGTGACGCAAGACACCAGTGAAATAAGTGTGCAATTCAGTGATGGCAAGACAATGAAATCAGTTCCTCTTCAGCTACCTGACAAGAGCGTATACACAACCCACAGAACTGTTACTCCAGTTCTACCTTTACCTGAGAAGACATCCTGTGTAAAGGCGGATAGATCGCGTGGTCACTCAGAGTTGTCCCCTGCGGAAACGCTGTCCAGTGAGCTTTTCTCACCCATGTCGAGCCAGCGTGTGGTACCACCTGATTATGAAGCAGTGTTTTCAGGCCATGAAACCCAGAGAGTTTCTGAATGTAGCCAAGCCTCCTTGGACGATTTGAGTCCAGTATCCCCAGTGTTCAGTGACTCCGTCCCAGCACAGGTCATGACTGAAGCTACTGCCAAGGCAAAGGCTGAAACTGCTGAAGAGTTCACATTTTCTCCAGACTTTAACCGAGTCCTCTCAGAATTTGAGAAAACAGTCTCAGAATTTGAATCAGAAGAAGCAAAAGGCCAATCTAAAGAACTCAGTCAGGGTTGTAAGTCTCCACAGCACTCAGACTCGGAGCTGGAGTTCTTTGACTGCAGACAAGCCTTCTCGGACTTCTCTGAACCAGAAGAGGTCAAACTGGAACATGAAATTACCTATCGTGTCTCGGAGCCTCCTTCCCCAATGCCTATTAGTAGCCCTGATATTGGCTTTCTGAAAGAGAAGCGCTTCTCTTCTGGAAGTGAAAGTCTTGGTGAGTTTGCTTATGATTCAGAGGGCTCACAGGAGGGCCGTGGAGCTTGTGACTTCCCAGTGTGTGAGGAGCTTCCTCCCAGAGGTCAGGCAGGGTATTACGATGATGACGACTTTCTGGGAAGGGTAAGAGGTTTGGCATGAGCGCACTGGCTGGTGTCTTGCCTGGTTTAAGGCTGGTCCCTGTTGTGCTGCATTCAAGACTCAGGACATTAAACACATGAATTGACACTTTATGAATTAAATGAGGCTGATGAGTGCTTTTGTGTGCATGAGTGTCTAAACCAAGAAAATAATAAACATTTTAACAACTGTGATGAGTTGCTGTATTAAATGTCAGAAACTGAAAAAGTAGTTTTTGATGTTGGTGTTGTGATGTATTTGCTGTTCCTCATTTTGAAGTCGGCACCAGTGGCATTTACAAGCTGCTTTAAAGAACAAATTCTGTAACAGCTCTTTGTTAACATCCGCACCTGTTTGCATCTCTTCATTTCTGCTTGTTGCTGTTCCTGTCAGTGTGTGAAATACCCGCTGTCAATGGGGGGATCTCATGCGGTGTAGCCCCGCTTCAGCCACACATGAAAGGAAAATTCTAGTATATTTCAACATAGCAAATTTCTTTCACAATGAAAAATAATTCAGTGATTTTCAAATGTTGTATGAGAGTCCCACCATATTTCACACGCTGGTTCCCATTCTTGCATGTTTACGTCGTTTGTGTATTTGCATAACTGTGCCTTCTCTTCATCTCACGTCACTATTTTGTGTAGCCATCCAATTTAATTTCATTCCCTCATTCCATTTGTATAAGAACCTTTCTGGCAAGTAAACATAAAAGTGAGGTTAAGAGGAAAGAAGGAAAGAATGTTTATGTCGTTTGTGTATTTGCATAACTGTGCCTTCTCTTCATCTCACGTCACTATTTTGTGTAGCCATCCAATTTAATTTCATTCCCTCATTCCATTTGTATAAGAACCTTTCTGGCAAGTAAACATAAAAGTGAGGTTAAGAGGAAAGAAGGAACAGCGCTGCCTGCAGTAGCGAGCTCCAGTAACACTTAACGGAGCTGATGTTTTGACCCGTGGTGGTTGTGTGCTGTCTCCCAGGAGATAGCGGAGGAGCTAGGGATGCTGTCCTCTGATAGCTCAGAGGAGGAGGTGCTGACCACCAGGGTGGTCCGACGGAGAGTTATCATTCAGGTAAACAAGCACGATGCAGCTGTGCAGCCAGTGCACTGTGGAGTGATGCAGGGTTAGTAGGGAGCTGAGGGTTAGTGTTGATTCTCATGCTGGGCTTCATTTAATGGGTTAATCATACACAGACTGTCCCATACTACATGTGTTTGATATGACAATACTGTTTTCTTGCAATGCAGAAAGTAAACTTTGAGTGGAGAACATCTAAACCACATTTGTTTGTTTGCAGTTTGTTTCTAGCATTCGCTTTTTAATTTTGTCATATCAGTGATACTCTGTTGTTATAGAAATGTTTAATATTGGAAAAATTAAAGCCACAGTGTGATGAAAGAAATACACTGTTTGATATAGATGTACTGTGATCATGCACATATATGCAGGACTGTAATATGTGTGAACTGACAGCAGGTGTTTTGTGTTTTTACAGGCAGACACCCTTCCAGATATCCCATCACAGACTGTCACTGAGGAGAAGTACATAGATGAGCATGGGAACATGGTAGTTAAGAAGGTAAGGGAACATTTAAGCAAGTCAACAACATCAAAATGTCAAAAAAATCCCTGTAAAACCAAAGTATTGTTCCATATGCTGAACATCATGAGAAATACTTATTCTCAGATTATCCTTATTCTCTTTTTGTCTTGACCAGATCACACGGAAGGTGATTCGTAAGTATGTGTCAGCAGATGGCACGGAGACACAGGAAGTGACCATCGAGGGCTCTCAGCAGGAGTCGGTGCAGATCGAGGAGGGAGACAATGTCTCCAGAGTGGTGAAGAGAACCGTGCTTCATAGTGAGGGAGATCAGAAAGAAGTGAGTGTCATTTTATCTTCTACTTTAATATGGTTTTAAGCTCTAATTGGATTACTGGATTTCTATTATGAATTATATTAATGTGTGTACTGAACAAAATAAAGTATTGCTAGGAATCCTTGAAGGATTCAGTTATCTAATCCTAGTATTGTTCCTCATTGAGATTGTACCTGATATGTTTGTTTTTACTTTTGATAACGAACAGTCTTTTTGCTGCATTCAAGAGCTTTATGAAGTTTGGAAATGCCCACTTCTGAGGCAAAAATAGGTAGCTGTGGCCAAAAGCAAGCATGAACTGCCTCGCTGAGATGTCCAAGTTGCACCTCACATAACCGTAAAACATACTAAAACCACATCTATAAAATACCTGTGTGCAAACATGTATTTGAAATGTAAAACCTAAAGTATGTAAAGTTGGCAAAGTTCTATGCAAGCTAGCTAGCTACTGCTGCTAGCTGTCATTAAACTCATTGATGTTAGCATTGCCTTACCAGCTACAGTATAAGAATCTTGGAATTCCTAGCTTTGTTTAGCAAATGTAATATACAGCTAATTACCAAGCCTACTAGAGCGCTAATACAGTACAGCGAATTAGATGAAACAATAAGAGTGTGCAGTCCAGTCATTTGGCACAGCGGTGCTACCAGCGGCATACTCACCAGTGCAGTGGTACAATAACATTGTGATCTTTAGTAGGTGCTGCCTACCATTATTACAGTTGAGACTGATGGGATGGGCTTTACTGGTATTCAGCATTAAGAGTACTGGATATGTTGAAACTTTGACCCAGGGACAGTATTAGATTAAACACTGAGGTACTGTAAGTACATAGTACAATTTCAGGTGCCTTGATTTTTGTCACCTTCTCTCTAGTTGACCCTCTCGGAGCCCCTTGCCCTGGGCGCCGCCACAGCTTCAGAGTTTGAGGTGGAGCCAGTGCAGGGTCGAAAGGTCAGCAAGGTTGTCAAGACGACGGTGGTGAGAGGCGAGAGGATGGAGAAACAGACGGGAGACACCTCACTGGCTGCAGATCTCCCCTCAGCCAGAGAGGACTTTGAGAAGGTCAGTGTGTCTGAAGTAGAAAAAACAATTCTATCAACAGCTGATCTCACACATTTATCAGGTACTTTATCTGATGGTGATGAGAGGTAGTGCTTTCACTGCTGACTAAAGATTCTTGTTAGGTTCTCAGTGTTTGTCATTCTTCTTTCCTCCTTCTGATCCCACTCTCCTCCCTCCAGGCATTGAGTTATGCTGGAGTCTTTGGGAAAGTGCTCCTGCCTCATGTAGTAGAGAAAGAGATTGTGCAGGACGACGGTTCTGTGATTAAAAGGTTGGGCTGAAGCATGGGAGTGTGTAGAAATGACCACAGACACTGTTTTGTTAAGAAGGCTTAACATGGAAGCATGGTGTCATTCACCTCTGTAAACATAATGTCATTTGATTTGATGTGTCCTTTGCAGGGTTAAGTGGCAATTAGAAGCTTGTCAAGGGATAATGACTGTATATTTTATAACCAGGGTATTTATTTTTTATAGTTTTGGTCTTTATTTTTATTAGTTTTAATGTTTTACTCATTGGACTTTTTGCTGAGATCTGGGGTGCAGCAACACCGTTAGACACAAGCTTCCAAGCACTTAACAGGTTTAATAGTTGTAGAATATTTATTAGTTTTCAAATTAGTTTGTTTGTAGAAACAATATGATCATTTCACTTAGAGTGGAAAGGTTATTGGGAAGTTTTCAATCCGTTCAACTCAGTCACATTACTATCGTCATCTGCCACAGTGTCATTCTTGATACTACCACTGGGGGTCACTGTAGCCAATCCCAGCCCACACTGGGCGTGAGGTGGGGTACATGTGGGCAGGTCACCAGTCTAATCACAGGCTGACACACAAAGAAAGACGACTGTTTACACTCACATTCGCACCTACAGACAGTTTATATTCACCAGTCAACCTAACCTGCACGTGTTTGGACTGTGGGAGGAAACCGGAGGAAATCCCAGCAGGCAAGTGGAGACCCTGTAAACTCCACACAGAGCTTATTTGATTTATTCTTTTCTTTCAAGCATGTAAAGACAGTTGATATGTCAACACACATAATTTTACACATATCCAACAAATGCTAATCCAATATCAATTT
>NW_018127905.1:832994-839380 GCF_001952655.1 Monopterus albus | reverse complement strand
GATTCCCAAATACCATAAATTTAGTTTTATCCAAATTCAGAGATAGTATATTACTATCACACCATTTCTTTATCTTCTCAAGTTCCTGTGAAACCCGTCCAGAGAGTTGCTGTAGGTTTTCACCCGATGCCCATATGAATGCCAAACATTCATTAGGTGTTGTAGATGTAAGGATTATATGTAATTTTATATCAATTTTTTCAGATTTGATAAGGTTGACTTCTATACATCCTGCCTGTCATATGATTTCCTCATTTATATACAGTACATGTTTGTAGTGGTTTTGCTGCTTCACCATGTCTTAAGCACTAAGCTAGTAAGTACAATAGTTTGACAGGATTTTGATCAAGCAAATGAAAATAGTGCCCACTTTGGAATATGATTTGAAATATGTCATGTGGACACTTGCATGGTGTGTGTTTGGTTTCTAATGGTGTTTATGGTTGGCTCTTAACCTTTTCACTCTGCTAATTTGGTATTTGGCCACATCTAAATATCATTTTAACTCATACTCTGAATATGACCAGCTCAGCTTTATCAGCTCGAAGACCAAAGCAACATCCAGTCTGATTGCTGAAAACTGGCATCATAAAAGCAGAAATTACCCTTTGAAATAATGCTTGAGTGAAAATAAAATGTGGAAGTTAACAGGATTAAGTAAAATTTCAGGATAATGCATTTTGATTTTTAAAAAGTATTAAACAACTTAGGAAATAAGATAGTTTTACCCACAGCAGGTGGCCCAGCAGTAAAAGTTTGTGAACCACTGTCCAGGATCTGGTGAAACTCTAACTTCTTCTTGTTTTGTTCCTACAGAAGCCAGATGCATAAGTCACAAACCCAGAAGAGGACTGTGGTGAGGGATGCCCAAGGGAAGCACGTGCACTTGGAGCATCTGGACGACACCCCAGAGGCCCTACAGCCAGACGCCCTGCAGCAGTACCTGCACCAACTGCTCCAGCGCTACTCTGAGGACGAGCAACAGGAGGAGGAGGAGGAGGAGGAGGAGAAGGCCGCCTTAGATTGAGCAGCTGCTTCCACTAATCTACTCCCTACATCTTCCACTAAAGCCTTTGGTGACATACTGTGCGCCTCCTCAGATGAAAAGGTTCCCTTCCTGCTGTCCTTGCTGATCACTGGATTGTTTCACTTGTTTTCATCCAGGAACGGGACAGTTTTTGTGCTTTAACACGCTTCTTCCCTCACACCGTTTCATTTGCTCTTGTTGTGACCAAAGATAGCAACCATTGTTTTTGTCTGACTCTTTTTTTCGGTGTTTCCCGTCTTTTTATCTTTCGGCTGCTGTGGTGTGGTGACGGTATGATCAAAGTCAAAGGGGGCATCTGGGACGTTTACCTCATGCATGGGCCTCTTCTAGAAGAACGCTTGTAGACATTTGTACATAGAGGAGATGGCAAAAATCATGCTTGGATTGGGGAAAAAAGAGAAACTTTTCAAAGCATTTAATTAGCCCACTTAAACCTGCTGTACATGCACCGATTCAGCTGGACAATGGCCACCATACAGATGAGGTTAATGTTACACAGAGTGGAGTAAATGTGTATCATCATGGACTCTATCTACAGCCAAACGCCAACCTGCTGATCCGTTTATCAAGGCTGTGTTATCACACCTTGTGTCTTCCCATGATACATCTGCCCCCCCCCTCTTTTTTTGTTTGTCTGTCCTAAACGTGTGTTGTGCATTCATATTTTATCTGTTGCAGAGCTGCCAGCTCTGTGTGTGTATATACAGTGTGTCTAAGGAGAAAGTAGTAACGAGGAATGTTTGGATGCGCTTAACCCTCCTTATACATGTAGCTCATGTCATCTGTTTCACCCCCCACGTTCACCTTCCTACTTTCCCCACCTCACACTGCAGCAGTGCTCATATCCTGTCCTCCATAAAGCCTTTTAAAGGATAAAGCTGGCTGTATTTTCCTTACTGTCAACAAATCCCATGAGCACAACAAAACCACAAATAGTCTGCTCCTACTAACAAGTATCCAAAACCTGACATAGCTTATTCCTCTGTGCCATAGAGTGTTGTATGCATGGTGTATTTTTGTAGGCCGGCCCAGAAGTTAGCATCACCCCAGTTCCCTCAACAAAAAGCCAGTGGAATTTCTCCATAGACTTTCAGATTTATGCAGAAAATAAGCTGTAACAAACAAACAAACAAACAAAAAAAAGCTTATGACTTTTACACATTTTGTTCAGTAAGATAATCTTCACATGGTAGCCTAAATACAACATCACCGCCGCGGCTTCCAACTTAGCGCACTTACTTCCTCTAAACACTTTCCTTTTAGCGTGTCCTGATCTAGCTTGTGATCCTTAGAATAGTTTGCAAGTGTGTGAGTTTAAATACAGCAAGACTGTAAAGGTGGGCTAGTGAGTAGCTGAGTCTGCATATTCAGCATGTGACGTTTATTGTCCCCGACATCCGCTGTAGTCTCATTTAGCCACTTGTTAGTAATCGTCTTTTTTAAGACACGTAAAAGCTTTAAAAATCACGATTGGGGTATTTACTGACATATTTTAATTCATAGAACTAAACATGAAAATGTATTGGCCTGTTGTTCTTGTGACCTTATTTCAGGTGTCTAAGCAGAAACCCACTGAAAAACCCAGGGAAGGGGAAATGCAAACATGCTAATAACTCTGTTCCAGGTTTTAGGACTCACTACTGCTGCATTCTCACTACTGCTCCACTGCTGTTCAAAAACACGAGTGAGTCACACTGTCACACTACCATTATTTTTTTGACTCTGTATCTCGTACATCGTCCTGCTGTCACAAATATTGGATTAAAACAGAGCTGAAAATAGTCCCTAACAAATGTTATATTAAAAACTACAGTGCCCAGTTGTTTTAGGAAAATGAAGTTATATATTTGTGAGCGGTCTTTAAGGAGTGTTCAGTTGCAGAAATGGGTTTGGAGCTGAGAGCCACAGACAGGGTAGGCAAGTCAGAAAGCACTGAGAGATGGACTGACACATTGTTGGTTTTCATGTTTATTATGGGATTTGTTGGCAGTAATAAGATACATAATAACATCAGACTTACCCTTCACGTTGTTAGCCATCAAGCATGGCCTATAGATGCTTTGCTTTAACTTTTACTTATCACTGCTGTTAAAGCACTGACACAACTTTAATTTGAAACAAAGACTAACTTCCATTTTCAGTTATCACATCAGTACTTCCTTATTTATTTATTGCCATCCATCTGTGACTCTTGTATACTCCAGCTGTTGAAGTGAGAGTTGAGTATGTTTGGATGTGTTCTAAAGAGTAAAGACCAATGTTTTTTTTTTTTTTTGTTTGTTTTTTTTTTTTGCAGTGCTAGAAAAACTGCTTGAATTGACTGAAGTATGTTTGGTGTTCATCCACAGTTGAGACATTATGTAACGTATGATCCTCACCTTGCCATCTACTTTAAGTGTCATCCAATAAAAGAGCTGTCAAAAAGAGACCATTGATTTGATAAATGAGCAGCTTGTTTCCATGGTGATAATATATACACATTAACAGTGCAAATATCTATTTGGGCATGTATGACGTTATCAAATTATTACTAAAAATAAACCTAAAACACTAACGAGGCATAGCAGCTGCAGTGTGTACATGGCAGAACAATAAAACTGTACGTGTCAAATGTGAAGTGATGTGGTTCTTTCTCATCACAGCTGAAAGCAGCTGGTCTGTTTGATGCGGACAGGAGATGTCTTTCACACAGCTGTTTAACATTGGACAGCGCAGGGAGAAACGTGAACATCTGGAGGATTTTTTTTTTCACCATAAAACTTCGTCAGCTCACCAGACCTTTTCCCGCAGCAGTTGTTTTGGATAGTCACGGTAGAACAAACACACGTGTAGCTGACAACGTTCGCGATGGCTTACATAAATGGAATCCAGCCATCGCGAGCGTTGTCACTTACACCTGTGCTTTTCCTACTATGAAGTGTAAAAATGTACATCCTCTGCTGTGCCTTCTTGGTGATGGTGCTGATGTTGGACGTCCACTTCAGGTCCCGGGAGATTGTGGAACCTTGGAACTCAAAGGACTCCACTGTTGATACAGTGTTCCTGAGTATGGTGTAGGGTAGGGGGCCTCTTCCTGAAGTCCCCCGTCATCTCCACTGTTTTGAGCGTCTTCAGCTTCAGGTTGATGAGACCTCACCACAGGACCTCCTGTCTGTAGGCTGACTGACCACAATCTCAGTGAGCTGGGTCAGTTTGGAGTAGAGGATGTACAGGATGATGGTGTTGAAGCTGAAGTCCACAAAGATGACCCATGTCCCTGGGGAGTCGAGGTGTTGTAGGATGTAATCCAGTGCCATGCTGACTGCATCATCCACTGACCTGTTTGCCTGGTAGGCAAACTGCAGTGAGTCCAGCACGGGGTCTACGGTGTCCTTCAGATGTGCCAACACCTGCCTCTCAAAGGACTTCATAACCACAGATGTCAGGTGACAGGTCTGTAGTCATTCAGTTTGCTCAGAGGGTTTCTTGGGAACCAGGATGAGTGTTTGAAGTACAGTATATTATTATAGCTGTGTTTCCACTGTCAGAACCTAACAAGCAGTACACCCTATGCTTCCATTAACCATCACCCAGCATAACCTCAGGGGTTGATGTGGGCCATCCTACTTTGCTTTCCCACTGTATTTTGTGCTGTTTGTCTTTGTTTAGAGGAGGGAGGTGCTGTGCTCCTCACACACCCACACAGCTGAGCAGAGGACGTGAAGCATCAGTCCACACTCCAACAATCAACCAGTATCAGAAATTGTATGAGCAGTTTTATCAAACTGCTGTTGAACCAGCAGAACTCAGACATGCAGAAATGTCATGTCTCCTTCGCTTTGCCCTTTTACCCCTAAGCCAACAAGAAAACAAGCAATATGGAGTGCCAAAATGTTTATAATTAAAAAATGACTATGAAAAAACATTTATTTCAATGAATCTGCACAACGTATGACCATTAAATTGTAAAAAAAATTGAAACATCTTTATAATTAAGGTCATTATGAAGTTGCTTTCATTAGTTTGAAAAAAATTGCTCATTATGAAATATTTCATGATGCTTGTTTTCACAATAAGTGTTTATTGCAAAACCCCCTTTTGATTTCCAGCCGTTTTTATTTCAAAATGTCGTTTTTCCAAAGTTCTATTTCAGTTCTGTTTTCCCCAGTGCCCTTTTTATTTCATAATGCCATTTTTCAGCAGAATGACTGTCTGTCAATCAAGACCAGGGGGCGGGACCAGTTATGTGACTGGCTGCTCGTTCGGTATCGATTACTTTTCCTTGTTCCGTTTTCTTGGCCCTTACAGCTTGCATAGGCTAGATAGGCAACAGTAACGAGAGATGGCAGACTGAGAGGTTTTCCTAAGTGGAATCGTTTATCAGCTGATACTATTTTGAGCCGGACTGGATGGTATTTTTGAAACGCTCGGCCTGATAGCTGTTCCGGATGTTATAATCAACAGTCAGCACCGTGCGCATGTTGAATCTGCCCAGGAGAGTTTGTCTTCCGATGCCAGAAGTCCGCCTCTTGAAATTCCAGTTGAAGCACTACAAACTGTAGTGCTTTCTGGCATAAACATCCGAGATCTAGCGAATGTGTTTGCTGTATCACTCAGCACTTTTCGGAGGAGAATGGCGGAAGAAGGCCTAAGGTAATAATGGTTTGTTTATGTCTGCACATTGTTCAGAAATCACCCTGCACCTATCTTAGTCAGATGTTGACATTAATATAAGGATTAATATTCATCTGAGGAAAATATTCAGGCTTGCTTTCTTCATTAAGGTTACCTGCTGTAGGGTATATGAAGTGGGGGCTGCTAATATTATAGCAGTCCCCGCGTTCAGTGCCACACTGTAGCTCAAAATCTGGAAGCAGGGGAATTGTCCTAAATTATCTTGCAGCTCGTTAGCTAATAGTCTGTGTTTAAGAATACGTTTCCTTAACATTTGTACTGTGCAAAGTTCAGTGGCTAATTATAGTCCGACAACCGAATTTCTGGCGCTAGCATAAATAAGCTAAACCTTTGGTAGACATGCTTTTCTTCTTCTTCTTCTTCTTCCAGCTGTTCCCGTTAGGGGTCGCCAGAGTGAATCATCTGTTTCCACCTAACTCTATCCTCGGCATCCTCTACTCTCACACCAATTAACTTCATGTCCTCTTTTAGCACATCCATATATCTCCTCTTTGGCCTTCCTCTTGACCTCTTGCCTGGCAGCTCCATCTCCAACATCCTTCTACCAATATAACCACTATCCCTCCTCTGCACATGTCCAAACTGTCTCAATCTGGCCTCTCTGACCTTGTCCCCAAAACAGCCGACCTGAGCTGTCCCTCTGATGTGCTCATTCCTAATCCTG
>NW_018127905.1:817144-830750 GCF_001952655.1 Monopterus albus | reverse complement strand
TACATTCAACATTACCCCTTCAATTTCCAACTTCAAACTGATCACCCTGTCTGACACTCTTCTCACCTCTAAAATATTCCTCACAAGCTCCTCCTTCAGGATCACTCCTACCCCATTTCTCTTCCTGTCCACACCATAATAAAACAGTTTGTATCCACCTCCAATGCTACGCACTTTGCTACCCTTCCACCTGGTCTCCTGCACACACAGTATATCTACCTTCCTTCTCTCCATCATGTCCACCAGCTCTCTAGCTTTCCCTGTCATTGTGCCAACGTTGAGTCCCTATTCTCAGACCTATACTCCTGCCTTTCCTCTTCTCTCTCTCTCTACGAATGCTTCTGCCTCCTCTCCTTCTTCGACCTTGTTGTCCAATTTCTGCCAGCACCCTTGTAGGTCAACAGCACTGGTGGTGGTTGTTGTTAACCCGGGCCTCGACCGATCCTGTGTGGAGTTCACACTGATGATTTGCATGTTTAGATTTGGCATGTTTTTACGCCGGATGCCCTTCCTGACACAACCCTCTCTATTTATCCGGGCTTGCAGCCCCTGTGGCTAGATTTAAACCTTTGGTAGACATGCGATGGGGAAATTCACACCGTTAAAGCAGCAAGGGGATAAATAGCATAACATTAGATGGGAAAGTCGTAGTTACAACAGATATGATCTTAAATAGCTGAACTAGTTTGCACAGTATACATTATAACTGAGTTAACGATGTGAAATGCTTAAGCAGTCTGTTGTATGAATGTTCAGTTTCCCTATTCGTTAAGCTAGCAATTGACTAGAAACAGAGGATCTTTTGTCATAAGTTCTTTATTCTTTTGACTGTGATATTCTCCCATTGGACATGAAGATTTGGACGCCGTAGTCCTGGATATTCAGCATTGTCACCCAAGTGCTGGCTGCAAACTGATGATGGGGCATCTATAAGCCAGAGGGATACAACGTTCACGATGGCTTACATAAGATGATAACCTTGTGAAGTTATGTGTGAAACTACACCATCTAGCAGAGGAAAAAAATAGGATTAGGGCTGTTTAAGAATGAAAATTAACAGGACTGTTTACTTAGTTGATATAGTGCAACAACACTTTATGGGTAAGTAAACATACTTTGTCTGTTGTCAGGATTTCGACTTATGGATTCCATGAGATGTCAGTCCAGAGTTGTCCCTTTAGACCGCGAGGTGCCCTGTTCCAGGTGCAAACTGCCTTTGGCTTATCGATGCAAATCACAAACTAATTCGGTAAGTATTTAACATCACTTTTATACATTTCTCATTCGGGCTAACTGTTACAATGCCTGTTTTTAATTTTAAACACGTCTTGGTCCTGTTCTTCAGAAATGGCTTCAGTAATTTAGGCTAATATACTGCTCCCAGGCTAAAATAATGCTGTTATTCTCATCCAGCTAATGAAGGTTTGATTTGTTGGTTGAAGCTGTCTTGTGTTTGTGCATTAAATAAATGCAAAGAGTTCCTAGATGAAACCATGATTAACATTTGTTTGATTGGCTGAGTTTTGATCGTGTGATTGCAAGTAGGGATAAACAGAGTGGGCAGCTGTGGATCAGGAAGTGTTCTTTGGCAATGAGTGACGTTTGTATGTCACTATTGATGTCTTTCCCCTTATGCATGCAAGAGATTTTTAAAAGATGGTCATTAACCTACTGGGAAAAGCAAATGTCTTTAAAATCTCCTGATAGGTAGCATTGGATGCTTAAGCAGTTTTCAGCTAAGTGAGTTCTGCATTTATCATTGGTCAATAGTTTGTTCAACTGTGACAAATGTTGCATTGTTTCCATAGGTTCTGGCTCTATTGCTCTTTCAGCAGTGTTTATTGTATGTCAAAATCGAGATTCTTTTGTTTTTTTAAGAGGACAAACCTTTGTTTGGTTATATCGTGTCAGGTATAGGTTGTTCAGGTGGGATAAATAAATGAACATGATTCTGCTCGCGTTCTCATCTGTGAGAAAATGAGCAAGTAAACGACTTCCTGGATGCGGTTCACTCCAAATTGTCTTGGTCATGATCCAACTAGTTGTAATTAAGTTGCACTATTGCAGGTTTGGGTTTAACGAATTGTTGCTCAGACAGCAGCTCCAGATAAATTTTAAGCCTGCTTTGAAAAACCAATAATAATAAGAAAAAAAAAATCTGGAATGACGTCAAAGCATTATCCTATTCTGGACAACATGGATATCCACATAGAACATAATCATGCCAGCTCCTTGCAATGTATGTCATCTTGCAGGTTCGCAGTGGAAACTGTGGTCGGGTCTGAGACGGTAATGTGCTCAGTAATGCACCTAGAATTTTCATTCATGCTATTTTTTTTTTTTGCTTTGACAGCTGGAGAATTGTCCATGGTGGGATGGATGCTTTTTGAAGGCTACTTGTCTACCTCCACGCTACCAACACAGCCACAGCTGTTTTTGATGGTTTCTTGTCAGAAGTCTGGCCATATGGCATACCATCACAAGTCTGGTAAGTAAGGCAACAAATGCAGTATGCGTAAAATTATGCTTTCAGGCTCACAGAAATTGGATGACGGTCCAAATGTTACTGTTATTAGATCTGATCTGTGTTGTTTTTTTCCCCAGATCAGACAAAGGGAGGTGAAAATGTGAAGGTTGTTCACTTCATGGTCCAGATGATGGGGTCAGAACAGGAACTCGCGTTACAGGCAGAAGTGTCCACAACCAGCGGTAGGGACAAAAAAAAAAATCCCCTCCACATCAGCCTGAACACCACAGTGTAGCCAGTTTGAATTATTATTTTGGACAGTTCAAAATATATTTACACATCATCATGTTCACTGTGCCTTGACTAATTGAAAAAGCTGGTTCACACAGTGTTTTTAAAAAATGAACAACTCCCTTTATTTGTATGTCTTCATAGCATTGAGCGGCTGTGGTGAGATGTGTATGAAAGTGTCCCGTCCTGCTGGAGGCCCAGGGGCTGCTCAGTCCTGGTGAAGAATCCGACCTGCTCGCACTGCACAGATCATATTCACCATCAGCTCTGGTCACTGGTGGTGGCATGGATTCAACAAGGACTGAACAGCAGGCAACCGTTCACCCCTGCAGCTGTGGTTACTGCACAGAAAGGAAGAACAAGAGTTTTCACAGGTGCACGGAAATATTTGATCCATTTATTCTAAGATACAACATGTTTACTGCTCTTGTGTCAGTTGGTGCACCGAACCATTTCCATATGAGAAAAGTCAGAACTCTGCTTTTATCCTTTCGTTTTAATCAATGTGATAAACAGAATAGATTGATAAACATTTTCAGTAAAACTGGTTTGATACCTGGAGAAAGCTAATCCTGACTCAGGATGTGCAAAAGCAGTTACAGTGGAACCTTGGAGCGCGAGTATAATTCATTCCGGCAACGTGCTCGTATATCAAAGTGAATTTCCCCATAAGAAAAAATGGCAACTCAGATGATTCGTTCCACACCCACTTATTCATATAAAAATGATTACAGTAGTACAAAGTACACTCTGCTTTTATCCTTTCGTTTTAATCGATTGATAAACATGTTCAGTAAAACTGGTTTGAAAGCTAATCCTGACCGTTCTTGTATCTTACGTGAGGTAGAAGAAATACTGTCACACATGCTCATCTTAAAATGGGTAATGTTTTGGGTTGACCGTCACGTGATGCTCGCCAGACAAAGTGTACATACTACTCGTATTGCGAGACCTCGCTCGTATATCGAATCAAAATATTTTCCTCACTTTGCAAAATACTCGCAAACCAAGATGCCACTGTACTTTTAGCTAGTGCTCCATCCACTCAGTGCCAGATGATCGTTTAGCCCCGACTGAGCCTTAAAGCCCATTGTGGACCAGATGCACCAGCTGACCTGACAGGAGGAAACATGTCTCCTGCATTCAACACCTTCTTGTATCTTACGTGAGGTAGAAGAAATACTGTCACAGCCTAAATGCTCATCTTAAAATGGGTAATCTTTTGGGTTGACAGTGACTGTGGTGTGGACAGGACCGGACCACGTAATCACCGTCCATCGACTATGATCACCATTCCTGACATTCAGCTCCCACTGGCACCAGATGATGGAGAACTTGCAGCATTCCCACTCACTCACTCAAGCTTTGGTATTTTACTTTGAAATGGATTCAACGCTGTAACACTTTGAACCCAGCGGCTGCAAAATGTGTGACGATTCTCACTCCTCCTTTTCAGTCGGTGCTCAGGCAGTATCCTGTAAAGCCTGTACACACTGCCCACTTACGGTCCCAGGTGGAGGATAAATATAAATCTGCTTCTAAAAGGATCCTTGTACCATAGCTTCATGTTTTGGAACATTATCACGCATCATGTTCAGTTATTTTCATCGCTGTGACCAGTAATCCACAGTGTCTGTACATCTATGGCTACAGCACAGACAGAAGATGATGAAGCTAATGTAGGACTGACTCAACAAGATGTAACAGCAAATAAAACAACGCAGCAGAGCCATGCCTTTCAGAACTCATTCTTTCCTGTTACTGAATGTTAACAGTGCCTTAAAAGTGACGGGAAGCCAAAAGGGGAAACAAGTCAAATTCATCCCATTAGAAACCGTATAAGTGATGAAATCCGAAACCTTTACACTTATTGGTTTTAGACCAACAAATGTCAGCTACATTTCTGTTCAGATTTCTTTGTTGACAACGTGAATGTCTACTTACTCAAAGGAACTGGAACTCATGCTGGGCGTCAGTATCTTTGTACACTGAATGCACAAAAACAATGGGATGATGCACTGCAAGAAGAAGAAAACAACATTAAACCAGGTAGGTTAGTTAATACATAGTGTACTCATCAATCCTGAACCAAAACCAAAGTAACAGGAGCTGAGAAATGCCTGAACGTCAGTCAAAAATGACACAGTTACAGTAGTGTGCAGGAAGACGGAGTACTTCCTGCCATTTCTCTGGGCAGGACTTCCCAGAGTTGTTCACATGATGCTACAACCAATAACAGTAACATTATTACATATAGCAATATAGTTGGTACATAATGAGTAGCTTGTAATCAACATATTCACTCCCTCGCTGACTAAACATTTCCTCCATCTGTTCAGAGATTCCTAAGTGGTAGCTGAAGATCACTGTGCCTTTTCATGTTTTCTCTATCCATTTTCTAGAAGGGCCAAGTGTAATTTAGTGAAATAAACATAAAAACTGTAGTTTCTGGCCCTCCACAAGCCAAGTGCCCTGTAATCACTGCTCTAATCACTTTTATAGTAGGTTTTCAGCATCTGTGAGGATCCCTTTATGAATTCAGATGTGCACAAAAAGGTGAATTGACACAATGCGTAGGTCCAGTTTTTATGGACTATAAAACAGTCCATAACTAAAGCTACTAAACCTAATCCACTAATTGTAGTGCATTTGAAAATCATTTGTACTGAAAGCTGCACGTCACTTTACTGCAATACCACAAAACCCATCATTTCTTGCACTCGGCACTGGCCCCACAGCTCTGTATTGTGTTACTGACATAACTAGCACAAGATCAACTTCAGAGAAACCTAATTGTAAAGTTTTTACTGCAGTTAACTTACCAAGTTCAATGGAGGACTGAAGGTACCCTGCCTCTCTGCACTGGTCCTCAAGAGCATTCTTCCTCCTCATCTTCATCCATGCCAGACCAAACTATCCTTTCTAGGATAGACAACGTATAACAGTACATCTTAAGTTCTGTGAATTTGTTTACTTGGATTTTTTTTATGTTGTGAGCCTAAGACCATCAGCAAATTTAGACTATTATTTTTATTGTTAAGACTATAATGACTGGGACTACAGGGGCAAATTAGGCGCTCAACTAACCCCAGCAAACCTACAGTCCAGTAATGATTTATGCCAACAATAATAAATGTGCAATCCAATGTAAAGAAACAAAAAAAAATAAATTTCAGATGATACCTTACCTCACAACTGGGAGCGGTCTGGGATTCTCTTGGTAAGAACAGAGGAAGCATGGCTGGTCCTTCTGTCAGAAGTGGCCACACCATAGTCTCCTTGAGCCCTTCCCTCAGCAGCTTGACTTGAGGTTTGTATTACAACCTACACTCCACAAACAGGTGATCAAAGATGATCAGCAATTGTAGAAAAAGCATTTCAAACTATCTTGTGAGCGTGCAGAGGATTTCTTTAGCTTTAAGGAACAAGTGCACTTATTCACATCTTAAACATTGCTGTGCATCCAGATCTAAAAAACTAAAATATTTGTTGAAAATAACTCATTACTTACAGCGTCGAACAGAAGGAGCTCGATTGGTTTGTGTGTCCCCTGGCAGGTCCCAACACAGAGCAAGCTTGAGGACGTTTCTGTCAGTTCAGCACTGCCATCAAGCTACAGGACATTACAAGAAGTTGTAGATTAACAATCAGTACAAAAGAGCGATGTCGATCTAAATCTGTCGATGGAGTATAACATGTTAACATTCAACAACAAACAGTTCATCCTTAAAACGATTACAACTAAATACAAACCAACTGAATGGTGGTATGAATATCAATATCAGGGCAATCCTTAATCTGAATTGTGGCTGTTTCGGGTGAACCCCCAAAAAAGGACATGAAGGCTGCATCATATGCATTTCATCGTGTGTTGTCCATGATGAGGGTGTGTGCGTGAAGTGAAAAAAGTAGCGGCTTATAAGTCCGGAAAGTGCGGTAGATGGAGTGAGGTGATCTGGCTCACCATCAAACTACAGTATCTAGTCAAGTCTGTGTTT
Source organism: Monopterus albus (assembly GCF_001952655.1). Lineage (NCBI taxonomy): Eukaryota > Metazoa > Chordata > Actinopteri > Synbranchiformes > Synbranchidae > Monopterus > Monopterus albus. The sequence continues at coordinate 823,994 of NW_018127905.1, read as the reverse complement.
CCTGAACAGAGTACAGCAGGATAAACATGTGTACAGGTAGTTCAACACTTATGTCTGCTCACAAAAGCTTGAAATTGTTCATTATAAAAACGTTGCAGAATTCTCTCGTGTATCAACCATACATGCATATGTTCCCAATACAAGTATAAATGTATTACTTAAAGTTAAGATGAAACTGCACTAGAGAAATCATTTTTGAGAAAAAGAACCCCATCACTCCTTCCCCAACAGCAGCAAGAGAAAAAAACAAACAAACCCTATTACATACAGTATAATTATTGACCCGACTATCACAATGCCTGCCTAAGTTGATCTTCTCTAAGAGTCTGAGGTTCAGCACCATTTAATGGGCTAAAAGGGAGATTAACAGAGAGCTTTATACCATTAATATATTAAATAGTTTTACAGCTTTGCTTTGGCACGCCACAAGATCTACAGCCACGGTGTCCAGGATGACAACAGCAAATCATTTCACTGAAATTACAGCATCATAGAAATGACAAGAAAACTCCTACCTTGTGCAGTTAACGGTGCGGTTCCTCATTTTAAGGGAATGTTTGTGTCACAACTCAGGCATTTTAAGAGTGGTCCTTGTTGCTGGAGGGTTGTTGGACTCTACAGGCAATATGAAAAGAAAAACTAGTTGGACAACAGCTGTATGTTTAATTTATTAATATATGAAAATAGGAAATTATGATAGAAATCATTACTCACATCTTCCAGATCAATACCTCTCTGCAGTAGCCTTATATAGACCATTGCTTGACCAATTCCACTCAGATGGCTGTGAAGGTATCTCGCTGTATAACCAGCGTCTGGGATAGAGCACAGGTTACGGCTTTGTGTTGTACCTGAGATTCTCAGTAATACAAATGCTCCTGTGTCTTTTAGCTGAGGGAAGGTATCTTCAATCTAGTCTTAAAAACATCTGGATCATCGTCTCTTCCTGCAAAATAATTACATTACATACATGCATTAATACCTAACTGACTTTCAATATAATGTATAATGAATAACTTGTGGTAACATGTTAAAGATATGACACAAGTAGCATCACCTTGAAATGAGATCCGGTTCTCCCCACGTCCTGCAGCTGGTAGTTCACATTTAACTGCTTCGGCTGGAACTGTGTCTAACACGTGATCACATAAGAAGAAGAATGTGTGTGTCAGTGACGAGGCACGTCCCCCTGGCTGGTGGAGATCCCAGAAATGAAAGTTGAGGAAGGTATCACCTTTAAAAAGTTCTCAGGGGTTAAATCATCATCATCATCATCACGGGCAGTTTCGCCTATCTCTCCCATACATGCTTATTTTGCTTGTTAGCAGTGGAAATATTGGCAATGTCATGTAAAACTGTGGTTTGAGTCGTCTTGTGTTACAATATACAGTAAAGGTACAAAAGCCAATCGTGCAATGTCAGTATAAAAACAGAGGTGTTGTGCTATTTAAGTACCGGAGCGAACTAGTATCAGTAGAACCCAACCTGCTAGCTAGCCCGAGATGGGCCTGGTTTTATTGTTGTCTTTAACTAACGCCAACGTTACATCACTGGAAATGTTTACAGTTTTGGCTGTTCCAAAAATGAAAAGAAATGAGATGTCTGCTGCCTCTTCCTATGTATCAGTTAACGTTAGCTAACAAAACAGCTACAATGCTACCGGCAGCTTTTAAGGTGGAACGTTGTGTTTCCTGTTGGTGCACGAGTCGGTGCCATAAACCAGTAGAACACCGACGGGCATTACACCTGTGCTATCACATCTTTGTGTTTCTGTTACGAAGTACTAAACCCTACAAGACTGTAAATAACAAATTAACGTCTGACTGACTATGGTGATAAAAAAAAATCCACTGGACATGTAGCAAAACTAATCAAGCTGTGGTAAAGTTTAACGTTACATACCTTGTACGTGCCTTCGTGTGATGTCAGCTGTGTTGCCATTTGGTAATGGCTGGACTACTGTGATCTGAGCTTGAACCAGGGATGACTTCATTACAAAAACATTGCCGCTGCAATATTCTTTCAAGCTAAGGTAAATGTACCTCCCCTAGCAGTTTAGCAACCTCTCCGAATAACTCGGAAACGAACTTTTCTTCCTCCACCTGGCCCGTTTCGGGTTCGTTTCCGGTCTTCCATTTATTATTCGAGGCGCATACTACCACCTATCGTACTGGAGTAGTCAATACACCACTAGACCTACATTGACATTGTTAATATGCTGTTGCTTACGTCTGAAACTAAGAGCAGCCAGTCACATAACTGGCCCCGCCCTCTTGGTCTTGATTGACAGATAGTCATTATGCTGAAAAGCGGCATTATGAATTAAAAAGGACACTGGGGAAAACAGCACTGTGAAATAAACTTTGGAAAACGGAATTTTGAAATACAAACTGCTGGAAATTAAAAAAGGGTTTTGCAATAAACTCAATGTGAAAACGAGCATGATGAAATAATATGATGAGCAAAATTTTAAAACCAATGAAAACTTAATGAGCCGAATTATAAAGACGTTAAAAATATAAATGATTCCAGATTACACATCCGTTTTTTTGTTTGTTTGTTTGTTTTGTCGACCGACAAAACAGTAGCAAAAGAATACCAAATGAAACCAGTACAAACCAAGTCATTTGGCATAAATCACATTTTATTTGATATTTCTTATACATACATTAGGCTTGCCCCATCATGGTAACATTGAAGTTATACCAGGGTCCCATTGAGTATTTTGACACATCTTAGAAAGATAAAAACAAAGTGATGTTTGCAGGACAAATATGATTAAACAAAAAACAAATTCTCTGTATCTTAACTGAAGAGCGATACTAAAAGTACATAATTACAATAACATAACTAATAAGAATGGTGATTTTCTGGTTGGTAATTTTGGCTAGAAATTCAAATCATAGTTGCAATAATTCATAGTAAACTTAGAGAACCAAACATTTTGGCTAAATTTGGCATCAGTGTGAACATGATTCATCTCAAGCCTTGTCCAGTCTATAACGTGGTGCTCTACGACACTGGCTTCCACTCAAACACAGAATAAAGGTAGCATAACGGAACAAGGAATAAAGGAAGATCGCCAATCAGGTTTTAAAAGAAAGCAATGAGGAGTTTATAGATATGCGTCAATATCACAATATAAAAAGTAAACAAAACTGGCAAAATTCACATAATTAGCTCCTTATGAAAATATGGTTTAACTGGAAAGCGTCAGAACAGCCTATATGCATCTCTACAGTTTACACTCCATCACATGCTGCGCTTTGATGATGGAGGTCCAAACAGACAAAATAAAACATGTTTTAAATGATTTTCCCTTTTAAACATGTAGTTATATTTCTAGTAAACGTATTTTGTGCTAACGGCCAACCACAAAACAGATTTGTAAAATTAGCCAACTCAGTTCATATGGATACTGCTAAAGATTAAGCAAGAGAGCGATTTACATCAATTACTAAAACCTATACATCACCAAAACAAAGCAAGCTTGTGTTGGAGCTTTAATCGATGGCAAGTGTGAAAAGATACATTAAAAAGCAGATATGTCATATATTGGTCATTGTGCCAGAAGGCGAAAACATCACTACAACTCATGAGTTGGCAGTATGTGCAATATTCAAATGAAAACTCTCACTACATGATAACTGGAAGTTTCACATATTTCACCAGCCCATTAAAAATGAATCATCTGGCTCCTCTGAAAACCACTTCTACTGAAAATCCTCTGAGTAATAAAACATGCTGTGGACAGGAATATTCCATAATGAACACCACACTCTCACTAAAAAAGACAGATCTTTTCTCCCTCCTTTTACCCCCAACATGTACAATAATCTTCAGTCCAGCAGCGACAATATGTAAACAACACACTGAGAGGGTGGAGCCTAGCTATCATGGGTAGGGATTGGCTGAAGGATCTGATGGACACTTGTTAGGCAGGATGCAGTCGGCTGACTGCCGTAGGCTGGAGGGGTTGTAGTCAAAGATCATTCTCTCAGCTGGAACACAAATCACATGCGGAATGATTATTAGATACACAGTGCTTACAAACTATACACTTGTAAAACAACATTTTACAAAGACTGGTAAAACACTCTTACTGTTTCTGCTGCTGTCAAGAGGAAAACAGTGTTTGATCTCAACTGCAAAAAAAGCCAAATAATGAATTTGTACTATGGTTTTGAATATAAACTGAAAAAGGAGAAATTATATTTTCTTCTTTCACTGATCTATTGGTAAAGCAAAGTGTTCTGCTACCAGAGAAGTGGTGAAATCAAATGGTTAAAACATATACAAAACTTAAACTCCATTGAGAATTTACATTATGCCTGTAGCTGGAAGTATTTCACAACCATTTTTTTACTCAAACAATGGAAAACTGTTTTGGAGCCTCATTTGTACAGTATGTATTAAAATGTGCTAGTAGTGAATGTGTTTGGCAGTAAATTTTTAACATTAGGTTTATGAGAAAATGGTGGGAAAAGACTGAACCAAGAAATCCTTCACAGTTCAGCAGCTGGGAGTAAAGAAAGGTGCAGTGCTTTCTACAATGCCTCATGATGCTACTATCCACATTAGACCCTCGTTATTTTATAAGAATATGTTTTGTTGTGTTTAGGATACCCATCATTATTGTCAGCCACACACAGACGCTCATGAGGTGACCTTACTTGGTGGGCACAGTGGGTGAGCCAGAGCGGTGGAAGTGGATGTTCTGCCACTTGCTGTCGCGGCGGTGCCAGATGCGGGTCTCCTCTGACTGCATGGTACGAGGCATGCCGTTGCTGTCAATGTACTGGGTGAGGCGAATGTAAGCGATACAGGCGGCCTCCTCCCCGATCAGGTGGACGTGGGGATTTAGAAGGATGGTGTGGATGGGTTGCTTCCCCTTAGACAGAGCTGCAGGAGCAAATAACATGGAGGATGCAGAAAAGGTGGAACAAGAAATTAAGAACATTGAAGAAAATATAATCAGTGTAAAACTCTGCAAGCAATTGCTTTTTATAAGTATCTGTCTTCAATCATATTTTGAAGGACTGCATGATTTATTTTTGAAGATTTTCCACATCTTTCCAAAACATATTGCATTTATTTAAATGAAAAAAACATTTGGCACAAAAATCTAAAAGTTGTTGATCATTTTACATTTAGATGCACATGATGATCCACAGAAACATTTTTGGATGCTTATATTAACATTTCTCTACTCTTTTCCGGTGAAACGCAGATTTGATATTTTGATATGTGTGAAGCTAAAGAAGCTCAAAATACAATTTTGTTGGGCGTTCACTCCAGTTGACAAAAAAAAACAAACACTTCATTTACAGTACTTTGTAGTTGCTTTTTCATTTTATTGTTTGACACTGAAATTAAATTCCATTTTCTTCCACTGTTCTGAGGTGGAAGATAAAATCTCAGAAACCAAGATCTCTAAACTCTGGACAAATAAAATCTGAACTACCACTGGAGGTGCTGTGTGTGAAAAAATGACTCTTTAAATATTAAATGTTGTGGAATTTTTTCATCGTAGTCAACCTAAATCAACGATCTTGTAACTTTATACCAGTGGAAACTTAAATTTATTACCATTCTCAAAGTAGAAGCGGTGGAAGTCGGTCCCTTCAACCAAGTTGCCCAAGGCCTCAGGCTCAAAGGATGTGAGGCCAGGATCACATATCTTCCTGAAGCAGTACACAAGAGAGCAGGTTACATTAACAGAAAAATCTGAAGTAGAAGTCTGTCAGATAACTAAGGTATTTGTAAATGAAACTAGCTGAACTGACGTGTAGGCCTCAAAGTCTCCATTGTTGATGGATTCAATCAGCTGCTCAGTGACTTTAATGATCTCCTGCTTACGAGCTGAGACACACAAAGACAAACCAAGGAATGTTAGAGTCGATTTGGATACAAAACCCCTGAGAAATATGAAAAGAATCACAAATTAAGGTAAAAAAAAAATGGACCAATGTGGAACATGATGACATCAATCGAACATCACATCAGGAAGTTCAGGGGTTTGATTTTGATTTGATTTATTTATTCTTTCAAGCATGTAAAGACAGTTGATATGTCAACACACATAATTATACACATATCCAACAAATGCTAATCCAATATCAATTTGCTTATACCTAGTACATGCTTGAATGGAGTAGGAAGAAGTCAGACTTATCCAGTCCTACCCCATGAATACAGCAGACAAGAAGGATCTAATGGTACTTACTGATCTCTGGTCAGGTTCAGGTGATGAGCCCTTCTCTGCAATTCTTCTCCTGTAAGACAGAGTCCAGAATTATTTCTGAAAAACAGTTGCTATTTTTAAAAACATATCATCATGTTTAATGTTAATATCATAAAGCACAGACCACACAATTCCTCCTGAACTCCACATTTTTAAAACCTAAATTCCTTAGATTTCTCTAGATCTTACAGTGATACTTCTCTGTCAGCAACAAAGTGCATTTAAATTACGATTTTACTACATATCATCTCATAATACTGAGGAATAGTGAGAGTGATGAGTACATGAACTTATTCTTCAGGTGGCACAACAAAATCCATTGCGACCAACATTGGGGTTTGCTAAATCTACTGTATGGCAACTGTGTCAAGTTTCACTTTTCTGTAGTATATGAAACAAGATCTGAAATTCATTCATATGACTCAAGTGCCTATTTTGAGACGTACTGAATCGAAGAGTAATATATGATGTGTCGCTACCTCCTTGCTAACAGGGCACTCATCTCCTCCATGAGCCCTCCTCCTCCAGGCAGAGGGCCGTTGCCTCTGGCTTCAGATTTGGCCCCTCCAGCCCCTGGCATGGCTGCTGCCAGAGCGGCCGCCGCCT
>NW_018127905.1:810294-814401 GCF_001952655.1 Monopterus albus | reverse complement strand
GCTCATCAGCCCTCGCAGATATCAATATACCAGCGTATTTCTTCATACATCTGAGGGTCCAGCGACCCCTTCATACTCTCCTTGTCTCCTCTGCATGCTGGTCATAGGTCCTGAATCCTGGTTCTGAGGTCTGGTCACTAGTCGATCATACCGCAGGAACATGATGTCTCCCCTCTCCCTGGCCTCCCTTAACTTCGGCATCAACTCCCTTCTTCTCTTCATCACAGCCTCGGTGTAATCTTCATTTATATAAATATTAGATCCTTTAAGCTTCTTTGCTTGTTGAGGGAGCTGCTCTGCTACATACGAAACCCTGACCCATCATTTACACTGTCACAGGTATGAATGAAGGAAAGACTGGCAGGAGGTTAGTCAGTAGCATAAGACGACATCAAAATTACCTTTCATGCTAAGCAGGTAAGCTAGGAAACAATGAATGCTGCTTGTTGTTGTTGGTTCAAACGCTCATCAGCCCTCGCAGATATCAATATACCAGTGTATTTCTTCATACATCTGGTGGAGTCAGTCATGCATGTTTGTGTGGCTATTTGTTAGGACACGGACATACTGTACAGTCCCTAAACCCAACGATCACAACTAAATGCTTAACCTCAACCCCTAACCTAACTAATTCTAACTTGAACTCCAAACCAAGCCTTAACCTTCAAACAACCCTTTGAACCTGTGACACCATCACACTACTCACCATACTGTACAAGTACACACACACACAGCAATACTGTAAATCTATTTTTAACTTTCCACTGTTGTTCCCAGCTAAGTGAACACTTAGAGTGAGCTGCGCAAAAACTCCCTCAAGTGACACTAAAATCAATAAACTAACTGCAGAACAGTGAAATGTTTGCTTTGAAACTTCCCTTCACTGACAGAAACCAGCAGCTCCAGCAAACAGGCTTGTACATTAGCAGATGAAGACACCATACATGTTCTGATAAGGTAAATACCAGAATACCATCTTCTGATTGGCTGGTTTTGTTGAACAGCATTCAACTGTTCATGGTGGACTTTGCTTTGTAGATTAACTCGATGCTGACTAGGTTCATACAAACACTCCAGCTCTGGTTGCTTATGTACACTATGGAGCATACTAGGCCTCTTATGAAACTGTCCTAACATTTGGCAGATACTTTTGTCCAGAGTGACTTGTTTTCCCCCATAATCACACACAAGGAAGTTTGGGGTTCACTCCAACAAACACCACCACACTGAACAAACCACCCACTGTACCTTCTGAGCTACAGCTACTAAATGTTGAACTGGTTGTCTATAAGAATCATTGAACACGCTGAGACAGTTTGCTTGGTGTAAACTACAACAACCGCATATATTTAGATGACATAGTTAGGTGTAGTTACCCACACATTACTGGATTACTTCCACAGCATCAGTTTCACTCTTCTGTTCTATACTTAAATCTACAATTGTACTGCAATTAAAAAAGTGTAAATAATTCAAATCTGAAAGAGAATTCTTTTCATAGACCACCTTTATAAGAGATCTCTGTAAAACAGCTGCCAGGCAAAGCAGGTTCTGACTGAACAGACTGATGGTATTTATCAGTGGCACTCAATATGAAGAGCTCAGCTTCCAGTGGAATACTGCCAGCTGTAGAAAAGTCTTTTCCTCTGGGACCTCTTATTCAAGTATGGACAGGCATGCAGACGCTCACACTGACAGAAGCATACATACACAGATGGTGATAAAGACAAACTAAGCAGATAAATGGGCATTTGGCAGTGGCACAACTTTCAGGCCAGAAGAAACAAAACAGAGCCAGTTAGTGGAAGTGTTAGATGAGGAGACACACACAGGATTATATTATAAAATACATGACTCATACTGTGCCACTACGTATTGAGAATCATATTTGAGAACAATACATTGTTTTTTGTGCAAACCCTTTACTGACACTATTGCCAAGTTTCTGTACCATAAAACAAAATCATTCTTTCAGTACTTGAGTAACAAGTATAAACTTGTTTTTCTTCCAAATCATTTTTTTGGTCAGAGTTCTTAAATGGTCAGCTTTGTCTATACAAGAGTTGGGTCTGTTGGTGGCACCTGGAAGTTGGCTCGTCCTCCTGGATCACGTTCTTCTTTATTTATTCAGGGTAGGCTCTCTGAGAGGCTTTTGCAGTAATGCTCTGATCACTTTCACACAGTTACACACATCCACACCTGGAAGCTGCCCAGTACAACCACAGATTGACCTGTGACCACTGAGCAGCTCCACTGGAGCAGTTGGGGGTTAAGGGCCTTGCTCAAGGGCACCACAGTGGTGTTAATGAGGGTGGGACGAGTGTGGTACCGTCACCTAACCCAACCATTTTTGATCCTTCTGGTCCAGGGACGGAACCAGCGACTTTCGGGCCACAAGCTCACTTCTCTAACATATCTTTATATGTTTAAATATAAGAGTTTACAAACTACTCTAAATCTATTATGTTTATTCTGTACACCTGGCATCTATTGCACGCCTGTCCATCATGGAAGAGGGCTCTCTCCTCTTTTGCTCTTTCTGAAGTTTCTTCCATTTTGTTCTCCTGCCAGAGTTTTTATTTTCCAATTTATAGAGGTCTAAGGACAGAGGGTGTCATATGTTATAAAGACTGTACCTGCATAAACGTCTAAAATGGCAATCATTTGGGTTTAAATCAGGAGCCGTCTCATGAGAGAATAACTGAACAAGAATACAAATGTGGCAAGGTATCAGATGCCAGCTTTTAGCATCCAATGGTTTTTGATAGTTTGCATTACAGATGTTTTTATTGCTACTAAAAAGTATTGAAAAGTTTGACACCCAGCCCTGGTGAGAGAAGTTCATCTTTTCTTCATAAAGTTCCCAACATTGCTAAAACTGAAAGTCTTAACAGACAATAGGTTTGGTTTGGCTGTCAGGAGTCTTATCATATTCACAATGCTATTTAACATAAAGTGTTATTGTATTCCAGACAGATGGTGCCCGATGAAAGCACCGAATGTACAAAGAGAAAAAACTAAAGCTAAAGGACAAGTACCTCGGAGTCTGTGTCACAATTTCCACCACAGGCTGCTAAAATCCTTCAAATGAAACAATCTAAGAAGGAAAAATCTTTCTCATATTCAAACTGTGGCAATAAAATGACACTGTCTTCTGATCTTCAAGGGCAACAAACCAAAATGGTCAAGGATCACTGAGTTGATACTCCTGAAGAGATGCGAGTGTCATAACAGCTTCTGACCTATATGAGGTGCTGTAAGGCAGAAGATTTGCACTCACATAATGGATGAGTTGTGTTACAGAAGACTTTTTATCCTAAATTGTCTAACTGGGCGCCAAGCCTGCGGAGCTGAAACAGTTGAGGGCTGATTTAAGGTGGGATGAAAATCAAGATCTAAAACCAGATTCAGTTGTTTTACAGAATGAATGAAATTAGAGATCAAATGTTTCCTAGGGTTATTATAAGTACAATCAGTCTTATGTGGTGAGACCACTTTGTTATCAGAAGTTTGATAACATAAAAATGCACTGGTATGTCTTGGCATGACATATACAGTACAGCTCAGTAGTTGCTATTGTTACACTCTAGCAGCTGACTTGGGGTTTTTATGCAAATCTGCCCATGCAAACACTCTTGGTTCTTATTTACAGTGTAAGCTACTGTATATTCTCTCCTCATCAACTGGACCACAGTTCAACTAAATTACAAATCTCTGGGGCTGCAGTTTCATGTGTTGGGATGGTCGGAAAGAAAGACCAGAAAAGAAGATGTGAAGAAGAGGAGCAGGTAGGTAGTCACCAGTGCCCACAGGATGCACTGGCAGCACTCCTCACCATTGAGCCAAAAACTGGAACGAGCAGGAGGAGAAGGTGGAAGTGGACTTGGACAAGGAGGAGGAGGAGGTGGAAGAACGACCAGTCAGACCTGGAATGATCTAACTGCTTAAGGTAGTAGATTTTGAGACTGGAGGAGGGAGAGTGTGTTGAGACGAAAGGGTACAGAGGAAGAAAAATGAATGTACTGGAGAAAGGAAGGAAGTGTAGATCGGTGTAGTGGAAGTATCAGGAATGACAGGAAAAATAAATGGAAGAAAACATGAAATGAA
>NW_018127905.1:800979-810264 GCF_001952655.1 Monopterus albus | reverse complement strand
AGTGATCAGCTCTTCCACCAGAACACACCAGTTTGGACAGAGTGAGGGGAAAATGTGAACCGATGAATAGTGTTAAGTGTTAATTAATAAGATGACCCATTTCCTCAGGCTGAAATCAATGAGGCAGGAGTATGAGAATCTTTTAAAGGAATAGTCCAACACTTCAAGAAAGAGCTGTGAAAACATTTTTATGAGCTTCCTCTACCAGTACAGCAAGTAGAGGAATGTATTTCTAATCTATATTATCATGTCACAACTTTAACAGGGCTACATGTAGCAGTAAAGTGTGGCTATAGGCCCTACTACAACTATTAAATCAGCATTAAATGATTTTTAACCAATTGGAGTAGGAGAACAAGCTATAAGCAACATCAACATATCTTATACATTTGTTATGGCTAACATCTAAGCAAACAGCCTATTTAAACATCTAGCAGACACAAAGCAGCATTAGCATTCATTTGGATTTGTGTCCATCTGATGAATACAAGACCAATACTGACTCTTGTTTTAGACCTGATTTGGTCTTCACCAACTCCTCAGGAAAAAATAGGCAACTGTTTGCCAACACATTAGGTATGACAGCTTTACAAAGTTATAACAAATAGGATGTTTATGTTTCCAGCTTGTTTAGTTCATCTCACCTTTCAACCAAGAAAGGAGAAAAAGCTGTCCATTTTACCATCCCTATTTAATGCAGAGGAAATGAAACTCAAAATGTAGCCACCAACTTTCCATCATACAAGGAGGTGCAAATGAACCAAATCCAAGAAACAGGAACTGTCATTTGTCCTCATTGTAAATCCTCAGCTTCCTGCCACAGATGAACATTTTCCTGTAATGTTATAAAGACTTCTAAGCCTCTTTGTATGCTGAAAGTCTGATTGAGAATGCAAATGCAAGACAGGAGAACAGCTGTGTATTAGAATGATGAATAAGGCTGAATGAGGTTACTGGAGCATTGAGGAATGGTGATCCATTAGCCAATGTAAAGAGAAGCCACTGGCTTTTATGTAACAACATCCAGGCCAGTGGCATGTTCCTGTGTATGTACTGAAAGCATGGAAGCACATATGCTAGCATTGTACACACAATACCAGCATATGTAGGGGAGCATATGAATGCCAGGAGTCTCAGGAACAATGTTAGAAATCTGTGCTGATTCAAATCTCATCTGTCTGACAGGCTGTTTGTTCTATCAAAGGTCACTGTGCTTTCACAAAAAACACAGACAAGACACAGACATACTGTACGAGCACAAATCAATTTCACTTTCTCAACAATATAGAACAAATGTTTAAAAATATTCACTTCACTGAAGCACCAAGGTCCTTCCTCCTTGTCCTTTTCTTTTACTAAAGTCTTCTAACTGCAGGGTATCAGGTACTGTATTCTGAAGGGACTACTTTCATTTTGAGGTTACAGTCAATTGCAGGAATCCTTTGTGCTTTGAATGTGACTGGTTCTACTTAAGTGTCCAAACACTTAAAGAACTGGTTATTGGATTTACATTCAAAAACCAAGTTAAGGCTAGGACACAGCAGGTGGGGCAAGGTCACAGTCTAGACACAGTATCAGTGCTGTCCGTACTGTACATTCAAATAATTGTCCTTTTCATGTGAGCTCTCTGGCTGAAATAAATCTGTACTCAGACAAATAAACACAAATAGGGAGTCCACAGGGGCCCAAAGCAATTTTTCACCCTGAGGTGCCCAGTAGGTCAACAGGGCCACGGTTCAAGTACCCGGTACTGGGACAGGTGTAACATGCAAAAAGAAGCACTACAGACCACGAGAAGGTGAAACTGAAAGGCAATAATACACCTTTACACCACATTTGTGCAGTAGACAATACATGGAACAAGATTAGCACAAACCCACTACTAATAATAATGCAGAAAAAAGGTGTTCTTGAACTGTGATGTAAAAATTCAAAGGAACCATTTGTTTCAAAGTTTAGAAGAAAGTTTTAATGAGGCATCTGGGAGTCATCTGATAACAGAAAGGTCATTTGTATTCATTAGTCTGGACCTCCCTACCTCTCACGTCCTCATCCTCGATAGTAGTGTTGGCACTCTCACTGGACTCCTGCGAAACGACAAATAAAAGGCCTGTCAGTATACCCAGTGCAGCATTAAAGCACAAACCTGCTGAGGACAGACATTCAGGCGCCACTGAGATCAGTATGCTCAGCATTTGTTCACAGCAGGTCATTTTAGCTATTAAAGCACCTCACTTGAGATTAGACTTTCGATACAACAAAATGAAAACGACGACATTAAATACAGTCTGTTGGGCCTGTACGTAGGTCTCTAAACTATAATGGATGTTTACAATAGCTAATAATTGTATTGTTCACCTTGATTTGCTCTGATCTGTTGGTTGGTTTACCACCTATCTGATCAATTGCTCATATTTTATAAACTATCTTGACTTCTTTTTGGAAATGCTGCCATGTTCCCACATACATTATGTGCAAATAACTTACTGAATACAATGTTATTAACTCCATATGTAAAACTCAAGCTACTGTTTCTAAAAACGGCATGGTAATTTTTGGCACAGACATACCTTATGAAGAGATAATTTGAACAAAATGCTGTACTTTTACTAAATGTAATCGTTAAAAATGTTTAATGGGAGCTTTCTTTCTACAGTGTTGCATGTCTCTGGGGAAGCACAAATTAGTGTTATTTTTACCAACAGAATTAATGACAGTTTCCATCAAATGCATATTGTACTCGATTCAAAAAGCACCATTCACACATTGTTCATTTTCATTCCTTTGAATAAGAAATCTTATGCAGCATTGCAGATTACTTGCGCAATGATCCTCATTGTCTGTGAGTGAACAAGGATCCAATTGAAGAAACACATAAAAGAGCAGAATACTGCACTGGTACAAATGAATGAAGCAAACAGCTTCAGTCTTTTCATGTATGATTCGACAGCACTTACTATGCACAAGAACACATTATGCTACACTTTGAACTACAACACCATGGCGTTACCACACAATGCAAAAACTCCAAGCATGCACATATGTATATTCCCAGACCTTATGGATTATACATGAAAATGTAAATCCATAGATTTGCACAGACAAATCACCCTGACATAATATTCTGCTGATACAAACTTGTTATGTTTAGAGATAACTGATGATCTCATATGAATAGTCACAAAAAAATATCCACAACAGTAAGTAACACACAAAACTGCGCACAAAGATAACCAGCATTAAGTTAAGGGACAACATGCTACAGCTGATAACAGCATGCATTATTTTTTAAAAATCCATAGTCCTTTGTTTTGTCACGAGTCAACAACATCCATTGGCACACAAACATCATTAGAAGCAACGTTAAGGCTCTGCTCTAAATGTCGCACATGTCAGCAGCAAACTATATTCACAGACTAGCCTCCGATCAGCTGTATACCTTGTTTCCATCGGCTGGGTTGTGGATAACAGTGGTTTGAGGCTCCTGGTGTTAGAGGACGAACAGTAGGAAGAAAGGTTGGTGCAAAGTGAAAGTGAGTTAGGAAGAACGTTTGCAGGAAAAGTATAAAAACAAAAAAGAAAAATGAAAAATGATGAAGTGGGAAATTAACATATTTGCTATTCTGAGGAAAGCAAGTACTAGTAAACACAAACACTATAGCATACTGCAGCACTATTAGAGATAGATGCGATGTTAATGGCAATGATGGAAGTTGTGGCAGTTCCCTGCACATCATGTAAACTTTATCAAGTCTATCACCACACCTGATCAAGTTTTACCCAACACTGATGACAACAGTTAACATTAAACACAGAAACCATGGTAAGGGATCTGCTTATAACTTCATATCTAGCATTTCTGGCAAACACCCACAGAATAGAAACATGTTGTCTACAGCTAAAACACCCAGGAAACGTTTACATGAGTATGTAACAAAATTACACACAACTTTACAGATACATCAAGCATATACCTGCATTACTGTACAGAGATTAATGAAACCCCAAGGGTAAAAGACGTACACTGTCAGGATGGATTTCTCACTCACATATATAATACACGCTATTGCAAAACAGTCTGTGGTACACTGGTGCTGTATTACTGCGCCTCAGCTGACATGTCTAATCTGATGCCACTTTGACTAAACCCCTGAAGGGTGAGGCTGGGCTATGAGCAGGTGCAACTCTGTGACAGTGACGGCCATGTTTTCTGACATAAGCACACAGTCCATAGATCAGCTCCCAGCTTTGTGCTGTATATCTGCATTGATACTGGGTGTATGTGGCAGTGAGCCAGGGTGCCAGAAGGAAATGTCTTGAAATGTCCTGTATAAACAATGTTCATTGTGTTGTATGGTACTGATTTGCCAATTTCCAAGGTTGCATCAATGGTACAAACCTAAAACCTTCAACAATGACAGGAGAAAATCAATTACAATCTCACGTCTTTGTTTTAAGTATAAAGCTGATCTGGGATATGACTATCCTAGCTTAGCATAAAGATCTGAAATAGGAGAAAAAAAAATTTACCTGGTTCCCCAAAGTTCAAAAGTACACAACTAGCACCTCAAACTGACTGACACAATGTATCTGCTTTCCTTCATCTTGACAAACAGTTAAAATGTTTCGTAAGTATATTTTCAACTTTGAACACAGCCATGCCAGCAGTTTCACTGATTAATGGTAAGCTAACCCCCAGCTACAGCCCTGTATTAAATGCACAAAAAGAAAATTGCTTCAATCTTCCTGTTATGTGGTTTGCTCAAGTCTCATGCTAACACTAGTGAGAACTGGCATATCGTACTTTTGAGGAGGAGAGAAATCTTCTCGTCAAGTTTAAAATTCAGTTGCGTACTGTGCCAACTTCAAGTAGAAGCAACATATTACGCTTTTTAAAAATCTAAATTGATTCACCTCCTATTTCTAAGACATTGGGGTTATTAATATGCTTCCAATACTTATTTAAAGTAGTACAACATACTTTCAAAACAAGTGGCTCTGCAAGTTCTACACCAATAACAAACTAGCGTTGTCTCCAGTTTGGTGGAGAACAAAGGACTGACCTGTGGCAACAGGGTATTAGCCACAGCTGACATGCAATGGCTCCAGTGTTGCCATTACAGCCATCATCAACAACAAAGGAGAATGTAGCCCATGTACAGTGATGTGGCAATGCAGTAAAGCAATCGAGCAATCTAGAAGTGCGTGTGGACAGCTCATGTTACACAACAAAGACATTTGTGACTCTTAAGCTTTATGGAAATACAAAATCAAGGATAAAGTGACAAAACTGTGGAGTTCAACAGAGCTGTATAACCATGACAGATATCGCCGAGAGAATGGAAAGATGGTTAGACAGAGTGAGAGGCATGCAAACACCAGCAGCAGCAAAGCAGGCAATGTACCAGAGAAGGAGTGGGGACAGGCTCTTTGGGGCTGGTGACCACATTGGCCTTGTTGTTGATCTGGAGGGACAGAGTGGACAGATAGGTAGACAGACGGGACAGGGCAGAAGTGACAAGGATTACTGTCCAAACAGTCGCTCTTCATGCAGCTGCTGCGGAGGGAAAAGTGGGACATTGTGCTCAAGTGTTGCTGTCAGGGAGTCACTTCACCCATGTGCACATCAAATATATGTGACCTATACAGCACAAAACACTTCAGCTTAAGTTTGAACAGGATAAGCAAAAACAAAACAAAAACAAAAAACATAAGTGCGAGAGTTATTAAAGCAAATTGGAGCTATTTTTATCAAGAGGACTGGCTGCTTAGAGAGTCAGATCAGATCAAGATAAAGAGACAGGAGTGCAACAAATGAAACAATTATTCTGTAGAAGAATGATGAATTAAGTAAAACTTTCAAATTTCCATACCCTGACTTCTAAAGTCTGATGACCGTTCTCTCTTTTATACTAGAAAGTAAACATGGTACTGCAACTCATTTCTCTGTTTAACAGTGGGGATGCCCAGTCCTTTGTGAAGAACTCATAAAACCAATAACAGAAGTGTGGATACATTACTGCTTTTCTTGATAAATGTCAGTTTCAGTCAACAGCTTGAGGGAATCTTTCTGCAGCTGAAACATGCATACTCCAACTGAAGATACATTCACATTAGTTTTATTGAATGGACATTTGGTGTTGTCCATCAGAGAACGAGAACACTGTGTAGCTACTGAGAAGGCTATAATAACTGGTTTCACACATTTTGAATATGCTACAGAAACTGTCTATTTGGACATACACTAAAAACAAACAGGATCTGAGCATAAGAAAACCATGATAATGACCAAAATGATATCCTGTGATACAGTCAGGAAAATACTTGTAACAGGTGTGCAAGTTAACATAATCACTGAGAATTGCATGCCTCTGACACAAAGCAGGATAAAAAGAAATAAATCGGCCTTACTATGAGTCTGCAATGATTGTAAAGCCTGTATTACTATAACCAGCCTACAATTCTAGTGCTATTTTACCTCTCAATCCAAGGTACAAGGGGCAGTGTCAGATTTTGTTGTCGTCTATTTTGCACTGAAAAAACAAACTACAGGATGCAGTTTCTCTAATGTTTGCTCATTAGGCTGAGGACACTGTATGACTTTAATTTAGGAACAATGTAATCATCACAACTGACTAATCTGTTCAGACAAAGTTATTGCTTTTTTATGCAGATGATCCTGGAAAGTGTGAGGTCTGGGTTTCAGATTCTTCAGTTCAGTCAAACTGAATTGATTCATGAGTCTAAACTGACCTCCTGTACAGAAGAGTTTAAATGCCTAAATGACAACAAATCGAAGACAGGGATGCCACTAGTGGCTGTGCATTCAGTGATGCTTGTGACTGACAGCCTATAGTGTGAAAGCACACATTGTGCCGCCGGAGGGTGCACATATACACGTTTATTAGATTGTCTGAATTTCTCCTAAGTGCTGACAGCTAAGGCAATTAATGTTAGGTAGGTGGCTTTAGCTTATAGTAGCTGGGTTAATGGAGGAAGATATGCTAATGATGTCCATAAGTCAGATAACTTGGATGGATTCATGTTAATGCTAACAAAGAGGAAAGGTTCATGAAATCAATATTTCCTTTTTACTTTTGAACCAAAGGTTGTGCAATTTATTTGAGATATAGTGAGTTTAGAAACACCGGAATCAGCCCATAGCCTAACTCATGAGGAGTACGTTTTTAATTGCAGAATGTAAACCCTCGAATGTTAAAAATAAATTACTGAGGACACACAGTAGCCTCAGTACCTATAGACAGGTTGTAAGAGGGCATTTTTGTTTAAAGATGTTTGACATGGTATGAAATAACCTATTTTAGTGCCTCTTTCAAATAAATATCAATCAATATATAAACAGAACAACCCTGTATCACTCTCATCATTAAAGAGGAGCTATACCTGTTCAGTCATGCAGTGCCATCTCAACCTTAAGCAAAATTGTGCAGCCCTGTGCTGAAATTTAAATACAAGGGGTTTTCTACTGTTAACTACAGAACTGCAGGCGTCAGCCTGGCTAACAAGCAGCAGAAAGCTCAGGCCTACCCTCAAATGTTCTGTACCATCCGCCTTCCTTTTCTGCACTGAGTAGCCCCAATTGAACAAGAAAAAAAAATTACCTCTTGCCAGGTCCAGACTACACATGATGTCTGATTTGTGTCAAATTACACAATTATTGTCAGAAATTCTAGCTGTGACTCAGATGAGGAATATGACGCATCACAAAATGGCACCCAACAAATCACAGCCTGCCATCGTTCACGTTTGATGTTATTGGAAGGAGGTGCCAGGGACCAGGAACAAGAATGTAAACAGAAACCTTATTCAATTTAAGAAATCTTTTCATGGACATTACTCTTATGCCCTTTCAAAACAAAGTACTCTACATTAACGAAAGCAGAAACAGTGATTCGTTTGGCTTAAAACAGTTCATGTAGGAGAAGCATGAGAAACTGTAATGACTGATTGAAAAGATTAAAAAAAAACACAGGGAGCTCATCAGCTGAAGAAGAAACATATTACTCATTCAGGCAGGGTTAAGTGAAATAAAGGTGTTTAAAGGAAAATACTCCAGATCCACAGCTATAATTATCTAGAGCCTTCAAAAGAACAATAGTGCAAGACTATTTTATAGCTCACTGTATTGTTTTATCACATACTGAGGAGAAAACAAAAAAAAAACCACAGTGTCATTTCTCCCATAAGCCTTAATCTCAGTGCAAAAGCTCTGATAGATCAACACTACACATCTCCACACAGTAGTCAGACATTTAAAGACTATCTGGCCAATGGTGGAGCATGAAGCAGCTAAAGAGTCACACATTTTTCTTGGAGATAGTGGATACCAAAACAGAGCTAAAAGGAGAGTGAATATTGACTTACATTTATTATGTGGAGAGAAACATGACTTAAGATGAATGCTAATGTAACCTAATGACAGCTGGATGTGTAAGCAGGCTATTCACCAGCATGCTAACCTGACTAACTGTGAGGCTGTGTGTCTGTCAAACTGTTATGTATTTCTTCTGCCTGTTACTGGCCAAACATTATTGTGCTTATCGTTACTTCACACAATAGTGTGATACAACTGTGCAGATAATCACATAGATAACACCGCTCCACTGTATCGGGGGTAGTAGGAGTCTTAGAGGAACCTTTGCCTTATTACTGAAATCTGTTGTGTCACTAGATAACTAACTCTAAGGTATATATAAAAAAAAACCTCGAGATGATAGTGTTAATGAAAGAGAAGGAGAGACAGAGTCTGGCTCATAAACAGACAAGGGTGAAATTACTGTAGATGACAGATTTAGATGTGGAGGGTGGATACAGAAGAAGAATACACACATTTTGGTAGTGTCAGAGTATTTTCATCTTCTGACAGCTGAGGGAAGAATGGCAAAGAGATGAAGCCTATCTCCTATTCTTAGTACATAATTTAATCATCAGCTATTGGTTTCCGACAGTTTCCTTAGCTCAGACAGCAGATGCTCCTCCTCCTCTCAAAGACTGACAGTGCAGAGGGGGGTCATTATTGGAGCATAACTGTCACTCCCATTTGGAGAACATTCATTTCACTAAAGAAACAAGCTACAATATTTACCCAAGCAGTGGTGTTGACAGAGATGCTTCCGAATACTACAGCATTCAAGGAACAACACTTAAACTGAGGTCAGACCTACTGAGGCGCAATGGGATACACTGCACCGTAGCCTGTAACACAGTCGTAGAGGACATCTAAGCTGTCTGTATAACAGATGAAGGCAGAGAAGTGTGAGGAGG